>NC_135318.1:53535319-53841319 GCF_048772815.1 Callospermophilus lateralis
GTCTAACCTACAATTCCACAAGGAATACACTTTTATATTGAATTCCAGTCTCATTTACAAAGACCTTCCATAATTAAAATGCCTCAATCTTCTTCAAATTAGAAAAGCAAATTGTTACATATCATAAGTAGGTGCTTTCCTGTTTAATGACAGTCGCCCAGATGATTTATGACACACATTATTTTATATCAAAGTACAATGAAATAGGCATTACCAAAGGTAATCTCCGTAATGTCTGGAAAGGGATCAGAAAGCTCAGTGCAACAATGAACGCAGTATTTAAAATGCAAAACCCAAAGACATTATTATGGTTTTGATTTCTTATGGCGCAGCTTCGCCTGATCAGTTATATTACCAGCGCTGCACAAAGGGTGTTTGCGTATGAATGCCGCTAAGATAACAGACGGGAAAAATGAAATATAAAGTCAATTTTCATGCAGAAATTGTTATCAAAGGGATGATAAAGTAAAACTGTATAATCACAAGAAAAAACAATTGATGAAGAACATTCTAAAATAGACCAAGTCAACTATGTCTGATTCCGGCTTTTAAACTCTTGTCCTATTAAAATATGTAATCGAGTGTTAAGATAATGTATAAACAAATCCAACTACAGCACTGTGTTGATGATTATTTAGACACTGCCCTCCAAGCTCTCTCTCTCTCTGCAAATGGAATAGGAGCAGCAGCTTAAGTGTGCATATCATGAATGGGGAAGAGTTTTCATTAAGCTTAGACTCCTAACTTAAAAAAAAATAATTGTGAGCTGAAAAACTCATAGTTGCTTTGGTGTATGAGATTCCCATAGCAGGCAACTGGGGAGAAGAAACACACACACACACGCACATGCACACCCACACACGCATGCACACACACTCAACAAAGTTCTTTAAGCATGCATGAGTGAAGACTCATAACATTGGGGAGCATCTGACACCTTGAACTCTATTTTTCTAGACTAGGAAGAAAATAAAGAAGCCAGACATGGTGGTACATGCCTGTGATCTCAGCTACTTGCAAGACAGAGGCAGGAGGATGATGAGTTCAAGTCCAGCTTGGGCAACTTAGTGAGACCCTGTCTCAAAATGAAATTTAAAAAGGGCTGGTGGTGTAGCTCAGTGGTAGAGTACTCGTCTAGCATGCATGAGACCCTGAGTTTCATCCCCAGTATTGCAAAACAAACAAACGAGAAAAAAAAAAAAAAAGCAAATAATGTTAGCACACCCTGAAGTGAAGGGCTACCCATTGGAATAAAGTCCTCCCCACTAGAGTGCTGTTTATCATGCTGTTTACAAGCAGAATGGTGGCTCTTCCTAATTCTTCTTAAGACATTTTGCTTGGGGACTCAGAAATTAAACAGAGAACAGCAGGGAAGGGGTTGACTATTTAATGCTCTGGGTTGTAATTTTTTAATTAGCCATTAGGAAGATGAAGGCAGGTTCAGACAAGGATGAAAAGAAAGACTTGGAAGAAATATGGCTTTCTGAAAAGCGTCCGTGAAGATTACAGGAAAGACCCCGTCTCCAGACAGGTTCCCAGCACAGGACAGGCTGGCCGGCTGCTTCCTTAGGTCCCATGGGCATATCTAAACCTAGTTGTTTGAAAGCCAGGGTTTAACTGGATTTCCTAAAAGATGTCTTGTCTCAGCCTCAGATTCTTACAACTGAACAAAAAAGGGAAAGTATGTTTTTAAAAAAGATAAAAATGCTTACAGAACAGATCTTGGGGTTTCCAAGCTCCTGGCTTCATACACTTCCACATTTAGGAGACCATTCAAAAAACACAAAGACACCACAGTTTGGTTCCTGAAAACCTTTGCCTATTGCTTATTCTCTAATAACAAGAATGTTAGGATAGTGGGGAAAGGCAGAGAAAAAAACCACAAAAGGCACTGGAGACACCAGAAGGTCAAGGGTACGTGCCTCTGTAAATAGTGAATTAGATCAAATTAACCCGAAAGCAGACCTGCAGAAAACCCTGAGTAAAGACACATTCCTGGAAGACTGAGAAGAGAAATTGTTATTATTTGTTTGTACATTTTGATTGTCAAGAGGGATTTAATAAGAAGAAAAGTGAGGGGGGAAAAGAAAATGGTATTAATGGAGATGCCTCTGATATTTTTCATACTTGGAAAAACTAAAACTGTGAATTCTCTAGTTTTCAATATGCAAATATGTTCCTTCTGTGTTTCTTACGCATTCGGTCACTGAGTTGGGGAAGAGTCACCTTCATCTTTGTCTCATCAGACACTGGGTCTTGTCTGAAGCTCACACGTGACCTTGCTCACCACCTCACTACCTTGGTCCAACCTCCTGTTGTCTCTCTCCTGGACAATTGTCTTGGCATTTCAGATCATACCCCAGCCTGTCTCCCATCACCCCTCCATCCAACGCCTCCATCACCACAGAGGGAATTTTTCTAAAATCTCATCCTATTACATAGAGATCCTGATTTAGTAGGTCAGTGTGAGACTCAGGGAGCATAGATTTATTTTTATTAGCTCCTTGTTATGACAATTTTAAACTCAAAGGTAGAAAACACAAGAAATCAATCCCCTGAAGCCTACCCTCCAAATTCAACAGCCCTCAACATTTCCTTTTATTCCATCCACTTTGTTTTTCAATATTTACATCCTCTTTCTTTCTTTTTTTTTCTTTTTTTTTGTGGGAGTATTTCAAAGTAAATGTCAGATATATTATTTGATACATATAAAAGTAGTGATGGTTTCTTAATGCAATGAATACTCAATCCATATTTATATTTTCTTAATTGGATGACAACTTTTGGGTTGAATAAGTCAGCTTTCAAAGCTTTCTCTGGATTTTTCTACAGACTCAACAGATTCAAGTTCCAATGTTGTTCTATGAAATAAAAGTAAAACTCCCCAGCAAGGCACAAAGGGCCCTAGTGAACCTGAACTTGCCTCCCTCTCCAACCTCTTTTCTTTGGGCTCATCCACCCGGCTTGCTTTCTATACTGCAGCCACTCTCTCACCTCTCAGTGTCCCAAAGTTTTCAATGCTCTTCCTCACTTCTGAGCCTCTGTTTTCCTGTCCCCTCTGCCTGTGACACTTTCTCCTCTGCTTGAAGTATTTTCTTTGTGATGGTTTTTCAACGCCCCTCCCCCGCCATCCAAATATACCTTTTCTTCTGCCCCACTCAACTCTGCTCCTCACATTGAAAATGTCACTTTGGACCAGACTGTCCCCTGAAGTAGTTGGAGATCACGGGCTTTCAATATGAACTGGACTCTTGTGATTAAATTATGATATAGCAGTTAGAATTTAAGCACAAAAACTAGACTTGGAATATAATAACTTTTAGTTGGGGTGATCCTCTAATTTATTATCTAACTTGATAGCTAAAAATGAAGGGGCACGATTAATAATGAGTCAGGACATAAATGTGTGGGATTGTCCTATGATCAGCCGTATGCTCATATGATGAGTCTACTCTTTTGCTGTAGGCTTTCAAAGGATGAATGAATTCCTTGTAGCTGGGAAATCTTCCTTCTCAAGGATCGGCCATCCTCAATGAGGATCAGGCCACACGAACCTGGCTCTGTAGGAAAGAGCCCCATTTCTTATCTCCACAGGACAGGCTGGGGTGACATGATACAGAGCCAAGTCTGTGGTCATAACATTGAAACACACTATCAGAGATATATTCTCCCTCCAGAATGGGCAGGATGGATTCAATACTCCGAGGCCCTGAAGGATGTTAGAAGTATCCTGCCCTCCTCTGGAACAAACAAACACTGTAAACTTTACCTTTGCTCTTTTGATAGGGATCTACTCTTTCTTCATATTGAATGTCCAGGTGATATGACAATGAACATTTCCTGTCATCCACAGTCAATCCTTTTTGCTGGGCCAAGACCTAATCAAAGAATCCCAGATCCACCTCTGTAATGCTGCTGCTCCTGTAATCAGTTTCTCTATCCCTCATGACACCCCCTTGCACGTGCTCAACCCCATCACAGGAAGGGACCCGGCTGGAACATGAAGAAAAATGGTCCCTGGTCCCTTGTCTTCACCTATCTGATTCCTCACCCCTCATCCTCCAAAAGCCTCAGTCCCTTCCTCTTCCCATTGGTGAGATTCTCTGAGGGATCTAAGTTCACATTTCTTTCTGAAGTGCATCTGCATATCACATAGGTCTTTTGGTTGCATAAAGATCTATTATGATCATCTGTCCTTCACAACTGGTTGTAATTCAAAAAACAAGCAGCAAGGGAAATTCTCTTATAGTGCAAGGGTATAATAAATTATGATGTCTCTTCACAATGGATTCAAATGGTCTAGAATTTGGTCTAAAGCCTGCTGACTGACATGCCATCTAACTAAAAGCAAGTTACAGTTTTGAAATTCTATGTATTAGTTAAAAAGAGTATTGCAGATATTTGGATTTGTCTGTTTCTATTTGTCTTTCTTAAAGGTCTGAATAGGGAAACCTGCAATAATCTTGTGATTGTTTTGAGATGACAAAAATATACCAATGTTCTTTCCTGGCTATTTTAAGAATTTTTGTTCATTTTTTTTTTATTTGAGACTGGTTTCAATGGCTACTTCTCGAATAAGCCCTTGTTCATGGGCCCCTAGGACAATCTTCATGGCACTATACAACTTTACTTAAAAAAAATTAATTTTCTGTGGTGGGGAGAGGAGACAGAGGAGGTTGGATAACGAGTACCAAAGCACAGTTAGATTGAAGGGAAAGTTCCAGAGATCTACAGTACAGTGGGGCGACTATAGTTCACATCAATATAAGAAAGGAGCTTGAGGACTCTAAACTCCAGTGATGATGAGAGAAAACATTAATTACCCTGATTTGATCAAACAAATTTATACTTATATCAGATTATCATGCTGTACCTCATAAATATGAACAAGTAAAATAACAAATTGAAAATAAATATTCTTCTTGAAGAAAAAATTAAATATATACAAAATAAACCAAGGACTCTAATGAACCCTTAAGTATATTTTCTACCTTCAAGAATTATCCCCTTTTCCATTCTTCTATCATCTGTAGCTCTATTCATTTCCCACTTCCACTTAATTATTATTACTTTTTTGGTAAGAGTTATTGTAATGGAATGTACACATTCTAGTGGTATACTTTTCATAAATGGATACACCCTTAGGACTGCTTTTTTTTAAAAAAAATAAAAGTCTAGGAGTGACACTTCCTCCACCTTGGGCCCCAAGAATTACCATTCTTTTTTTTTTTTTTTTTTTTTTTTTGGTACCAGGGATTGAACTCAGGGGCACTTGACCACTGAGCCACATCCCCAGCCCTATTTTGTATTTTATTTAGAGAGGGGTCTCACTGAGTTGCTTAGTGCCTTGCTTTTTGCTGAGGCTGACTTTGAACTTGTGATCCTCCTGTCTCAGCCTTCTGAGCTGCTGGGATTACAGGCGTATGTTACTGCACCCGGCAAGAATTACCATTCTTTATGATTTTCTGTATCATCTTTCAAATACTTTTCCTTTGATGGAGTTATACCAATATACCTTTGTATACAAACACATTCACACACATATGTATTTTTAATCTAGATTTCATCAGCACATATTTCTTTTTTTATAGGTTGGTATATTTTAATAGCAAACTTAGAGGGACAGCACAGAAGACAGACCACATTAAAAACAAATACTTGCATATAGGCCAACTCAGAAAAGTATCACTATACTTGGATGGAATCTACTGTATGATAAAAATGCTACAAATACCATTTAGTTGCTGTCAATAGTAAATTTACTTGTTTTAAAAAAACTCCAAATGCTGGTATTGACCAGAATAATTTAACATATAAATTTTATATGTTAAATTTAACATATAAATATAATAATTATTTATAATTGTTATAATGTTGAATTGCTGAAACATTCAAATGTTCACTGAAACATTTTGACTTGCATTCATGCTTTATATCCCACAATTATATTAAAAATTCACACACAAATGAATATAGAAAGATGGCCAATACTTGATTTCTGTCCCCCATTTTCCCACTTGCAATCATATGTGTAGGTACCTTTTGAGCACCTGGGGAGGGGGGAATATATATCTATATCTATATATAATATATTATTAAATATATATTTATATTTAATATATTATATTTAATATATATTTTATATAATACATATTTAATATATTATATATTTATATAATTCAGAACCACCAATAACAGGAAGAAAGAAGGAAAAAATATTTTTTTGAGAATGAAGTGTTTCCCGTCAGAGTGAATTCTTAAGTGCATTCTTCACACATGCATCGTGCTAGTTGGATGTCTTTTGGCATAGTTCTTACCCATTTGGCATGGATAGCAGATAGGTTGGTGTCTTCAAAAAGGCCAATCAGATAGGCCTCACTTGTCTTCTGCAAAGTGCTAACGGCTGCCCTCTGCAAACAGATATATTCTGAAGTCCTGTCTGGCACCAGTCACTGGAAGGAGAGTTTGTAAAAGTTCAGGGTTCTTGTGATAAGGTCTAATTTCACCAGGCCTGTAACCATGAGGTTTCTTCACCCCTCCAGTAGAGGGTGCACTCTTGCAAGCGGCTTTTGTAGCCAGTTGTTTCCTGGGTGCTTTACCACCGCTGGATTTGTGGGCAGTCTGCTTTGTAAGAGCCATGATAGAAAGACCTCCTCTCTTACCCCTTCTCCTTCAACTGGAGCTTGGCGGTTGTAGGTGCGACCACCAACACATTTCTTTTGGGAGCGACGCAAATTGCTTTTCCTCATTTTAATGGCTATATTCTCTTATCCTACATGAAATTATCATACTGATTAATTATTCCCCTGTTTTACATTTAGATTGTCTCATACTTTTTGCTCTCACAATGGTGTGCTTGCATCTTTAGGTGCACTTATTATTATTCCTGTAGGGTTGAGTCCCAGCAATGGCTATAGGTCATTTTAGTGCTAAACTATTACTTGTCATCAAATAGAGTGTTCAGAGGACTCTTCTATGAGAGTCTTCTATTAGTGGAAGTTTTGTACAATGCGGTATGGATTGGTATATGAGAGTGCAGATAAACATTATGTGCTTTGGATGGTGGTACTCTGTTTACAGGGAATCAAAAAATGAAAGAAAAATAGAGTTCAGGGACTGGACTGGACTGGCCAGTTGCCAGTGATTTCATGGACTGTTGTGTCGGGTACAACCAGGCTCACATACAAAGTTTCACTTGATGAGCAGTAATTGCCCTGGGTTTGTGTGGGGAAAGCTGTGGTCAAGTATTGACCATACATGTGTTGAAAATGAGATTTCAATTTGAATAATACTTTTGTAACATAAATGTTTTAAATAACAAGAGAGTATCAATAATACCATTTCTTGGGCCTCTTGAAAGTTTATCCAGTGAAGTGTTTGGGATAGAACCATCTTATTCCTAAACAGGGGTGCTGTGGAGAAATGGGCATGGCTCATAGATGAGTCCTACTTCTAATTCAACTTCTGAATTTTGTTTGTCTTTCAATTAGAAATAAATCCATGCTATTTGAAGATCCTGCTCATATTAGTGTTGGCAAGGATAGAGTCTGAAATTGATCCATTTGGGGGACTTGGATGTTAAAAATTGAATGAACCAATGGCCTTGGGGCAGCAGGTGACCTTATCCTCCATGATGTTGCACAGTTGCAATCCAGGCAACCGGCAGGACGATTTGACAGTGTTCAAGACCTCAATGAATGAAAACTATAATGGGAAAAGAAAAGCTCTGGGAAGTAGTCTGAAACCTCAGAAGGGCTTTTTGCTGTTGAGATAGATGCTGAACCCTAATGGTAACAGCATTTCATTCTAAGAAAAAGAACTGGAAGACAAATGGACTTGGAAATTTCAAAGTCAGTTCCAGCCAAAAAAAAAAAAAAGAAGAAAGAAAAAAAGAAAAAAAAAGCCCCAAGTCAAACCAAACCAAACAAAAATCAAACAAACAAACAAACAAACTGCTTACTTGGGGAAAGATGGTATGACATGCCTCTTCTATTAACCATACATTGATTGCCATGTGCCATTTCAATAGAGGAATCTATTGCGTTTACTAGCATAAGTCTGGCCTTATGCTTGAGAAATATTTTGCTACTAAATGTAAAGGGAAGGGCATCTAAAGATTTGGTCTAAGTTAAAGAATTATGTTCTTTTATTTTTGACAAAGAAGGTCATGGCGTGCCTCCTTTGATGTTTTGGCCAGGGATCAGAGCACTGTGAAGGTCAACCAAAGCTAGCTCTCTGTGGGAGGGAGGTGAGGAAATGGAAAAATATGAAAAATTATATATATATATATATATATATATATATATAAAATGTAAATATAAAATATATAAAAAGAGATATTTTATATAAAATATATAAAAAGAGACATATAAAATGTCTCTTCCCTCTCAAAGTCACTTTTGGGAATGTACACATTAGCCTACATAAGTTTTGCAAGAAAGCTTGGATCCACTAAAGGTTGGCAGGCAATTCTAAATTAGCTACTCTAGATTCATAGCCTTCTAAATTAGGGGTCAGAGAACTAAGACCAATGGGCCAAATTGGATTCTGCTTGTTTTTGCATGGCCTGCACACTAAGAGTGTTTTTTCATTTTTAAATGATTAAAAAAAGAATCTCAAAAGAAGAATGCTATTTCATTCTGTTAAAATTACATGAAGTTCAAATTTCAGCATCCATCCACAAAGTTTGATCAGTACACAGCCACACTCATTCATTAACATTTTGCCTATGGTTCTTTTTGTGCTCTCCAGGCTGACTTGAATGGTTGCTACAGAGATCAACTGGGTCCTCAAAGACAAAAGTATTTATTAGCTGACCCTTTAGAGAAAAAGTTTACTGACTTGTCCTATTGCAACTGGCCCATGAGGAGTGTTGTTATTGCAGGTAAGGAAAAGTGGAATGTGGGGCTTCATGCACGGAACCCATTGTCGTATTTCCTTCCCCAGGGCTCATAAATGTCAGTCTCTTTATTCCTTTTGCCTCCACTCCATGGTTCTGGAAATGTAGTGATCTGCACTCTTATTCTAACATAACATTAAAATGTCTTTATATTGGGAACAGTATATTTTATGGAATTTGAATAGTATTAGTGTCGTATACACACTAAATTTCAATATAACAATATGAAAAGTGCACATGTAATTTTTACTTTTGTATCACATTAATGCTAAGCTACATGATGGCAATATTAAACTAATGTGACAAAACGATGGCAGCAAAAGATGTAAAACTGCTAATGTCACAGCAGGTTATTAATACCTTGCCATGGACTCCGAAGAACAGTGTGATTAACTTTCCCCATCTTTTCCAGCCTTGGTTGGAACCACAGGGACCAAAGAGCATAAACTCCTGGCAGCCATCCATGCCAGACTATAACAAGTTTGGTTATCTAGTTATGGCGCCAGGTCTCTTCAGAGAAGCCAGGGCTTTCCAGGAATAGAAAAATCTCTGACTCAAGTGGGAGACCTATCTTTGGGCTCGGTTTTGGCAATAATTAACTGTTTTATTTCTGAAATCTTAAACTCGGACATCGCACACAATGACAAACTTGGGTCCTTCAATTTTCTCCCACTCTTTTTTTTTTGGGGGGGGGGACTTCCCACTTCCCGAGAGCTTCCAGCCCAAACCCTCCTTCATTTCCCCTCAAGTTGAGACCTCCCTCTTGACTCATCTCTGCCTCTTTGAAACATAAATCATTCATCATGCTTCTCCATCAAACCTATCCTGCAACCTCCAGTTTTCTGGTGTCTTTCCTCCCTCACTTGCACGTGGACTACTGCTGGAGTGATCAAACCATCACATGAACTGGCGTCACCATACATACACCAATGGCTTTTCAGACTCAACTTGGCTTAATTGGTCCTATATATCCTGCTCAGTCCTTCTTCTGGCCCTTACAATGTTTTTCTTTTCTTTTTTTCCCCTCTATATTTTCTCTCCAAATCCCTTGTATCAGAGCCTTCCCTCTCGTTTTCAGCAAAGGTTCTTGCTTCCTACCACACTAGGAGAAACAGATCCTCAAATACAAACGCCCCTCAACTTGCTGAATTCACAACCGCAACTTATCTTTACTGGCTTCCATCTTTGCCTTATTTCCTGCTGTTTCCATGGTAGCATTAGCCCTCTTTCTGTGCAAGGCTCCTCCTTCCATCTGGACTGGGGACCTTGTATTTTCCTGCCCCTGCAGGACCTAGCTGGATCCATCTGGCCTCCTTTATCCGTATCACTAACTTTTTTTTTCTGACTTAATTCACCAGTATGCCAAGTCTATTCTGGATTAAACACACAAGCAAAGAAATAACCTTTATTTGGCCACAGATTCTTTTCACCTTTCTTTCTTTGACATGGATTATACTTAACTTTCTCTTCCCTTCCTACTTTCACCTATTGTCGTCTTTATTTTGTTCTCAATCTTTTAGCTTTGATTCCTAATAATCTCCAGGCTGCCACATTCAATGGATGGTTTCCTTAACTTACACCAACTTTCTTCTGCACTTGATGTTGCTGATGATTCTGTGCACCTTGAAATTCCTTCCCTTCTTGGAGCCTAAATCCCCTGCTTACATACTCTCCTCTGGGTCTCTCCCATTTCTCTGTCCACTTTTTCCTGGATTCTTGGGAAGGCTCCTCTGCTTGCTCTTTATGTGTTGGTCCTCCCCAAACTAGAAACTTGGCACTTTCTTCCAACCACTTACATTCACCCTAAAAGACGTCATCCAAAACCTTAATCTCAAGTGTTACTTCTATCCTCCAAGTTCCTAAATATATCATGCCAGGGTCTTTGTGGGGCTCCATATTACATATCCACATGCACTCGGATGTCTTCACTTAGATTTCCCACAGGTGTCTCACATTCAGCATTGGCAAAGGCAATCCTCTTGATTTCTACTCACAAATTCTATTCTTTTCTTTCTTTTTTTGCGGGGGGGCAGTACTTGGGATTGAACTCAGGGACCCTTGACCACTGAGCCACATCCCCAGCTCTATTTTGTATTTTATTAGAGAGAGGGTCTCACTGAGTTGTTTAGCGCCTCACTAAATTGCTGAGACTGGCTTTGAACTCAAGATCCTCCTGCCTCCACCTCCCAAGCCCCTGGGATTACAGGTGTGCGTCACCACGCCCAGCCCCTATTCCCAATTATTTTCTAATTCATCTATCTGAACATTTAAATCAGAAATCTTGCCTACATGTCAGCTGCTTCCCCATGTCCCCACAGCAAGTCACCCTTTCTTCATAACCCTTTGTCTATATATTTTTCTTTGGATTTCTACACTATTATCTTAGTTCAGGTTTTGGTTAGGTTTTACCTAGATTATGCCCAAAGTCTTTTGACAAGCTTCCTCCTCTGGTCTTTCTTGCCCTTCAAATTTACCATTACTGTTGCTGTTTGGATGATCTTACAGAACTGATGCCATCTGATCAGACATGACTCACCTGTTGAAGTCCTTCAATTACCTCCAGTGACTTTTGAAAGGAGAATTAAGCAGGCTTTCACAACTGGCCTCTGCTTGTATCCCAGTGTCGTCTTTTATCATACCCCACCCCCAACACTTGTCATCTGCCAGCAGAAGTACCTGTTAGTTCTTAGTAGGTTTTTTTTTTTTTGTGTGTGTGTGTGTGTGTGAGACTGTGAGGGTCTGAGACTCCCTCTAGCCACTTCCAAATAAGGAGATGGGGGAGGTGAGAGTTGTTTATGCATAGAACTGAGGTAGACATAAAAAGTGTATGGGAACCGAGGTTCTGAGTATAGGTATGTGTGCTTGAACCTAAGGGCACCTCATTCTCCACTCTTGACCAATAAGCTTCCTCAAAGCTTCATTTTTTCCCCTTGGGATCATGTTACCTGCCCTGTCCTGAGTCTTTATAATTATCTTTTCTCTCAGCCTCTTGGTTACTTTGCCCAAGTCTTCGATTACCTATTTCATAGGCAATGACCCTACTTGTGATGACCCTACTCTGATGGCCCAATTTGTTTCTTCCAATCTAGGTCACATAAGTCATAAAACATTACGCTTGACAGCTGTTCCACCCGGGTTATGACAAGGTATGACCAAGAGATGTAATTCATATGGAAGAGTTCACTATCTACAAATATTAATAATAATAACTAATATGTATGTAACTTTTATGTGCTAGGCATTGTCTGTAAACACTTTATATGCATTAATGCCCAAGTTATCTTCAAAACATCCCTAGAAAGTAGGCTCTGTTATTATCACTATCTTTTTATTATTGTAGAAAATAAATCAGAGAGAAACAAGTGAACTGCTGAAGATCTGAGAGGTGCTGCCAGGCAGAGGCAGGATCTAATCCCAAGGAGGCTGCACTCTTACCAACCACCATATTCTGCTTGAGTATAGATTCCATTAAAAGTGTACTGGGGACAGGTCACACGCTGCCTGCTCATTGATCAACATCGGAAAATAGTCCCCTGGCCCAAGTTGCTTGAGTGGATGGTGCAATAACATTAAGAACATTTGAGAGCAAAATTCTGGAGCACTTCTGAGGACAACTGAAAACAAAGAAACCTGTGTGTGACCCAGATTTATCATGGAACTGAGGACTTTGGTTCTGAAGACAAAGAAATGTGAAGGCAGGATATAATGCTAAGAAACTGCCACAGAATAGCCCAACAGGTGCCAGGAGAGGCCGGATTCCCTGCTCCTCTGAGTAGCTGCACTAATCTAACAACTACCACTCCCTCATCCTCAGGAAGCCTCACCTGGTTGTGTGGGTGTGCAGCTACGATGACAAAGAAAGTATACGGGATCTACTTGGAACCTGAGATCTGTGACAAAATCCAGCAGAGGTGGCAGAGGAAATGCTGTTCCCATCATGTTGGGCCTCCAAAATAATTCCTTGTTGCGGTCCACAGGGGCTTCCCAGTCAACAACTTCCGGAAGCATGTGGGACACTTCATACTTTTTTAGCCAAAGGGAGAGTCTGATCACCCCAAACCAGAAACCAAGTTGGAACCCAAGGCAAGAAGAGCAGTAAAGAAAGCACACACAGCCTCTTCTTCCATCTCCCTAAGATTGAAAGAGAGTCTAGAGGTAAAGTCTCTTTCCAGTAAAACGCAAAAAAAAAAAAAAAAAAGAGAGAGAGAGAAATTTACCTTTAACTTGGTGTTTCCAGGATGGTATCCATTGCCTGGTAATTACAGCAGACATTTCATCACCAACATGCCTAAGCAGAATTCACCAAATGATTGCTTGTGGTTCTCCAAGACTTGTGTTTCAAGGGCAACCACCAATCTAGCAGATCTTGCACGTTGGACCCCACTAAGCTCTACGAAAAATGAAAATCCTCTAATTGCAGGACCTACAGGAGGGAACACCTGCTTCAGCATTCTGCCTCTGGGGTCCATATGGACTAGAATGATCTACAAACATGGAAAACAAAGGTTGCTTTGGAGAAAACCCCCTTAATGATAACTGTTGTCCCAATTATCCTTTCCTTCTGACCAACTGGCCTTGTGATATCTTTCCTTTCCATAACTCTTCAGAATCCTTTCCCAGAAGAGTCCACTGGAATCTTGCAGCCAAAACTTCCTGAAGTCCATTATGGCCAAATCCAGGAGGTGATCTTTATGAAGAGATGGTGCCCATTGATTTTGATAGTTACACCCTTTCCCTCATTCACTCTTCACCTCACAAAGACACTGTCCTCACTACAATCCTCGTCCTTACCAGCAAAATTCACTGCCAGGCAAGAGCAGCAAATGGGATTTATAATGAAGAAATGATGGGTATGGTTTATATCACTGCAACAAGGAAGAGCTTCTAAACCTCTGATCTCTAAGATGACCTAGATCTTGAAAAAAAAAAAAAAGCTACTTTTGGAAATGACTGGGAAATTTTTTTAGGAAAACACTTTTCAAAACATAATCACAGTAAATGGGAATCATGACAAGCAGCAGGTCCATCTTTTTGTCTCTTCCCCCCCAACCTAGTGCTTCCAGTCTTAGGAAGAAATGGGAACTTCTCCAATCGTGGTGCGAAATGACCTCTGCTCCTTTTCCTGCACATTGTTTGGGCTCTGTGCATTATCTGTTGGATTTTCATTGTCACTGAAGCATATTGAGCCAAACAGAGATGTGGAAAGCTCACCCCGCGGGGATCTCCCCTTCTTGGGAATGGAGAATGAACAGATACAGAGGGGAGAAGAGATGCAGAGGAGTGAAAGCCAGAGATTCTGCCACTGGTAGACTTAATACCTCGTCTAGTCATGGGATTAGCTTATAAAATATGTGTTTTCCAATTGATTTTGAAGACTTGTCAAGACAAGGAAGATGACCTAACCCCATTTTACATCAGGAACAACAAAATTAAACGTCCACAGGAAGAGAAATTCCAATGGTGGAGATCTTTCTTTTCACTGACTTCCCTTTCCACAAGGAAGTTAGACTTTGTCCCTTTTATTTTTATTCTTGGCGACACTAACTCAGGGTCAGCTTCATAATACGTGAGAAAGGTTTGCTTGGAAATGTCTTTGCACAATTAACATGGCCAGGCTCAGTCAGGCATAAACGAATGCCAGTTCCTCTTCTTTAATGAAGTACATTAAAGGGGAAAAAAATCTGGACATAAAATCTGGTGGGGGGGGAATGCAATAAACAAGTATTTTCAAAAAATTAAAAAATAAATTTTGAGGGAATTTGGGGAGCTTAGGAAGTGACCAGATAATAATTGGCACTTTTTGCTTGCCAACACACATGCCAGTTCCCACCCTTGACCTTCACATGTGGCTGATCTCTCTACTTGGTAATTCCTCTCTCTCTGTCTCTCTCTCTCTCTCTCTCTCTCTCTCTCTCTCTCTCCCCCCCCCCCGCCTCTCTAAATGTATAAACATTTGGGGATGAATGAACAAATACACTAGCAGCATAGCCTTGAGCTTATCAGTTCACCTTGTTGGGTTTCAAGTTCCTCCTCTGTAAAATGAAGGGGTTGAACTGGATTCCTCAAGTTCTACAATGGTGTAATTTAAGAGAAGAACAAAGGCAGCTCAGAAATCAAAGGTGACAACGGTACCATTTTGATATTCCTGTCATCTTGCAGCAGAGTCTCTGTTGTTATGCTTGAAGGGAATTCGAGCATTTTAGTCAATCTGTAAATGTTTAATGACACGGGTAGCTCCTTAAGTACAATACCTTTGCAAGCAGCAACCACTTGTTCAGATGATGGTAACTGAGTGGGTGCTGATTCCCTTTCCACGGTAGATTCGGATTTGTCTCTAAGCCCGAAGCGTCTCCTTTTAACTCCGTTACTTCAGAATACTGATGAGGCCAAATAGTGACTCTATTCAATCACAACTTGTATTTTCCTTGTTGAATCAGATCACTGGAGGCTGCCAACCATCATTATGGTGGTGCATAGAAAACCAACTTTTATATGAAATTAAATAAGTTTACAGGGTCTGAGGCCTCAACTGGAGGCTCTCTTTTGTGGCTTTTCTTTTAGTGTACTATTTGTCAGATTTTTATAAGAACATTATTGCTTTAAGAAAAAAAAATTAAACCCTGAGAAATTACTCTCAGTCTAACGAGTTCTTTTCACTGACTTCAGACATCATTAGGGGAAGGCTATAGCCTAGGGCTGTGCATGAACTTTTTCTTCTAACTGTACACTTTATGTATAATTTAGCTTTCTTGCCTAAATTATTCAAGCAAATAGTGAGTGAAAATAATGGAGTTCACTGAAACCTTCCAGAGTATTAAAATAAAACAGTTTTTTACGTTGGTTTGAATTTTTAAGCTTTTTAATCATGGATTTCAAATGGAATACACATGTCTGGCTTTTCCTCACTTGTCCCCTGTGTCTTTTTCAGAAGGAGAGAAGAAAGGAAATGAACTTTAGTAAATAATCCATTAATTAATCACTGGTGCTGATAATGGCTCAAAGATGAAGTAACAGCATTTGGAAACAGCATACTGAGTGGCCAAGAATATGGTTGGCACGTACTGTAAAAGGCGGATACTTCTTTTCCCCATTTCTTGTGACTAGGGCCAAGCTAAAATTGAGTGGCATGTTTGAAAAAAGAGAGCTAATCTGCTTAATTTAAATAGGAAATTACCATAGCAGAATTTGTACTCTAATCACCCCCAATGTATTTATTTTTTTATGTTCTAAATATGAATGTTTCATCTTCATTTTGCAAAGCCTAAAAACTTATCTTTATCCTACATAACTCTGAAGGAAATTTGGAAATCATTGGAAGAATTTGTGATTTTTTTTTCCTAGCATATTGAATATGTTCCCCAATCTGGAAATGTGACCTAGGATTAGGAATTCCCGCAGGATGTTTTGGTATTCCTAAATATCTTTTTGTGGGGGGAGGGGGAGGGGGTCAATCAGAGATCAGAAGAAGCAGGATATCTTTTTGTTGAATAAAAGGAAGTAGCTATCATGGTTCATTGTCTTTGGAGACAGCAAAGGCATGATAGCAGCCAGGGGTGGAAGAGAAGTCATGGTGTGTATCTTCCATGTGAGCTTCGGAAGGAGCAAGTGAACATTGGAGAGTAATGCATGGACAGAGACAATGGCTAAAGCTCTTTGTTAAAGGAAGGAGAATGACCTAGACTAACAGACCTATAAGTGTAATTTATTGACCTGATTAGACACAGGAAAGGATTATCACAAAATCAATGTTTTGACACACGTTAGTAGAAGGTGTTAGGAAGTGGGCACGTGACATTACGAATACTATTAAAGTCCCTTCCAAGCCCCTCATCTACTCCTAGGATAGTATAAAATACAATAAACTGAGGGAAATTGGGAAACACAACCTATATAGGTTTTAAATAACATATTTGATTCCCTCCAACATGACATTTTAAACAATTACTTGAAAAAAATATATTTAGACATTCAATTATTTTATTTTAAGCATTGAAAAAAAAGAGCCATGAAATCTAAATTCAAATTTAGCCCTACCACTGCGGAGTTGGAAGGAAGTTACTTTACTTCCCTGGGTACTGCATACCTGATTAGCAATAGGAGAGAGTTGGACGTAATTATTTCTAAGATCTGAGATTATTTGATTATTCATCTAGAAATGTCACTCGCTGAATGTGTTTGCATAAAGAACAAGTTACTTAACTCTCTAAGACTTGATTTCCTTATCCAAAAATTGAGGTGATAGGGCTGGGATTATGTATCTCAGTGGTATAGTTCTTGCCTAGCATGTATGAGGCAGTGGGTTCAATTCTCAGCACCAAACTTTAAAAAGTAAATAAATAAATAAAGGTGTCCATCTACAACTAAAAAAAATTTTTTTTAAATTTGTGGTGATAATGCTCTGAGGGTCTAGGTCGGTTAACAAGTATTAGATTAGATAAATCTCTGATGCCCAGTACCTAGTGTCTATGACCCTTCAGCAGACACCAACCTCTGCTGTCTAATAGAGAAAGTCAGAACACCTGGGTTCCAGTGTCAAGTGTGCTCCTGACAAGCTAGGCTAAGACAAATCCTTTAGCCTCAATAAACCTAGATCCTTCGTCATGCAAAACAGTCTGTACAACACCATCCGTGAGTTGAGTGCACCTCCCAACACCTCTCATCCCCTCCTCTCTCCCTTTGAAGAGGTTGCTAATCCTTTCATCTTAACATGAGTGAAAGTCATTTCTCTCTTTTTAAAAAATATTTTTAGTTGCAGATGGACATAGAAACTTTATTTTATTTATTTATTTTTATAGGGTGCTGAGGATTGAACCCTCAGCACCAGGGGGTTCAGGCAAGTTCTCTACCACTGATCCACAACCCCAGCCCCTAAACTCATTTCTCTTAACCAAGTCTTCTCTTCTGTTTTTCTTATTCAGTAAACACATCCTCTATTCACCCATTCTTTCAAGTTCAAAATCTAAGCATTCTCTCTTTTTTTTTAACTTTACAATTTCCCATCCATCAATGGATCCTGTTGTATCTAAATCCAAATTATACCCTGAATCTGCCCCCCTTCTCCCAGCACCTTATTCTACCTACATCTCTCTCACCTGGCAGACTGCAATAGCTTCCTAAATGGGTCTCCTGATTCCACTCCTGGACACTCCACAAGGCAGTCTGAGGGGTCACAGGTCTTGTCCCACCTCTGCTAAAGATTCTCCAATAGTGTCCTCTTGTTTGGGGGGTTGGGGAGCCATGCCCCTTGACATGGACAAGACCCTACAGAATCCTGCTACTTCCCCTACCTAATCTTCTATCCCTCTCCACTACTCACTGTTCTTCAGATCACCCTCCCAATGATCACTGCAGTCACACACTAATAGAGACCCAGAAGGACAGATCTCTGTAAAATTAACTTAAGCATCCTTGTCTCGTGTTCTAATGAGGATTTCTTGAAATTTCAAGGTCTACAAATTCTTTTGTTCACCCATTCTTGTCCCTAACTTTCTGCTTCCACTAAATTCTTGGTGTCATTTGGATCTTTGAATGCTCTCCAAGTCACCCAGATTAGACTCAGCTCCTGAAATGTAATCACACAAGACTCTGGAGTAATAGATTTTCCTGTAAATTTGAATCCACAGAGGGGTTTTACATTACAGAAAGCAAACCAAGTCAAATTAGACCATGTACTTCTCTGCTCTTAAGAATTCCTTATGGCTCCCTGTCTTGGTCTCCTCTGTCCTGGTCTCCCCTGTTCTAGACTCTTTGCTGGGACCTTTTCCACTGCTCAGCCTGCTGCAGATGGCTCTTCATTTCTGACACACAACCTGGAGCTATGTTTATTGTCCCCTTCCAACCCATTCTCAGGACCTCATTTTGCATTTCATGTGATGTACCTAAGGAAGTTTTTGAGTTTTTCTATTTTCACACTTTCTATTTTTTTAACTGTCACTTCTTTTTACTGACACGGTGCTTGCCTCCAACATTTATCCATTACTCTTTAATTTTTTGAATCTTAGGTAAAATTAGCTGAAACATTTACTAAGTGAATTAGCTCAAATTTGGGAAATGCCGAGTGAAGCAAAATTAAAGGGATTTTTTTATTTCAGCCTTTCTCAGGTCTGCTGTACTCACCATGTATCCTTTACAGGGACATATATGTGGTATACAGATTCCCAGTGGCTCTGATCTTCCAAAGACCACATTCCAGGATGCCAAGTACCATTCTGCATTATTATGGAAACTAGTCCATTGATTTGCTAGTAGATGAGAGAGAGACTGTCCTAGAATAATACTACTTCTACATACCACTTGGTATAGTATAGTAGAGAAATAAGAGCATAGGTTTTAACACCAGTGTGCCTAAGTTAGAATCCCAATTCCTCTACTTTCTAGTTATGAAACCTTGGGCAAGTTGCTTAACCTATCTATGCCTGATTTACCTCATTTGTAAAACAGGACTAATAATAGTATCTACTCTGATAAGATTATTGAAGTTGATTCTATTATTATAAATGTGTGCATTTAGAACCACTATTTGACTCAGATATCCCACTCCTTGGTCTATACCCAAAGGGTTTAAAATCAGCATACTATAGTGACACGGCCACACTAATGTTTATAGCAGCTCAATTCACAATAGCTAAACTGTGGAAGCAACTTAGATGTCCTTCAATAGATGACTGGATAAAGAAACTGTGGTACATATACGCAATGAAATATTACTTAGCATTAAAAGGTAATAAAATTATGGCATTTACAGGTAAATGGAGGGAGTTGGAGAATGTCATGCTAAGCGAAGTAAACCAGTCCCCCAAAAACAAAGGTCAAATGTTCTCTCTGATAAGTGGATGCTGATTCTTAATGGGGGAGGTAGTATGGGAAGATGGAGGAACTTTGGGCAAAGGTGAGGGAGGGGAGGGGTATGGGGGTAGGAAGGTGGAGGAATGAGAAGGACATCATTACCTTAGGTACATGTATAATTGCACAAATGGTGTGACTTTACATCGTGTACAACCAGAGGAATGAAAAGCTGTGTCCCATTTGTGTACAATGAAACAAAATGCATTCTGCTGTCACGTATAACTCATTAGAACAAATAAAAATATATAAATGTGCACATTTAGATAAGTGCCCCACTTATGAAGTTAGCTGTTTTTTTATAATAATTATCATTCTAAAGCATATGCACTTCTCTTTAGAAAAATACTATGTACAGTCAACCCATTCCATTCCCACTGAAGATGCTAACAGAACTCATCCCATGAAACAAACTCTCAGTTAGGAGGTAGATCATGGGAAGTGAGAATTGATGTCAGCTCTCCCTGTTTGACTCTCTCTTTCCTTCCAGAATTAGCACCCAGTTGTCTGATACCCTGATGCTTATTTTCTCAGTTCCCTCCCTCCCTGTCTCTCCAGCCTCTCACTGATCCTCTAGGCAATCCTTCACCTCTAGTTTTGCTCTGGATCAAGCTGGAGCAAGGTCCTTCCCTGGGCCTCAGGAGAGCAATTTCATTTTTATACCCTCATCCCATCTTTAAGTCATCCTATCAGGCTTGGATCTTGCTGTGATCAGTGCTTCTCTTTATCTTACCTATTTACTTATTCATCTCTGCTTTTCCTATAGCGCTTAGAACAAGGTCTTCCATCTGGTGGGTACCTAGTAAATATTTGTTTAATTGAACTGAATTGAATGAAGTTGGAAAAAGAAATCCAATACTAGTCACGGTGAGTGGAATACCAAGTATAAAACATGGCATCTAGCAGTTCTTCTCTAGTGTGTTACAAAGACAGTACCTAGTGTATTTTCTTCTCTTTGCCTGTTTTTCACATTTTAAGAGATGCATTGATCACTGGTGGAATTTCATTCTCTTTTTCTCTCTTATAGGCACACAGTGAGGTCTTAGTTCAGAAACTTCTGTATGCTGCCTTTTTCCACTTAAAATTATAATCACAAGCTTCACTGAGTCTTTAAATATTCTCTAATAATACGATTTTAATGATCACATGAAGTTCTAGCATAGAGCTACACAAGAATGTTTAACCAATTACCATTATAAAAGCCATACAGAATATTTCCAGTTTGTCAATGAACATGCTTATACAAAATATGGGTGGGGTGATATAAATATTTGACTACATGGAATATTAAATATAAATAATAGGTGAGAAGATGTAAGTATTTGGGTTGTTATTGATACTTATGGAAAGACACCCTCTAAATCGCCCGGAAACATGTACAAGTGATTGTAAACACTATTATTTTTGTTGTTGTTTGCAGTGCTGGGAAAAAAATTATGGCATTTAAAGGTAAATAGATGGAGTTGGAGAATGTCATGCCAGGATCTTGCATGTGTTAAACAAGTGTCCTACCACTGAGCGGATCCCAACCCCCCAACTAATTACCTTCCTTTTCAAGTTGCCAATTCATTCACCAAAGGCAATGTACCTCCGAAGCTGTTTAATAAATAGCTTTATTGAAGTAAAATTTATATACCAAAAAATCACCACTTTAAAATGTGCTAGGAAGTAGTTTTTGATATATTCACAGAGTTGTATAACCATCACTGTGATTCCAGAATATTCTCATCATACCTGGACCCTATGTATGTTGTCGAATTGTGTGCATGTACAAATATGTAATAACAAATCCCACCATTATGTACAATTATAATGCACAAATTAAAAAATGTGAAAAAAAAACAGTCACTTCTTTTACCCTCCCTGCCTGCCTCCTGGCAACCACTCAATTACTTTCTGTATGTATACATTGTCCTATGTGGAACATATCATATAAGCATAATCATTTATGTTATTTGCCCTTTAAGGTCTGACTTCTTTAAATTAGTATGGTTTAAAAGTTCATCCAGATTTTGGTATGGGCTAGTACTTCATTCTTTTTTTTTTAACTGAATAATATTCCTTTGTATCATATCACATTTTGTTTATCCATTCATCACTGGATAGAAATTTGGGTTGTTTTTATTTGGGGGCTATTAGGAATAATGCCAATATAAATATTCTTTTGCATGAGAAGTTTTTAATATATTCACATATGTTTTTAGTTCTCTTGCATATATATTCAGGAGTGGAAGTGTTGGGTAGTCTGGTAACTTTATGTGTAACTTTTTGAGGAACTGTCAAGTTGTTTTCTGCTCCATCTTTTCACCAACACTGGCTACTTTCCATGCTAGTGTGTATAAAGTTGTACCTCATTGTGTTTGTGATTTTTGTTTTCTTAATGACTAATTACATTGAACATCATGTGTTTATTGGCCATTTCTATACATTCTCTGGAGAAAGATCTATTCAAATCTTTGCCTGTTTTAAAATTTAATTATTTGTCTCTTTATTGTTCAATTGAATTTTTGTTTATTTATTTATTTTTTTGGGGGGGTGGGAGAGTACAGGAGATTGAACTCAGGGGCATTCTACCACTGAGTCACATCCCTAGCCATATTTTGTGTTTTATTTAGAGATAGGATTTCACTGAATTGCTTAGCACCAATCCATTGCTGAGGCTGGCTTTGAACCCGCCATCCTCTGAGCTGCTGGGATTACAAGTGTGCACCACTGCGCCCAGCTTGAAGGATTCTGTGTGTGTGTGTGTGGTGATGGGGATCAAACCCAGGACCTTGTGCATGCAAAGCAAGCACTCTACCAACTGAGCTATATCCCTAGCCCCCTTGAAGGGGTTCTTTATGAATTCTTAATACAAGTCTATGATCAGGTATATGATTTGCAAGTATTTTCTTGGATGTCATGGATTATTTTCTCACTTTTGAAACATAAAAATTTTAAATTTCAATGAAGCCATTTTATCCCTATATTTTTTTCTCTTCCTGTTTATGTATTTGGTATTAAATCTAAGGGATCATTGCCAGGGTCCAAAGTCATGAAGACTTATGTTTATGTTTTCTTGTAAGAGTTTTATATTTTTTTATCTCTTGCATTTGCATCTCTGATACATATTAAATTTTCACTCGTTAATGATAATGAAATTATTCATTTTTGAACCTTTTTTCAAAATGTTAATTCACAATCTGAGAAACATTTTATGAAAAAAATTACTTTCCCTATCTATTTGTAATGCTACATTTTCTCAAATACAATGTTTGAACTCTGTTTATTTCCAGAGATGTTTGTCAATTCATGCACTAGTATGGAACCATTTTATAATTTTAGAATTAAAATATTTTAATATTGTAAAACACAAATGCTCTTGCTTTTTCTGTTTTTCAAAATTTCTGAAAGATTTGTATCCATTTATTGTTATAGGTATGTTTTAGATTCATTTTTTTCAGAGCTTGATTCTAAAATAAAATAAGAATTATATTGGGATTCTTTGTGTAATTACACTGAGTTTATATTGAAGCTGAAATTTTGTAATATTTAATCAACAAATTAATATTTCTTTTATTAATTTTTCTTTTTTGGCACTCAATGAAGTTTATAGTTTTTCCCCAATATAAATCCAAAGTATTTTATATGTTTATTCCTAGTTAATGTGTATCTTATTGTTTTTATTATTTTGTGAATATTATTTCACTAGGTATTTTCTAAGTATTTTTCTATTATAAATGGAATGTTTGCAAATTTATTATAAATGCAATTTTAGCTAATGTATTTTGAATTTGCTCAATTGTTCTTGGTAGACATTTCTATGATCCACAAATAATGATACCACTTATACTCCTTTCCAAATAAAGCTATTCATTCTTTGTCACCAATTTTATTCACGAGGAATTTCGGAACAGTATTAAATATCAGTGGTGACGGCCAGCCTCTCCCTTGTTCCTGACTTTATTAAGAATGCCTGTCCCATTTCATTCTCACAAATGGCATTGTGTCTTGGTTTGTGTTCCATTTTCTATACTGAATTAAGGAAAATCCCCTCTAGTCAGAGATTAAGCATCTATGATTTCTAAAAAAATCATTAATGAACATTCAATTTTAGGAAATTTTTTAAAGGTCTGTAAGGATTGTTCTATTATAATTGTTTTCTTTTAACAATTATATTAGTAGATTTCCTATAATAAAATGTTTTTAAATTTGCTTAATAAGTTCTGGTTTTCATAGTAAATCATTCTTTATATAGTACTAGATTGAATTTACTAGAATTTTATTTAGAATTATTACTCCTCACTATTCATGAGTGAGATTGATTTGTGGCTTTCTTTTTATGTCATTTTTATGTTGGGTTTTGGTATCAGGAATGTGCTAGCCTTGAAAAATCAATTGCAATGGCTTTCTTCCTTTGCTTTAGAACAATTTATATATAATGGGAATTTTCACTAAAACTTAGAAAAAAATCACTCCAAATAATGATCTGGGGTTGAAGTTTCTTTCAAAAGCAATTATTGGACAGCATTTTAGATTTATGCCTTATTTATAGTTCTGTTTTGATTTACTGCTTTTCTTAGGTCAATTTTGGTTACTGGTATTGTCCAAGAATTAGAGGCGTCAAGGAAGGGATAATCTCACTCCAGGAATAAAAACAATTTACCGATATAATTCCCCTTTCTGATTAACCCGAACACCACATGAATCCATTGGGCTCCTTATTAAATATAGATTTAGTCAGCTTGGAGTCTGTGTTGATTAAAAATGACAAATTGCTGTGTGGCAATTTCCACTGTCTCTGAGCCTGTCTCAATGGTAGCTTGGTAAACAAAATGATCATGGAGCACTTTGTAAATGCTCTAACGGAAACAACTACTGCATACTACATAATGCATGGGGAATCATGAATACAGTACATTTTTTTATCCAGAAGAAATGACTATGCTGAAAAACCAGCAAATACTGGTGTGAAGAATGAGGTAAAGAAAGCAAAGCCCAGACCATGAACGATAGCCAGGTCTAGCTCACATTATCTTTATCATATCTGAGCTCAAGTCCCACCCCTCCTAGAGATTCCCCCAGATGAAATATTTAAGGGTCCGTGGAGTTTCTGACAAGTACAAACTCTCCATACCTAAGTATGGCTCTAGGCAAAGGAAAAAAATTAACAATGATAAACTATGTTTTCCCACAAAACCTAGAATGCTCATTGGAGGGAAAAATAAATTTTAAAAAAAATTAAAAAGACTTCCCCTTAGAGTCAACCAGAAATTCACTTCAAGATTCAGGAACTCAGTTATCTGGGCACTTGGGCTTTTTTCAAGTTCCCCACTTCACAACTTCAGGATTTACAAAATCTAGGCCCTTCACTCAGTCTGGTTCAGCCAAGAGACCAAATCTACTGTTATGCTGTTTTCATTGTAAACAAAAAAATCAGAACAAGTGTGTTGTAAAAAACCGATTGAACCAGCATGAGAAAGTTTCTTTCAAAAGCAATTATTGGATAGCATTTTGGATTTATGCCTTATTTATAGTTCTATTTTGATTGACTGCTTTCCTGAGGTCAATTTTGGTTGCTTGTGTTTTCCGAGAATCAGCTGAGTCGAGAAGGAATAATCTCACTCCAAGAATAAAAACAGGATGAGAGAATGAGGGTCCAGTCTTGGGTTCATAGTCACCAGCTGGGAGATCTGAACCTGCACTTTGTACTCTATGGACCTCAGTTTCCACTTTTGTGAAATGGAAAGGGTTGGGCTGCACAGGGAGAGTGCTGTCTTAGAGTTTCAGTCTGCAGAGTCAGCTAGGCCCCAGGGTCTACCCACCTCAGATTTCTAGTCCCAGGACCTGTTGGAGTCACCTTCCGAGTGTGGTTATCCATTGGCCTTGACGTCCCCCAATTGGGATTTCAATTGACAAGAAAAACAACCCACCTGAGTTCACCAACTAGTGCAGACTTGCAAGTTGTGCCTTTAAGTATTTCTACAAACTGCCTGGAAGCCTTTCTTCCTCTTCAAGAGGCTTGTTTGTTGTGAAAAGCCCACAGGTTAAGGAAAGGTGAGCGCATGCTTGACATCCTAGGCGGGCTCCTGAGGGGACAGGTGGAAGAGATGGAGGATGGGGGAGACAACAATGCTGGCTTCTCACCCCTCCTCCCCACGACCTGGGATGGAGTTCATTTTGCAGGGTGGGGGGACTTCTCCAAATCTCCCTGTTTGTGTAGTCAGGGAGAAAAAGAAATGCAGGTGTACGCTCTCCCTCCTCCAGGGCAGTAAAACGAGTCTCTCCCAGAGCTGCCTCCAAAACTATGCTGTATCAGTAACCACAAGTTTCTAGAAGGTCCCCCCTAACACCCCCCCAGATGTAGCAATCGATCATCACTTTTAAAGGAAACCCAATAGTTAAAAACTCACAAGAAAGACTATTAGGATCAAACTTGGAAGGACACACCAGATTCCTGTCATGATAGCACTTATATTACAATAAATAAGCAAAAATTATTTGTAACCCTCTTATATGGAAACAAAGCATAGGAAACCAAACCAAATAGAATAGAGTGTGATCAGAGGAGAGGCACATTAAATGTAGTGATTTTTCAAGAAAGACCTCTTTCAATAACAATAGCTACCATTTTGTGAACACTCATTGTATTTCAGTAAGTTCACATTTATTTCATTTCATCTTTGCAACAGATTCCCTGAGGTAAGGGCCATGGATCTCTTTTACAGATTAGGAAATTGAGATCCAAGGTCCACAGTGAATAAGCAGTGGAGACAGGTTTCAAAGCCAGATGTGTCTAATTTCAAAGCCTCGCACATCCCAACAACCATGTGAACTTGTTCATGGGAAGAAGCTGCTGGATGCACTAGAACAGTGCAAGCTGTCTGCCTAGGAAGTGAGAAGATGCTGGCACTCAGATGCAGGCCCCAGCAATGCTGAGTTAATTGGGCCGAAATGCAGTCTGGTCATTTTGATATTTAAAGGTGACCATGGGAGCTAAGATGAGAACAGAGAGCAAGTTCCTGAATATATAGTCACCCTGTGCTATGGTCCACCCTGAGGCCCCAGGCAGCCAATCATCTTACTCTGAGAAAGTGCCCTCTCTTCTATTTCTGCTCTTCCTTCAGGCAAGCCAGGTCTGACCCTAAGACTACTGGGATAAGGTGGCCTTTCACCTGACTATCAGACAATGATCATTCCATATTAATTATACACTGCTGCCACTCCCTTTGAACAGACAAGAAAACCCAGACATAGCCAAGTGAAGTACTGCATTTCAATGCATATTCATTGTCTGTTACATGCCAATTTGAGAGTGAGGGGCAACAATGGGGTGTGACTTTTATATAAAGCTGTTTTTTTAAAATGTATCAGAATTACATAAAAATCATTTATAACTAAACTATCGTTGGTGCAAGATTAGAATTCATAGAATATTCATGAATATACATTAAAGTTGAGTCGTTCAAATCTATGCACATCATTTCTTCGTCACAGTTTAGGGAATATTTTCCCAGTCTGAAAAAAAACATTTGTTGCTATTGATTTGTGCATGATAGTCAAAATATTACACTTGAGAAAATTTACTCTGGTATTGCAAAGTATGGACTTACAAAATTTAATCTTCTGAGTGTTGAAAGATTCTGCACCTGTCATTGGTTTTCTTTTCTGATGCGCTATCCTCAGCGCCACTCTTTAAGCTGTGTTTGCCTTTATATTGTCGCTCTGTTTACCTTTTTAACAGTCTGAAGAACAGAATGATGTCATGCCATGATGACACAATGGTGCAAAGATTGGGCAGGGGCAACAATTATGTGTTAAAATACAATAACCATCCCAAGGTCACACGGCCCTTCTATAAGTCACAAAACAGAGATGTAAATGCAGGTCCATATTCTCATACTCTGAACAACTAGTCTCACCTCCCTGCCTCCCATTCGGTTCCCTGCTTTAAACTCAGATGATTAAAAGACCCAAAGAAACAAGCATCTGGAACACAACCTGAATTCTGGGAACTAAGATGCCCCCTAACAGGCTCCTGGACACATCTGTGCCCCTAGGCTTGCTTTTCTCCAGAGGAGAAAATCAGTCTTCAAATTCCCACCAAAACTGTCCTCTCCATCATGAATTTCTCTCTCTGCCCCCAGATTTACAAGTACAGACTTCTTTATGCTTATCTTAAAAACTTATTCTTCCAAACTCACTTTTGCATATAAGGATTAACCACTGTGAACCTGTAATTCGTTGTGATTCCCCCTCATGCAGATGACAGATGTCAATTTCACTAACTCTTAGCTCCAAGTTCCGGTTGCAGGTAGCACAGCACTTGACAGTTCATGGAATATTTTTCATCCACTGTCTCATTTTATGTCCCCCAAACACTGGGGATGAACAGAGTGGATAATTACGATTTTCATTTTTTTACAGAGAAAGATGCTAAGGTTCAGAAAGGCCAAAGAATGGGTGGAGTTGAGATCCAAACCTGAATTTTCTAACCCATGATCAGCTCCTACATAAAAAGAGTGAGCAATATTTTGATTTGTAAGGACTTTCATATCCTGCTAATTAAAACAAAAATAAATAATTTAAGCAATGCATTAGTTTTCTAATTACTTCTCTCATCATTATGAGATCCCAGGTCCAAAGCAACCTTTAACCTCTGGAAATACTGGGATCCAAACTGTAGAATGGTCTGCATTTGCTAATGGAAAACTGAGGCCCAGGTGCTGAGGACCAATGAGTTCATTGGTCCATAGATCACCCCTTCAGCAAGTCACAGACACAGGATGTGGCCTTTCATCTCCAACTCTCTTGTGTGTGTGTGTGTGTGTGTGTATGTTTTTTCACTGGACTAAAAGTTCACAATGAAAATTATTTACGATAAACGATGCTCTGGTCATCCAAAACTTAACTAAAATAATGTA
This sequence comes from Callospermophilus lateralis, assembly GCF_048772815.1. Taxonomy (NCBI): domain Eukaryota; kingdom Metazoa; phylum Chordata; class Mammalia; order Rodentia; family Sciuridae; genus Callospermophilus; species Callospermophilus lateralis. The sequence goes on from NC_135318.1 coordinate 53,563,964, forward strand.
AGTTTCAATGCCTTGGCTTACAGTTGGAATGAATGTGGTACTCTGGTAGTTTATTTTATTGTCCAGCAAATATTTACTTCCTCATGCCTCCTTAACACTCATTCACCACCTGCTTTGGCTCCATGATGGATGGAGTTGGAGCCCCTTACTTTGGATTTAACAATGTTTCTTCTTTGGCCAATGGGATGTGAATGGGTGTAACTTCAGGCAGAGACATGAAATAGTTGCTTAGTTGGACTAGATCTTTGTGTGCCTGGGGCACACAAGGTAGATGAGAGCCTTATGGAACAGAGTTTCAGCGGCTTGAAGCCAAAGCCAGTACAAATCAGTTCAATGTGAGCTCATCCACAGATGCAGAAGTGAAATAAGTGTCAATCATTAGATATCTCTGATAGGTTCAGAATTAATGAATAGTTCTTTTCACTGAGGACCATTTAATCACAGTGCTAGAAACATGGTAGATATTGATTTAAAAAGGCTTCACAGTGTCAGCGCCCAAGAACAAGCCTGGATGCTTCTGAGCCTTCTTTATTTCCTGTAGCTTCTGCAAGATAGAAGATTCTCTTTCCACAAGGAGCAGTGTTACACAGTTTTAGATCATACTAGCCACAGGATCAAGGCCTGATTGCTCCTTCCAAGAAACAGCAATCGGGAAGAAATATTCCATCTTCAAATTCATCCCAACCTAAGGGACAAACTAACCCTTGGCTCTTAAAACCAGAAGGGATTTGGGGATGGGGGGAAATGGTTTAACATGTAACCTTAACATGTGCCACGGCTCTGAGCCTGGTATACTTTCCTCCATGCCATTCATCTCTAGCTCTTACTGAATAATCCTTTGGTGACTGTTAAACCCCAAACTTCACTTACTCTTTTTGAAAGCATAGTTCCTGTCGCAGGAAGAAATAGGCAGCTTCTACTCAAAAACAAAACAAAACAAAACAAGAAGTCTTGATTTCCTTGTTATAAATAAACAAATAAAAGAGTATAAAATAAAATTCACCAGCTTTTTAAGGTCTTGTGTTTTCTTTGCTCTGCAAGGCCATGTGAAACACTCTCTGCTTGAGATGCAAAGTTCTGAATTATGTAAAACCTAAGTAGGTGGAGCCTATGGTTGGCTGATGTGTGTTCCTACCCCTACTTGTACCTTGTTTACATCTCCCTAACTGGTGTTGTTTAGCAAATATTTGTGCAGAAAAGAAGATTGGCTTTATGTAACTGCTGTCCACAACTCTATTAGGCTGACTTGAGTTGAAAAATTTTTCCAGGATCCAAAATCTCACAGAAAAAGGCCCAAGCAACACGGCCTCTGCCTGCACAGAGGGAAGAGGATTGTGTGGCTTGCCAAGAAGAGTCATTCAGACTTCACCCAGATAGCCTCTAGACCTCAGCCCTGTGTTTTTTCTCCATAGGGAGAAATAGCCAGAATGGAGCGCAGTCACAAACACAGGCTCCTTTGCAGTCTCAATATCTAAGAAGAGAGGTGACCCAATCACATCTTTAGCCCTCTCCCTTCCTGTTTTCCTAAACACTGAAAAAAGGTAGAAAGTCACCTTCTGTTCTGGAAGCTTGAGGCAAAGCCTTGGGTGAGGAGGTGTACACTCAGTAAAAAAAAAAAAAAAAAAAAAAAAAAAAAATGTTGAGTGGATGATTCAATTAATTATATAAGTATAATTATTTAAGTATAATCACATTAAATCCTATGATTAATTACATTAAATTGCTTAGCACAATGAAAACTTGCCAAAAGAGTAGGGTAGAAGCATTCAAATTACCCTTTTGTTAGATGGTTAAATGGAAACTCTGATGTACTAGAAGACAACCTGGGAGGATATAGCATGAGAGAGGGGTACCTCTCTTGGTTGTGCCCATTGACACTGACAGTTGGTCAGCACTGTACATCACTCTTGCCTCCCCTCTCCTAATCCTCCTACTCTAGACAGCTAATGCATATTGAGCCCTTTGTGCCAGGCCTGGTGCTTAATGCTGCACAGGTACTATATCATAAAGACCGTACTATGAAACGACGAGAAAGGCACAATTGTTACTATCACATTTTGCAGAAGAGAATTGTTGAGAGCCACAGCCGAGTTGGGATGGTGCCTAGCATTTTGCCAGTACTTTTGAGTTCTCGCGGAGTTCCCGTTGAGTTCCAGTTGAACTCTCCCGGGATTCCTGGAGAGTTCGCGTTGGTTGGTCAAGTTCCGGTGGAGGGAGTTCCGGTTGGTGTGTGGTGTGTTCCGGAGAAGGCTGCATGGGTGGCTTTCGTGGGAGTTCCTAAATAAAGTTTGTTCCTGCTTGAGTGGCTCATGATTTGTGCCCAGCCAGACTGCGGCAGAGAATACTGAGGTCCACAGAGATTAAGTAATTTCTCTAAGGTCAAACTAAGATAGTCTGACTTCAAACCAGGCCATCCATTTGCGGCCTCCTACCATACAGAACTCTGAGGAAGGAGGGAGTGGGGGGGGCTGAACAAAACCTGGGGAGAGCGGTCAGGGCAGACAGGGCAGCTCTGGGGGTGACTGACAAAAACATACCCTGGTTCCTGGAGGGAAACAGAATGGCATCTGTCAGGCATCCTCAGTCTGCCAAGCTTTTTTTTGGGAGGGGGGCAGTATTAGGGATTGAACCCTGGAGCGCTGGACCACTGAGCCACATCCCAAGTCCTATTTTGTATTTTATTTAGAGACAGGGTCTCCCTGAGTTGCTTAGCTCCTCGCCATTGCTGAGGCTGGCTTTAAACTCTTGTTCCTCCTGCCTCAGGCTCCTGAGCTGCTGGGATTATAGGCGTGCACCACCGTGTCTGGCTCCAAGTGCTTTCTTATAGGGCACCTAGTTTCTTTCCCATTTCAAACCTGTTAAGGACGTGTAATATTCCTTTTTTTTTTTTTTTCTTTTTGCAGATGAAGGGACCAAGATACAAAGATGTGGAACGCCTGGTTCAGGATCACAGGTTGAGAAAAGGTAGGACCAGGATTTGCTCCTGTTGTCTCTGGCCCTTGTCCTTCCCCAGGATAGTGTGTGTCCAATAGAGAGCCACTGAGAAGCCCACCGTCACCACACTGAGGATGCTGTTAAGTGGATCAAGTTTCTGCCAAAGGAAAAAAAAAGTTGATGAATTCTAATTTGTGTGTATATGTGTATAGAAAACCCTTCCTTACCTCTTAACCTTATCTCTTACATTACCTGAGTCTCTGAGAACACTGATGTCCATTGTCTCCTGATGCATGTGTCAGTGCTGGTTGCTGTGCAAACCCTGAGGGGAACATTGAAGGCAATGGGCTACAGGCTCCATGTTTAAGAGGTTCCACCCTGGGGGTGGAGGGGAGAGGAACGGGCTAGCACATAGGCAATTATCCCAGAAAACACCAGGTCACAGGGGGAGGGGGGTCATCATCCACAGTGCTCTGCTGTGGGGACATGGAAGAGGTGTGCCAGCCACCAAGAAAGTCTTCGCCCACTGGGCAAGAGAGCTGGCTTTACACCCAGACACTACTCCAGCTCCAAAATAGGTGCTGTAAGAATGATCCATGGGATACAGGATTGTGCAGTACATTCCTTACAGTGGGAAAGCCATTTGAAAGGTGACCAGAAGGGAAAACATGAAGAAAAAAAATGACAAATCACCATGATAGGGAGTGGACTTGAACTTGTAGGTAAAAAGAAGCAGGCGACTTTTTTTTTTTCTTTTTCTTTTTTCTAATTTTTTTTTTTTTTAAATACTGGGGATTGAACCTGGAGACATTTTACCACTGAACCACATCCCAAGCCCTTTTTTTATTTTTAATTTTGAAATGGGGCTCACTAAATTGCTGGGGGTCTCATTAAATTGCTGAGGTTGGCCTCCAACTTGTGATCTTCCTGCCTCAGCCTCCTGAGTCTCTGGGATTACAGATGTGAACCACCACACCCTGGTGTAGCTGATCTTTTTTAAACAAGGGAGAGACATAATTGGGTGTATGTCTTAGAAAGCTCTTCTGGCTGCTGGCAGGGAGGAAGTCAGGAAAGCAGGGGCAAACCAGGGGGGGGGGGTTTGATGAAGGGCTCACTTGCCCTGGGAATGAATAAGAGGAGTCAGGATTTCCAGTATTGCCTTTCCACCTGGCTGCGTGTCCAAATCTCCCCAGAGCTTCAATAAGAGACACAGAGGCCTGGCCCCACCCCAAACATTCTGAATCACAATCTCCAGGGTGGTGCCAGCAAGTGTAGGTTTCCAAATGCCAAGGTGATTCTGATGTGCCTAGGAACAGTAAAGATGAAGAACCAACAAGATGACGTGAAGGAGTAGACCAGAATGCAAGAAAGGCTGGGGACAGGGAGGAGATGACAGCCATGATAGTAAGAGCTCTACCTGGGCCTTCTGGGTGAAGAGCTGGGACCTTATCCCCAGAGGAGAGAGTTTCAGTCCAGCATTGGCATGAAAATCATCCCCTCCCAGACACCAGCCACAGGCACATTCAGTAGTAAGAAGTGAGCATTAGAACTAAAACCAGAAATATGATAGAAGCCATAGGTGATCATGTTGAAAGAGATTACAGAGGAGAGGGTTCAGCACCAGAGTCAGAAGGCAACCCAAGAGCTACAGTCACCAAAGAGGAGAATTAGCAGTGACAGACGTCAAAGTCAGAGGATATCTAGCAAGGAACAGTGGCAGAGACCCCTGGGGAAAATGCTTTGTGGAGAGTATGGAAAGAGGTCGAGGGTTTGAGAACCAAGCAGACATTTTGGAGTCGTCCGTGGTGAAGGATGTGTGCCAAAAGCCAATTGCAGGGGCAGGGGGTGTGTCTTGCTTAGCACTGGGGAAGCCCTGGGTTCAATCTCTCCACTCACAAAATAAACAAATAAATAATAAAAAGCAATTGCACTCAGTTCAAGGGTATGGGAGGTGGGGGAGAGAAAGGAAGTTTTATCCTCTGGTCTCAAGACTCAGAGTTGATATCATGTGTTTGGAGCTGGTGAAAAAGTAGCACGGATGTTGAGTTTAGAAATCATCTTACTTTGGGGTTTTACAAGGGGACTGGTGAGCCAAGGTTTGCCTTCATGGGAGGCAATGTCCCCCAGAGCTGATTCAACCAGGAAGCCAAGATGAAATGCAGCAGGATTGCAGGAGAGGAAAAAAAGGAAAGGGACTCTGGAGACGGTCGAATAAAAGTCTCCATCTGCTTTCATTTTTAATAGCTAGAATGCTGATTGTGGCATCAGGGGTGCGATTGCAAACCCAGGAAATGCGTGGTGAATGTCCACCTAGTTGTGTGCACCATCTTTAAATGCTTCCCCTTGTTTTCTGATAAATGTTAAAAGTGGCTTGTGTCTCTGGGGAAAACCAGCTGCTCCTGTTGGGACTAATTGCCTAGTCTTTGTGCATGACAAAGAGGGTGCTACTAGGGAATAAAGAGAGGGACTTAATGAATCACAAAGGTACATAATTTATCAAGTAAAAAGAGTATGACATTTTAGAGTAAATTCCATGGAAAATGAATGCACTGTGTTTCAATGAAGCAGGCACTGAGAATATTTCCTTAGAAACCAAGTCCATATTTTCATTAAGAGAGAGAGCGTGTGTGTGTGTGTGTGTGTGTGTACGTACAGTGGAATGAGAGAGAGAGAGAGAGAGAGAGAGAGAGAGAGAGAGAGAGAGAGAAGGAGAGAGAGAGGGAGAGAGAGGTGTTGTGGGATTCAAGTGCACCAGTGAATTAACATCTTGTGGCAAAAATGCTGCCTGAGAAATTAAAATGATATTTGAAACATAAATCCCGCGTGCTAACAACTCTCGTTATAAGCACCCGCCAGAGTCAACAGGCAGAGTTTGTTTGTTAGGAGGTTGTTTCTGGAGGCCAGTTCTTGAGTTCTCAAAAAACATCTGTGCAAACGCAGGGGGTGGAAACCACAGCAATAGAAGCCATCGGTGGTTAGGTGTGTTATAAATACATTATTACTTCATTGTAATGGCACACGGGGCCTTGGCTAGACTGCAGAATGACCTCACCAGCTGTCAGCCCTGGAGTTAGTCTCCTTGAATGAGCATTCAAGATACAGCAGCGACTCTGAGGCTGTACAGTGTAAACACAGAGGTAATCATAAGAGAGGAACCAGGCACAAATTCATCAGCATCCCACGAAGCAGGAGTTTCAGCCAAAAACCAGAAAGACTGAGGGCTTCTTCTGTCACACAGAAACACTGTTCAAGCCAGGCCTGAAGGAACTTTTTCATGGAATCTCGGAGCCAGGGTCTCCTGAGCTTTTTCTCATTCAGTCTTCCCTCTTGGAAAAGGAGGCCTCAGGGCCCAAAGGAAGCAAGTCCTCCTTCCAAGGAATCTATTCCTGTAGTGGAAATGGGGAAATGCAGGCAGAGGCTGTGTGGCAAGGCTCTGAAAGCAGCTGGGCTCCTGGCAAAGGTTGTCTGTTGCACAGGGAACCAGGAACTGTACTCAGAGGTCGGCTTCCCTCCGCCAGCAAAGAAAGCCACTTTGAAGATAAGAAGACTGCCCACCTCCAAATGGAAAATGATGGGTGGCCAAGAAGTGTCAGGAGTGGTGGAAAGAAACCAGGAAAGAAGAGAGGAGCACCTGGAGGCCGGCTGTCCTCACTCAGCTCAAGTTTCCCAGCGTCTGGACTGTCACACAGCGGCTGGAGCAGTTAGGATTTGGCCAGAGACATGCGCGGTGTGCATGTGCACAGACCTGGAAATCAGGACGTCTGATGTGGGTTTGGGGTCCTTCCACAGCAGCTTCAGGGTGACCTTCCCAATCAATGTCCTTGGCTGTTTCTGACTGGTGAAGGCAGGGGAGGGGAGATTGATTTCTAATGAAATTGGGCATGTCTCAAGAGTGGCCATGGTCCTTGCTTCTCCAGCATGTGTGCTAAAATTGAAACGTTGTAGAAAAGAATGGCTCCTGCCCAAAAATGGAATGCAAATTTGTGAAACATTCTATAAAGAAGGAGGAAGGAGAAGCAGCAGGGGGAGCAAGAGGATGGGTAGGGCACTCCTATAATCCCAGCGAGAGGCTGAGACAGGAGGATCCCAAGTTCAAAGCCAGCCTCAGCATATTTTTTAAAATATATATTTTAGTTATAGATGGACACAATATTTTTATTTGTTTGTTTGTTTTTATTTGGTGCTGAGGATGGAACCCAGTGCCTCACACAGGTGAGGCAACCATTCTGCTACTGAGCCATAATCCTAGCCCAGCCTCAGCATCTAGTGAGGCCCTAAGCAACTTAGTGAGACTCTGTCTCAAAATTGAAAAAAAAAAAAAAAAAGCACTGGAGATGTTATGTTGCTCAGTGGTTAAATGCCCATGTATAATAAATAAATAAATAAATAAATAAATAAATAAATAAATAAATAAATAAATAAATAAGATTTTTTTTTTAAAAAAAGGAAGAGCAGGAGGGTCTTTGGAGATGTTCTATTGTTGAGTGCTGTTAATAAAGCTTCTAAAATCAGAGAATGGTGGGAGTGAGCGAGGGAGGTCAAAGTGACATTTTTTTTTAAAGCAAAAGAAACTTCTTCATCCTTTGATTGACACAGCTATGTATGTAGTTCTGCATACAGAAACCCAGAGATTTTTTTTATTCAAAAATAATTAAATTTGACAAGTAGAATGCATTTTGATACATCATACATACATGGAATGTAACGTCTCATTCTTCTGGTTGTATATGGTGTAGAATTACATTGATCATAGGGTAATAATGTCCAATGCATTCTACTATCCTTCCTACCCCTGTACCTGTCCCCTCCCTTCAGTCCTCATTGTCTAATCCAAAGTACCTCTATTCTTCCCTAGCTCCCCCCGTGCCCCCACTGTGAATTAGCATCCACGTATCAGAGAAAACATTCAGCCTTTGGTTCTTTGGAAACCCAGAGATTTTATCTCCTTTTGTACCCCAAAATTCTGAAGGAAACAGCCAGACTGTAAGTCCCATGAGGACAGAGAATATATGATCATCAGTGTCTCTCCACAGCACCTATTTGAGTCCCAGCACATACTGAGTGTTCAAGAGATATTTGTTGAATGAGTGAATGAATGAATGACCTTGGCAGCCAGGAGGGTCTGGGGTCTCAAGCTGCATACCACACCTGGCCTTAGGTGTCTCACTTCTCCGGCACAGCACCCACCAGCAGGTCAGCTGTGACCGCAGAGCCTTGTTGCAAACTCAGGCCCAATGTTTCCAAGATGAATGTGTTTGTATTGTAATGTTTTGTGGGGGAAAGACAAGCATTTCATTCAGTGAAAACTTTTCCCTAATGACTTAGGAAAAGTTCAACAAGAACTTTGTTCACTTAGTCATACAAGAAATATTGTATGAATAAGAATATTGTGTACTACATAGAAGACTTAAGCCCCAGAGAAAGACCTTGCTTTCATGGAGCTTGCATTTTAGAGAAATGGACAATGATGGAAAGAAACATGTATACCTTCTTTTCGGGTAAGACTGCTTCCTGGTCTTCATCTGGTAAATAGACTGCCTTTGCCACCTGCTCCTACCAGGGCCAAGTGGTCATGGTCTAAAAATCTCTGAAACTGCACTGAAGTATGTTTTTCCTCATTCATTTATCTCAGGTATTTTGACACAGTAATGAAAAGCTGACTAACACAGCTATAAAAGAATTTGGTCTTGTCAAATACTTTCTTGCCATGATTTCATCTCTTCTTTACAAATAGCCTGTGAGGACACAGATTTTTTTGTCCCTGATTTACAGAAAGTGAAACTGAGGCACAGACAGGTTATAATCACACAGCACCTCAGTAGAAAAATTGAAACTTGCTTGTGAATTCCTTACTCCTGGCCCTGGACTCCTTCCTGTATATGCCCTAGCTGTTAAACTTTTTCTAGAACTGCTTCAGGTATTATTTTGGTGACAAATCACAAACCTCAATCTGAATAATCTTTTAAAATTTAAGGTACTGTGTGAAGTACGAGCGTCATGACTATGATTTAGAATCTAAATAAGAAATTACTATCTATATATTCAAAGATGTTTGTCCCCATTACCAGCAGAATTAGTCTTAGCAAACCTTTAATGCTAAGTATTGTTAACTGCGGCAGATCTGGGTTGATGAAATTTGATATGGTGCCTTAAGGACAAGAACTGCTGATATTCCTGTCACTGGACAGGACAATGCACTTGAATACAGGCAACCCAGAAGTAAAGAGTTCCCTTGTTATCCAACAACTGTAGACAGCAGGGGAGAGCCCGGGCCAGTGTGGTCTGAGATGGCCATGGACGAAGAAAATGGGCAGGATTCTGAGCTCTCTGATACCTATTATCTGAAGAATGAAGCACAACAGCAAAGACACCTTATGAGTCAAGAGATCTGCTGAACTGACGTCTGCCAACAGTGTTGCTCATCTTGGGTTTCCAGGGAAGACTGGAATCCACACCTACATGGCCACCCAGCCTTGGAGGAAAACCACTCACACAAAAGAAGAGTGACCATACATTTGTGTTGCGGATACTTTTTAAATATGCTGAAGACCTTTAAAATCACATCTGATTTTAAAACCTACCCTGTGAACAAATTAACAGAAAATTAAAGGGAAATAATGGTTTTCTTCACCTCCTATAACTTCAACGAGTCACTGTTAACGAGTTTTGGGGGGTTTTCAGGGCTTCATCTAATACTTATTGAACATGGTCCCATTTCTCAAAATAGACTTCTTTTTTCTAATTTGAACTCATAGAACTTCATGGAGATGGTAGAAGGTTGACAGTAGAGTTGGGACCAGAAACAGGATATTGACATCTCATACTGTTAAGATATTCCTCTATGGCACTGGATGAATTGTCCTTGGACATACTCAAAATTCCCAGTACTGAAAATCTATCACTTGACTTGTCCAAAACGGTTACTATGCGCCACAATTGGCCTTTGAGGATGGGAAAGGCAGCTAGTCTAAATCAAGATGTATTGGAATTGTAAATTACACACTAACTTTTCAGACCTAGCACACAAAAAATGTAAAAATATTTCACTAATAATTTTATGTTGAGGCTGGCATGTGAGGACCTCAGTTTGATCCCTAGCAACACACACACACACACACACACACACACACATTGTTGGTTATATATTGAAATGATATCTTAAATATATAAGTTAAATAAAACATTTATTAAAATTAATTTCAGTGGTTTCTTTTTACTTTCTTGAATATGGCTATTGAAAAAGTTTACTCACAAATATGGCTTGCATTATATCTCTATGGGATGGTACTCATCTGGACAGAGGACTCTGACCTGTCTTTGAAAAAATTGTTTGGGATATAACCATTCATTTTATATTGCAATGAAAGTTCCCTGGAAACTCTTCACTTTTCTCTCCAGAATTCTTTCTATTCTGACACAGTTGGAAGCAGGCACTAAGGTACACATTTTCTTTTTTTTTTTTATTTTTTTATTTTAATTGGTTATATATGACAGCAGAATACATTACAATTCATATTACACGTATAAAGCACAGTTTTTCATATCTCTGGTTGTTTACAAAGTATATTCACACCACTCTTGTCTTCATACATGGACTTAGGATAATGATGTCCCTCTACATTTTCACATGTTCCTGTAACCCTGTCTATTTGAAAGACATAGCAGGCAGGGAGCTGGGACTACATTTTGTTACAATAAATTAATTAAAATTATGAATACAACAGCTCTATTTTACTTCTTCCTTTGGTGTCTATATTTAAACAATCCAAAGATTTTTGTTTCAGTCCATTAGATTCTCTTCTAGACCCGCTCTCCTATTAAATTCCTTTTCTCTGCTAAATAAGCGTGTGACTCTCTATTACCCACTTCTTGGCCATCCTTGACCCTCTCAAGGCCACATTTTGGAAAACATCCATGGCATAGGTACATAGAGGACAAGGATGGGTACCGGATGTTCAGATGTTAACATCTGACTCCAAGCTCTAGCTCGTAACGGGCAATGGTCTAACGTGGTATTTACAGCTCAAGGAAAAATTTTTTTTAAAAAAAAGCAGATTGCTTCCAGAAGCTGTGCATCTGCCGCCCAGTAAGCCTGCTGGTTTGACGCGCTCAGCAAAGTGCATGAGGAACTCTTAAACGTCACAGTGATTTGGTTAATTGGGTAAAGATAAGGGTTTCTGAATAGCAGAGTCAGTTTGCCATATTGGCCTGGTACCCAGGGACGTGTGATGAAAAAAAAGCTCGGCTGTCTGGATGCATCTGAACGCTCAGTTATTTCATAAAGCCTGCACTGTGTATTTGGAATGCACATTTGCTCTTATGAATAACAGTAATTGTTTGGCTTGGCCTGTCTTTGTGTGACCGCCAGCTGGCAATGACTGGAACCGTGACACATGACACTCCAGCTGTGTCCACATGTTTCTGCCTTGCAGTATCCACTTATATAATTTGCTTTTTTGATCAACAGTTGAGCCATTTAAGGGAACTCATCGTGTTACACATGCCAGCTACTTCTCTGCAAATACTTCTATTGCAATTTCAAAAAAAAAAAAAAAGATTTTCATTATTCCTTGCTTATTATGGTGATGTTGCGACTTCATTAAACATAGTGCAGTAAAAGATACATTCCTAATTGAACTTGAGTATTTTTCCCTTGAATACACATAATTACAAGACAATAGCTTAGCATTTAATCAAATGAACCATTAAAATAGTAACTAATGATGGTCTTACTATGACTGACAGACCTGACCCAACTATCTTTAACTTTCCTCCCCATTTTATTAGGCTTACTATATTAGTCGCTGTAATTAGGTTTTGTACTGGGGAGCTGATAACTACCTGGGTTGTATAAAGAATCTTATCTGCTTGGGTGTTAAAGTTCGTGTTGTGCTACCATCTATTTTCTTCATAGAGATTCGGGAGAAGCAAGCAGAAATTGAACTTGACCCAAAATATACTTGTATTTTTATTACCTTTTCCTGTGAAACTGAAAACATTCACTTAATCCCTCCTTCCTGATACCGAAGAGTGGGGAACACACGCAGTCCTGTCAGCTCTTGGGAAAATTCTAAATTATGCAACCTTGGTAATGTATGGCCCATCCAGTGAAACTAGGCCATTGTTGTTGTCTAAAATTCCTCTTTTACTTCTTCCCTTACCCTAACTTGGGCTTCATCAAATCACTGAGTTGAATACGTGTGATGAAATATCTGAGTCGCTGACCAGAGAACCACATGTTGACAGTCTCTGCAGCCCAGAGAGACAGGTACCAAGCAAAAATGACTCACACCAACTACCACGGAATTTGTACCTCAAGGAGGGAAGAATTTATTTCATGCATTCCTTCTATACTCAGACTATCCTGGCTCATGTAAGCAAGCAGATCCTTAGTGATATTGGAGGAATTAAAAAGACTATCTGTAGAAAAAAAGCTTGTGTGAGAAAGGGAACATAGAAGAGTCAAAAGTTCATTAAACTAGTGTTAGCTTTTCAAAGAAGAAATAAAGATGGCCAAAAATACATGAAAAAAAAAGTTCACTATCTTTAGCCATCAGGGAAATGCAAATCAAACATACAATGAGAGTCTATTTTATCCCAGTAAAAATGGCTATTATAAAAAAAAATTTTTAAATGCTGGCAAGGGTATGAAGAAAAAAGAACCCTATACACGGTTGGTAGGATTTATAGAACATACACTATGGAAAATGGTATGCAGATTCCTGAAAAATTAAAAATTGAACTGCCAAATGATTCAGCTATACCACTTCTACATATAGATTCAAAGGAAATGAAGTCAGCATACAAAAGAGATACCTGTATGCCCATGTTTATTATGGCATTATTCAAAATAACCATGATATGAAATTAGCTTAGATGCCCATCAACAGATGAATGCATAAGAAAAAAAAAAAAAAAAAAATATATATATATATATATATATATATATATATATATATATATATATATATATATAATTTGTTCTTTGAAAAGCTAACAACTAGTTTAATGGACTTCTGACTCTTCTATTTTACATATATATATATATATATATATATATATATATATATATATATATTATGGTACATTATTCAGCCATAAAGAAGAGTGATAAAGAAGAGTGAAATCCTTTTTCCTATCACTTGCAAAAAAATGAATGAAACTGTGCTAAGTGAAATAAGCCAGATACAGAAAGACAAGTATCACATGTTTTCTCTCATATGTGGAAACCAAAGGAGGGGCGGGGGAAGATGACTTGAAAATAGAAGCAGGACCATTAGGAGCTGGGAAGGGGAGAGAGGGTATAAAAAAGGTAGACTGGCATGATCTACTCTTGATATATGCACGTATTGAAACAGTACAGTGAATTCTATTAAATTATACAATCAATATATATTCATAATTACAATATATAAATACAAATAAGGTAAACTTGAAGGTGAAAAAAACTAGTCAGGAGATCTGAAATTCTAGTTCAGGATATGCTACTAACTAGTTGTGCTACCTTGGGAAACTAAATCTCTTACTTTGATAAATTTTATTTTTGTTTAAATGACAAATAATTTGTATATTTATGTAGTCTAATGTAATGTCTTAATCTATATACACCCTATAGGAAGAGCTTACTGAACTAATAAACATATCCATTTCCTCAAAAATTTATCATTTTTTGTAAGGAAAATGTTAAAAACCTTTTGAAGTAACTTTGAAAAAATTATACATTATTACTAACTTTTGTCACCACGCAATGCAAAAAATCTACTAGAATTTATTCCTCCAGTCTAACTGAAACTTTGTGTCCTTTGATCAACATTTTTCCTTTCCTCCCTTTCCTCATTGCCCAACCCCCACAGCCTCTGGTGAAATCAGTGTTTTAAGATTCCACATATAAGAGATTATGCAGTAGCTGTCTTTCTGTGCCTGGTTAATTCAATGGGAATAATGTCCTTCAGTTTCATTTAAGTTTTTGCTAATGAAAGAATTTCCATAATTTTTAAGGTTATATTGCATACTAGTGTATATATACACCCCGTTTTCTTTATTTGTTCATTGATGGACACTTAATCTGCTTCCATGTGTTAGCTATTTTATAAGTTTGCAATGAACATGAAACTGAAAATATCACTTTAACATACCAATTTCAATTCCTTTGGATAAATACCCAGAAGTGGGATTGCTGAATTACATGGTAATTGTATTTTTAATTTATTTTCTAAGTTGGTTGTACTAATTTACATTCCCAGTAATACCATACAGCATTCCCTTTTCTCCACATCTCACCAGAACTCATCATTTTTCATCTTTTAAAAAATGCTTGAATCTCCCTGATGGTCAGAGATGTGGAGTGCTTTATCCTTTGTCCAGTTGATTAATATCTCTTCTTTCAAAAATCTGTTCAGATCCTGAGTATATAAATATTGCCTCTTCATGCTTCAAATACTTGATTCTTTTAGAAGAACGGAAGGAAAAAGAAGAGAGAGAATGAGAGAGGAGAAGAGAAAGAAGTAAGAGAGAGAGAGAGAGAGAGAAATGGTGTCCTTCCTAACACATGAAGTCTTTAGAAAAATCTGGTAGGAGAATAATCACAAAAGGTTTGGACAAACATAAAATATTCTTTAAGCTTAAGGAATTGTTAATGTTTAAATATAACAGGTTTGATGGATGTATAAATATTATTTAGAAACATATTTCATCCAAAGCTGGAAAAGTGTTCATTGACTGATATTTTCTTGCTCTTTTTTAAAAATTTTTTTTAGTTGTAGGTGGACATAATACCTTTATTTTAATTATTTATATGTGGTGCTGAGAATCAAACCCAGTTCCTCACATGTGCTAGACGAGCGCTCTACTGCTGAGCCACAGCCCTAGCTGATATTTTTCCTATATGGACATGGAAGAAGACAAATCATGTTGGGAGTTGCTTACAAAACAATTATTCTCAGCCAATTTAATGTCAACAAATTTGTGAACTAGGTGGAACCAGAAACCTTGTAGCTGACCCTTTTCATTTTACTGATGAGGAAACTAGGTCATAGCAAAAGGAAGTTACTTGTCCAAGGCCACATAAACGCACAATAGGAGAGCAAGGAAACCCAAAACTTCCGACATGCCCTGACTCCAGCCCTCTCTGTTGGATCCTGGGAGAAAACATCCCGCCAAAAGACACGCAACAAGAATTAAGGGAGCTGCCTGCAAAATCGTGTCGCTGTGGGAAAATAAGAAGAGGTGAATAGATAAAGTGCCAGACGTTGGCTCATGAGATCCAAGACAATAAAAATCAGGATTAACAACCAGGAACAAAAGTTTGTCACAGCCCTGGATGGCTTTGATGAGAGGCATGCTAAGACTTAGCAACCGGCTGTTGGGGAGGGGGAAGAAATAGAAAAAGGCAGAAATGGAGTTGGAAGCTTTACCCAATAAGGAGGAGTAGTCCCATGGGGAGTGGCCACCAGTACAAAGTAGTATAGGAAACAGTCTCCCATGGGGCACTTGCTAACGTTGAAGGGATTTGGAGGACATGGAATAGCAGCAGCAGTATCCAGACAGCAACGATGCCTGGAGTCAGAAAGCCAACAATGTCATGGTTCTGGGTGGTCCATCTGTTTTGGAATAAGACCCCAGCCAGCAGCTGGAGTTACCAGAAACAGGGTCCAGCTCTTAGGGGAAGAAGCTTCCAAGAACTAGAACTGTCACCAGCATATATTGAGTACAGTAATGAAGAGCAAGGTAAGATACCCATCTCTCAACCACAGGAGCTAGGGTTCAGGGGAGATTCTGATCTCAACAGAATGGTTTGGATGCAGATCATGGGAACTAAGTCAGCCCAACTCAGAAGAAAAAAGGCACCGGAAAGCTGGGATTGTCTTCAATCTCATTTGCAACTCCAGGTTTAGGATTGTAGATGATTTCCACTACTAGTTTTGAGTCTCTGGAAGAACTAGTTTCTTGTTAGACAGGTTGGCTGAAAGATTACAGCTTGAATATCTCTAGTGATTGCTACTAAAATGTAAGGAATTCAGGACCTAACATAGCTGCAGTCACTTTTTCTCAATCATGCAATGACCTAATCTTGGGTTATTCTCTAGGCTTTAAGTGTTGTAAGGGCAGAGATCATTTCTATTTATCATTATGCTCCAGGTACCTAGCATAAGGCCAGGTACACAGTAGTCATTCAATAAATATATGGGGAAAAATGAATAAATACTCAGACCACACTTTTCCTCCACTGGCTATTCCATCATTATTTCTCTGACATTGAGACCTTGCACTGCCTGTTTTATAGTTGCCCAGGTCTGGCTTGTAGCCACAGTAAACTCAAAACTCAGGTTGTAAAAGAGAATCTTAACCAAAGTGAACGTGTGGTTGGGAGGAGGTTGTATGTCTTCCTTTAACCACTTCTTGCCTCTTTTCTTACTTAGAATATTTACACAGTATAGAGACAACCCCAGGAGAAGGAAAAATTACAAGGAGGAGAGCAGAACTCTGAATGCCTGAACAACAGCTTTTATTTCCCTCTTGAGTGTTTTTAAGAGGAGGTATCAGAAAGGAAGGGATGGTTTAGATTCAAAAAACATACATGATTTCAGTCTCTTACTTAATATGCCTGAATGATTTAGGTAGTGAAACTCATTTATTTATATATTCATTTATTTATTCTTCTCTATATCTAAATTTCTCCACTGTAAAATCAAGATAAAAATAATGTTTATCTCCTAGGATTGATGTAATGACTATAAGAGCATATTAAAATGTGGGTGTGGTGCTGCACATCTGTAATCTCAGAGGCTTGGGAGGCTGAGGCAGGAGGATTGCAAGTTCAAAGCCAGCCTCAGCAACTTGGAGAGGTGATGATCCTGTCTCAGAATAAAAAAATAAAAAGGGCTGGGGATGTGCCTCATGGTCAAGTACCCCTGGGTTTAATCCCCAATGCTCCCCCCAAGAACCAGGAGAGCATATTAATAAAAATTTTGAGGGGTTGGAGTTGTAGCTCAGTGGTAGAGTACTTGCCTAACATGCTGAGGCACTAGGTTTGATCCTCAGAACCACATAAAAAAATAAATATAAAAAGTATTGTGTACATTCACAACTAAAAAAAAAATATTTTTAAAAATTCTGAAAGTTACTGACACATAGTAAGTACTCAATAAAAACTAGCTGTCATCATTGTCATCATCATCATCATCATCATCATTTCCATCATCACCCCCATTGCCTTCTCCGAGGAATCACTTGTTCAGATAAGAATGTCACCAAATGCTGTAAAAGCAAGTGTGTGGCATGGTTACTGTGAGTCTGATTAATCAATGCCAAGCACATAATGAGAAAGGTAAAGAGAAGGTAAGAGAAGCTCACCACAAATTTTCTCCTAGGATTATTTGTAATAGCATCATACCTAAGTTTATCTTAGCATAACGGTTAAAAACCAAAGTCAGAGAAAGAATTCTCAAAAGTATCTGAATAGAGAGAAAAGACATATTACCTTCAAATGGCAAGAATCAGACTTATGGTTGACTCTGAAACAGAAAATTTGGAAAACAGAACATGGAATAGCATCATCAAAGTGTTCTTAAAAATAACGGGGCTGGGGTTGTGGCTCAGAAGTAAAGCACTCGCCTAGCACATGAGAGGCCCTGGGCTCGATCCTCAGCACCACATAAAAGTAAATAAAGTATTGTGTCCAACTACACCTAAGAAAAAGAAGAAGAAGAATATTTTAAAAACCCTTTAAATCCAGAATTCTATACCTAATAATAAAGTATTTCTCAAAAATAAATACAAGATACTTCTTCTTTTAGTTAGGAGCCAAAGATCACGTTTCTCATGGTAATAATAAGAATGGCCTAACCAACTAGAAAAGAATGCTATTGGTAAGGAGTCCTTGGTAAATTGAGTTCTAGAAGGAAATGACTCCTTCACAAGTGAATAAAGAACTTTCGTACCTAAGAGGTGACCACCTGGTAGATAGAAGATCCAGCTTCTCATAATCAGAGAGACTGCATTAATGAGGAGAAATCAGATAAGCCTAAGAAGATCATGGAAGCTGGCAGTACAAATCAGAATCTGGAAAAGTCCCAATTGCAAAAATAAAATTTGTAGATCTTGAAAAATACTCCCCCTTTCCATGTCCCTGAATGTTTGCCAAGGAAGCACTAGTGGAGAGAATCTGGAAGTCTGATATTGTTCATTGTCACAGTAATTTGATTCTTGTGTCCCTGTAATCCCAGGGACTCAAGTGGCTGAGTGGTTGAATTGAATCCAAATATATCTAGAAGTGCAGAACCAATCCCTCTCAGCTCCAGTACTGGAAACATCAAAAAGATAGCTATGAGAGAAATTCAGGGTTGAGCTATTCACAGGTGAACTCAATGTGATTAAAAGTGATATTCAGTTTGATTCTAGGAAGAATCTAAATGACTAGTGATTAACCATAACTGTCCAAAGAAAAGGATTAAATATCTGGTAGATAAGCAAAACAAAGTAGTATAATGCTTTAGCACTCATTATTCTCTTCTTTACAATGTCTGGAACAAAAACTTTAAAATATAAAGCTTAGAAAACAGAGGGAAAATGTAAAATTAAAACAAATCATAGCCATTAAAAGCAGAACCACAGATGACATGATTGTAGAAATTAATGGACAAGAAAAATAAATATACACACACACATATATGGGTTTATGTTTGTGTGTATATGAATATATAGGAAAAGATGGATATAAAAGGGTAAAGAAATAAAATATTTCAGAAAATCAGCAGAAAGTATAAAAATCAACAAATGCTAATTTATGTATTCATTTTGGTACCAGAACTTGAACTCAGGGGCACCTAACCACTGAGCCACATCCCCAGTTCGTTTTATTTTTATTTTGAGACAATGTCTCCCTACATTGCTCATGACCTTGCTAAATTGCTGAGGCTGGCTTTGAACTTGAGATTCTCCTGCTTCAGCCTCCTTAGCTGCTAGGATTACAGGCATACACCACTGCACCTGGCAATAAATGCAAATTTTATAGCAACTGAAAATTACAATTTCTGTATTCATTGAATAAGTTTAGTAACAGATAGGACACTAGAGAATATAGCTTAGGTGAGTTTGAAGTCAGGTCAATAGAAGTTACCCAAACTAAAAAACAGTGAAAAAAGAATGAAAAAAAGAACAAAACAAAGCATGTTATTTTGAGATAACATCATGAAGGCTAACATACAAATATTAGGCATCCCAGAGGAAAAGGAGAGAAAGAATGGAAGAAAAATATGTTTGAAAAAACAATTGCCCAATTTTTCCCAAGTTTAATGAGAAAACAACCCTCAGATCCAATAATTTCAATGAATCCTAAGCAGGATGAATAAAAACAGCAAAAAAAAAAAAAAAATCAAATCTACACACATCATTATCAAATTGCTGGAAAACTAAGATAAAGAGAAACAGTGTCAAGTCAGCCACAAGAAAAGAATACACATTACATATTGGAAAACAGTGATAAGAAAATGATTGATGTCTCCTCAGAAAAACCAGAAGACATCTTCAAAGAAGTGATAAACAATAATGCATCAAACAAGAAATATATATATATATCCAGGCAAAATATCCTTCAAAAATGTAAGTGGAATAATAAAGTCAATGTCAGATAAAGAAAAGCAAACAAATTTATCACCAGATGGATATACTACAAAAAAAATGTGAAAGAAAAGTCTTCAGGCTGAATGAAATAGTTAACAGAGAATCACACCTGAATAAGGGGATGAGAAACACCAGAAATTATAACTATGGGCAAATAAATTATCCCTCAGTCTCTTGAAAAGCAATTGTTTAAAGCACAAATAATAATAATCATAGTGTATTGTGGTATTTATAATACATGCAGAAGTCAAATATAATCGCCTAAAAATTGTGAAGGAGATAAGTTTTGTATAGTGACCCAAAGTTATAAAACTTGAATTAACATAATGAATCAAGGAAAATTATGTTAAGGATGCACACTTAAATCCCATGGACATCATTTTAAAGGCCAAAATAAATAAGAATAGCAAAAAAAAAAAAAAAAACATAGAAAAGCAAAAACAAAAGAACAAGTATCTGGTAGAAATAATAATAATATATAATAATAATATAATATTATCATTATAGTGTCTATCAACATGATGATAGACACAACCATATCACTAATTACAATAAATGGAATGTGTTAGGAATGGCGGAAAAGTTCCATGAATTCAACAAGCCGAACAACCATTTATCTGTCCGAGATTTATTAGCGGGACCATAGCAGCTGGTCGCAGAAGAGAAGAGAAGGGGGTTGAGAGAATGAGAGAGAGAGAGAGAGAGAGAGAGAGAGAGAGAGCATGAGCAAGGTGTTGATATTTATGGGCTCAACGCGGGGTGAGGGGAGCAGGGGTAAGTGGGCTGTTACTTCTTTATTGGTCAAGAGTTTGTGCCACTTCAGGGATTGGAGGTGCGCCTTCAAAGTTCGTGCAATTCACAGGGATTGGAGGTGATGGTTCGCACGCCATTCAAAGTTATGCCATTTAGTGCATCATGGACCTGAACTCCCAGAAGAGAAGTGCTCCAGGTGCTATCTTTACCAACATTCCTCCCTTTTTTGTTTTGGTTTGGTAAAGCAATACTCGATCTGGCTACTTCCTGCTGAGTAGGGGCATCGTTTAGAGGAAGGAGGTCAGTTGGTTGGAGAAGGAGGGCCAGGAGGCCTTATATCTATGCACTGAAGGCATGGATTTCCTCCAGGGAGAAGTCCGTGAACGTGCCCTGTAACCACAAATTGTTGGATATAATGAGCCATTCATTGGGGTGACTGGGTGGGGGGATAAGCCAACTATCTTCCTGTAGGGCTTGTAAGAATTGCATGCATCGTAGGGTAACAGGTGTCATCTTTGCTAGGAGGAAGATCATAGGTACAACATAAGCCACAAACCTGCAGCTATGAAAAGAAACAAAAGAGACAGCATTAATTTCTGGCATGTCGTCCAGTCTGTAGGGCTGGTAGAAGAAAGGTCTATGCCCAGGAGAAGGCAGATTAGAACATATAAAGCTAAAAACCAAGGGCTTATTTCTTTGGAATGGTGCGGTAGAGATGGCCCTTAGGTGGAGTTGTCATTTGGTATCTTCATCTTTCAGCACTTGGTGGAGGTTTCTTGGGATGAGTGGACGTGAGTGTCATCCGGCTCTTTGGCAAGTAGCTGGTAATCCTGAGCAGGAACTAATTGAAAGTTTGGTTAGAGATTTTGTCAATTTGTCCTTGAAGAAATTTTAAAATGCAAGGAAGGAAGACACAGAATAAAAAGACCCCAACTAGAGGTCCCAGTATCGGGAGAACCCAGCAGATGAGGGGGTTTGTGAAGAGGTCCCAATAGGATTGTTGTGCAAATTGCAGCTTTCTTTTTTCTAGTTGTTCCTGTAGCTGTTTAATCTTATTTTTCACTATCCGTGACTGATTAACATAAAAACAACATTCTTCCTGTAAGAACAGGCAGAGGCCTCCTTTCTCCCCTGTGAGTAGATCTAAGCCTCGATGGTTTTGTAGGACTACTGCTGCTAGGGAATCTAATTGATTTTGGAGGGTAAGTATGGACTTGGTCACCTGTTGGAAGTCATCTATGAACGATTTGGACAATTGATCATAGTATGTGAAGGAGGTAGCCAAACCCACTGTACCCACTGCCAAGCCTGCTGTAATTCCTAAAGTAGCAAGGAGAGGTATGAATTGGATCGCCCGTTTGGGTCTTATGTGTGTCGTGAGAGGGACTGGTATTTCTGTATCTCCTGGAACTAAGTCTACATAGGGAAACAAGAGGACAAGAGTACATGTGCCTGTCCAGTCAGGGGGCAGATAGCAGTATACAGTTGTCCCACATAAAAGTGATGCTTTGGACACTGGTGGGCAGTGGGCCTTACTACCTTTAGGTAGAGAGGTTTTTGTTGACATTGCTTCTCAAATAAGTTTCCTACTGGTACGTTTCCCAATGACTGAAAACGTAATGGAGCAGCCTAGTAGAGTGGGACACCTGAGAGTGTGGCTGTGGTGTCCTGAGTTGACAAGGTCTCATTGAGTGTAGCCTGAGAACTATTTATCAGATATGCTATTAGTTTTGGGGATTCAGTTCTAGCCTGCAAACACAGCCAACATCCCTGAACATAGTTTGTATTATTAGTAGCCTTTAACAGATTGAGAGACATACTGACAAGTTTAAGAGAGAGAAGAGGATCTTTGACTGTTTTGCCTTAACCAAATCAGGCAGCCAATTGAATATATCAATTGTCCTCTTCCAGCAATTCTTCCTGTTGAATGTCCAGCCACTTGGGCATGGTGTGGGGGGAGCCGGGCCTGGGTTTTTATCAATGGCCTTCCAGTATTTATTGTTATTGTGCTCACAGGCCTGGGAATCACCGTGGTAACAGTATTTTGGAGGAGTTTCATTGAAGAATTTAAAACTCCTCCTAGGAGGAGTTTGGCTACAGTTCGTGGAACAGGGTGGTACAGGGTTTGGCTTTCCCTGCACTATGCTTTGAAAGAGAGTAGCAGATATAAAGTCAGTAGACATAAGTTCAAAAAGAGTATGAGTGTACTGTGTTGTTGTGGGTTCCTAGATCCTATCAGGAGGCCCATTCTTATGTGTGTTCTTCTCCTCTGGAATGGAAGGAAGGGTGGTGCGTGACTGTGAAAAGCAGAGCTTGGGAGGGTTATCTGGGGATATCTCACAGGTAAATCTGGGCAATTGTGGGAGTCCTGCAAGGTTTGGAGCTGTGGTGGGATTGTCCTCTGGAGGGCTTGCCACTGGTTTTAACCTAGAAATATGAATGCAGGGGTTAGTTTCTTTCCTCCCTGTTGGAGTTTTGCAGCATTGGGTGTACACAGGGCTACCTGTAATGGCCCTTCCCATTGTGGGGTTAGGGGGGATCTTTCCCCTGGGGAAGAAAAGTAGACTCATTCACCTGGGTCTACTTTTGAGGGGAAAGGAGGCTGCTGAGTTCTCTGGATCCAGAAGCAACAAATCTTATTGCTTCCATAGCTCAGAGCAAATAAGGAAGAGGAGGGGAAGAACATATTGGTCGGGGTGGGGGAGGGGCCAAGGCTCTGGTGAGATTCCCGGGGGGGGGGGGGGGAGAAGAGGACGACCATACATTATCTCAAAGGAGGAGGCAAGGGATGGCTTTTTGGTAAAGCCCTCGGGCATAGTAGGGCAAGAGGGAGGAGTTTAACCCAATCTAAATGAGTCTCTAAAGATATCTTCATTATGATGTCTTTCATTGTGCGGTTGGCTCCTTCAACCTTACCTGAGGCTTGGAGGCGATAGGGACAATAAAAGTGCCCTGAGATGGACAAGGTCTTTGCCACATTCTGGGTTACTTGAGAGACAAACTCAGGCCCGTTGTCGGATTAGATTGAAGCGGGCATCCCAAGCCGAGGGATCACTCCAGTCAGGAGGATGTTAGCCACCATGGTAGCCTGCTTATTTGAGGTGGGGAAGGCCTCTACCCAATAGAGAATATGTCTATTAAAACTAGTATGTATTTGAAGTTTTTTAGTCTGGGCATGTTGGTGAAGTTGATTTGCCAATCTGTCCTGGGAATATGGCCCCCAGCCTGATGAGAAGGGAAGATTCTGGGATTTAAAGATGTATTGGGATTCACTCTTTTGCATATCTGGCATGAGGCTATGATTTGCTGTATCACTTCTTTATCCTGGGGAGTCAGAGTAAAGACAGAGTGGAGAAAGGCTTTGAGAGCCTGCAGACTGGTGTGGAAAATGGAGTGGAAGTAAGTAAGGAGGGCATGTTTTGGTCTGAAAGGGCGGCTGACCTGGCTGCCTGATCTGATTTTGAATGTCCCTGTGTGATGATGGGGAGGAGTCATTTTGGTGTGATCTGCAATGGACAACTCCAAGTTTTTTAGGAACCTGGGAGGCTTGTAGTAGCTGGGTGATGTATGTGGAGTTGGTTATAGAGGTGCCCTTTGAGTTCAGGAGACCTCTCGCCTTCCAAATTGCTGCATGAGATAAGAGAATGTGGACAACATATTTGGAATCCATATAAAGGGTAAGATTTTTTCCCATTGCCAATTCTCAGGATCACATTGCAGCTACCAGCTCAGCCTGTTGGTTGGTGGTATTTGCAGGCAGGGGATTGGCTTCTATTACTCGTGATAGGGACACTCTGGCATATCCAGCTTTTCTGATCCCCTCATGCATAAAGGAGCTGCCATCCGTGAATCAGGTGTAATCAGATTGGTCTAGAGGTCCCTCAGTGATATTAGTTGGGCATGGGAGGAAGTTTTCTAGAATTTCCCTGCATTTATGTATTGAGGGTTGTGTTCGACCTTGAGCCTGAGTGGGTACCAGAGTTGCCAGGTTGAGAGGGGCGCAGGTTTGGAAGGACACGGAGGAGTCATAGAGGAAAGAGACCAAGAAAGAGAATTCGACAGGGAAGGAGGGTTTGCAGACCTTTGTAGATTAGCAAGTCCTTGAGGTGATGAGGACAGGTGACAGTGATTTGAGCTCCAAAGGTAAGCTTTTGTGATTCTTTCAATAAAACATAGGAGGCCGCCAGGGCATGCAGACAAGGAGCCCATCCCCGGACAGTTGGATCTAACTGTTTCTAGAGGTATGCCACTGGAGTGAAGATGGGCCCATACATTTGTCCCAGCACCCCCAAGCCTTGCCCTTTGTTTTCATGGACATAGAGAGTAGAAGGCCTATTAACATCTGGCAGGTGTAGAGCTGGTGCTTATAAGAGGGACTTCTGGAGGGTTCTGAAGTGTGATGCAGCTGAAAATAACAAGGGCTCATGCTTGTTTCCTTTTGCTGGGTCATATAGTGGTCTGGCAAGTAATCAGTAATTTGGTACCCATGCCCTAAAATAGCCTTCCAGACCCAGGAATGAGAGAATCTCCTCTTTATTTTTTGGTACTGGAAGGCTTTCAATAAGGCCTTTTCTATCGGTTGTGATAGCTTTCCTCCCTTGGGAAATGTGGAACCCTAATTAAACAACCTCAGAGAGAGAGAGAGAGAGAGCTGCACCTTTTTCAGTGAGCATGAAAATTCAGAAGGGTGGCTGTGTCAGACTTTGAGGTTTCTAATGAGGGACTACAGAGGAGGAGGTCATCAACATATTGTAGGAGGCTTGAATCGGGACATAGAGGGAAAAAATCCTCAAGATCTCCAGTGAGGACTTGTTCAAAAATATGTGGGCTGTCTCAAAACCCCTGGGGCAGGACAGTCCAGGTTAACTGTCGGGAATGTCTAGTTTCTGGATCATCCAGGTGAAGGCAAATATGTCTTGGGAAGAGACGGATAGTGGAATTGAAAAGAAGTCATCTTTAAGATCAATAACTGAAAAACAGGTGGAGTTTGCAGGAATGGACGAAAGGTTAGTGTAAGGGTTTGGAACCAGGGGATGTATGGGCCTGGTTGAAGAATTTATTAACCTTAAGTCCTGCACCAAATGGTATGTTCTGTTAGGCTTTTTTACTGCCAAAATTGGGGTATTGAATGGAAAGTGTGTGGGACAGAGGAACCCCTTTCTTAATAAGCACTGAATAATTGGCTTTAGGCCCTTAAGACTGGCTGTCGGCAGCGGGTATTGGGCCTGGTTTGGGACGTGGTTAGGGTCTTTAAGATACACTTCCACGGGGAGCAATTTGCAGAGGATGGTATTTCAGTGTCCCATACAATTGGATCTACTTTTACAGGGGAGGGGGAAATGTGTGTTCTGGTGGTTGTTGGGGTCTCCACACCAGACACAAAGCGGTAAAGTCTCTTCTTCATTGGGGAGTAAAGCCATGATGAAGATATAAGTAGGAGAGGACAATAAGGGTAAGGTTATAGAGGCCTTCAAGTTGGATAATATATCCCTTCCCAGCAAAGGGACCGGACACTGAGGCATAACCAAAAAATGATGTGAAAAGGAGAACTCAGATAAGGAGCAAGTGAGGGGGAGAGTTCTGTGCGGGATGATGGTTTGAGCCCCTACCCTGACAATAGGAGACTCGGAGGGATAGGTAGTTCCCCCAAACTCTCTCAGAACTGAGAATGTGGCCCCAGTGTCTACCAAAAAGTTTATGGGACGCCCATCCACTCAGATAACCACCTGGGTTCCTGTTTGGTAATTGAATAGGTCAGGACAGAAGACCCAGGGCCCCATCAATACTCGGCTGCTAGGCCCAACAAGTCACTGACAGGATGATGACCTCAGCTGCCCTCTGGGAGTTGGGCATTCCAATCCCCATTGGCCAGGTCGTCGGCATCTGGGCATGGTGGTGCCCTGGGGTTAGGGCAAGCCTTAGCCCAGTGTCCTTCATTACCACACTTAAAGCAGGGCCCAGGGGGTCCTCGTTGTGTGGGTTGTTGTCTCCCCTTTTCCATAGGTTGGAAGGAGCCCCATAACATCTGGACCAACATCTGGCATTTTTGGCTAGGAATTTGGTAACGGGGTTCCGCCTTGGGGTACGGAGATCCCCGGCCGGGGTTTCAGCACCAATGTAGGAACAGCAGAAAAGCTCCATAAATTCAACAAGCTGAACAACCGCGGGGTGAGGGGGAGCAGGGGCAAGTGGGCTGTTACTTCTTTATTGGCCAAGAGTTCACGCCACTTCAGGGATTGGAGGTGTGCCATTCAAAGTTTGTGCAATTCACAGGGATTGGAGGTGATGGTTCACACACCTTTCAAAGTTCGCGCCATTCAGTGAGGCATGGACCTGAACTCCAGAAGAGGAGCGTTCCGGGTGCCATCTTTACCAACAGAATTAACTTGAATAAATAAATGGAATGAACACTATAATTAATAAAATAAGCCTCAACCTTACATTGTTTGAAAGAAAATGCACTTTACATAAGAAAATAAAGCTTTTTTAAAAAGTAAAAACGGGGAGATTTAGCATTCAAATGTTAATCATAAAAAGTTGGGATGACTATGTTCAGAAGACATAGTTCTGAAGACTAATTCAGAAGACAAAGTTTCAAACACAAAAAAATATATATTTGATCATGCTAAATTGTTTAATTCTTTAGGAAACTATGAATGAGTATACCCCTAATAACAGAGCTTCTAATTATATAAGACAAAAATTGACAGAAATAAATTAAGAAAGAGGTAAGTATACAATTATACTTTTTGTTATAATAGTAATAACTATTGTTAAGGATTTTAACACTTCTCCTTCAAGACTTGATAGAGTAAATAGAAAAATAATCTCTAAGGATCTAGAAAGTGTTCCCCCAACACTCTGTCTAATTTCACCTAACTGATATTGACAGAACACTACAACCAAAATCTGCAGTGTGCACATTTTTTTCAAATATAAATAGAGCCGACAGTATTGATCAACAATATAGATCATATGCTGAGCTAAAACAATGCCTCAATAAACATCAAAGAATTGATATCATAAAATGTGTATTCTCTGCTTCTAATGTGATCAAACTAGATATAGATACAAATGTGATATCGCAAATATTTGGAAATCAATAAACTTACCTTTAAATAGATCATGAATCAAAGACAAACGTTAGAGAGAAGGAAAGATGGTAGAAGAGAGAAGGGTGCTCCGTGGCTCAGGGTTCAAGCAGCAGGAGTACAGCTTCTCAGTGAGGTAGGTAACAGAGGGAAATTCACTGAAATTCAATATTTGACAGTAAGAGACACAGAAACCTCAGTGCTGTTAACATAGGATAAGACAGAGTACATCAGAACCAGGGCAG
The DNA here is from genome assembly GCF_048772815.1 of Callospermophilus lateralis. NCBI lineage: Eukaryota > Metazoa > Chordata > Mammalia > Rodentia > Sciuridae > Callospermophilus > Callospermophilus lateralis. The sequence continues at coordinate 53,591,607 of NC_135318.1, forward strand.
TGGCACCGGTGGCACCAGCTTACCTCAGAGGGGAGGGGTAACCCAGGAGGAAAGGGAAACAAAAATGAACAAATTTGGCATGGAAGAACCTGTGGGCGCAGAGGCTGCACAGAGAGCTGGTTTTTGAAGAGTGCTCTGGGTTTTTACCTGGTGAGCAGAGAGCTGAGGTGGAAGGCATCTTGAAGAGGAAGCTGCAGGTCTCTGCTGTAGAAGCTTAGGAGAACACAGCAAGCATTGCCGGACCGTCCTCGCAAGTGCCTGCCATGAGGCCTAGAGTGGCCTGCCACAGTCTGGCTGGGCACAATTCAGGAGCCACTTGTCAAAAGAAACGAACTTTATTTTTAGGACACACACACACACACACACACACACAGTACCACACAGCTCTTCAGGAATTCCCTCAGAGCCCAACTGCCACCACCGGCTTCCCACAAGCCTCTCAACCTCCCCCACTCCTTCTGTTCTTGAGGCCGATTGGCTGGGTCGCGTGGGCAGAGCCAAAAAAGTCCCTCAATGAGCAGCTCCATGGTCTGAAAGGGCGGGGAAACAGCCCAATGAGCATCACCTCAGAGGAGCCAATCAGTTGGCAGCTAGAAGTTTGCTGGGGCTGCTGTGAGCCAATCATCAGCTAGCAGCTGGAAGTTTGTTGGGGCCCCTTCAGCTATGGCTCTCAACAGTGGCCTGAGTGGGGCACAACTTAAACTGGCAGAGAGACAATTGTGCCCAGGGGGATTCTGGGTGGGGATACGGAAGGCAATGTCACTTGCTTTCTTTTGGGGTCTGGTGGTTCATGGAACCAGCCACCAAAGAGAGTCCAGAAGTTGGTCAGGTGGGTACAATTGCACCTGGGGTCTGATCCAAGGAAGACCACACTCCTGGGAAGGGAAGTGTGAGGCCTGAGGAGGGTTGGTTCCCTATGACTGGACCTCTAAGGAGACCCCTGAGATCCAGACACCCAACAGAAATTGGCATATGTCTCGCCCTAGGGCTGTGTAGATCTCATCTCTCCAGATCAGATACCACCTGACAAGGTTCTGAAGTTCCAGTCAGAGCTAAATGCCAGTCACCAGCCACCAGAACATCAAAGCCATTTAGAACTCTGCATCAGCCCCGTGCTGGTAGTGCATAAATCTAGTTAGTCTGTCTGGACAAAACTCTAGTTGTCAGTCCTTCCCATTCTGTCCTACCTTATACTATTGAGAAGGGGAAGTTGAGAACAGTTACACCAGATTTGGTTCCAGGCCATTGCAGCTGGCAGATTGATGAGCAACACAAAGAAGGCAGATTTAACAATCCCCAACCCTTGCTCTCTCTAAGGAGCACACAACCCAAGGGAAGCAGAAAGAAGGACAGTCTGGCATAGCCAGTAACATCCATTCTTTCCCATACTATTGTCCAGTTTAGAAGAGAAAATTCCTTCATTTTTCATTATGATTTTTTTCACTGTTTTCCCTTTTTTATTGTGTATTTGTGTGTGTTCTTGCTGGGCTAATTGGTTCATGGATTTTTTTAAATTGCTTTTTTTTCACCCATTTGATATTTCACCTTGATTTGCTTTAGGAGAGTTAGGATTATTTGTTTACTTTGGTTTATTATTGTTCATTTTTTCTTTTTTTCTTTTTTTTTATTTCACTTGGTACCCTGTTAATCAGGAATAAGATGAGGATGTCCACTCTCACCATTTCTGTTCAATATAGTTCTTGAAGTTCTAGACAGAGCAATTAGGAAAGAGGAGGAAATTAAAGGGATATAAGTCAGAAAATAAGAAATCAAACCATCTCTGTTGGCTGATGACAAGATCCTATACTTATAAGACCAAAAAAAAAAAAAAAAAAAAAAAACTCTACCAAAAGTCTTCTAGATTCAACTAAAATAAATTAGCAAAGTTGCAGAATGCAAGATCAACATACAAAAATCAATAGCTTTTCCATACTTCAACAATGAATCTGCTGATAAAGAAACAAAAAAAAAAGTCCATTCACAAGAGCCTCAAAAAATAAATAAAACAAATTACCTGGGAATAAATCTAAGGAGGTGAAAGACCTCTACAGTGAAAATTATAGAAAACTGAATAAAGAAATTTAAAAAGACCCATGTTTATGGATAAGCGGAATTAATATTGTCAAAATGCCATATTTCCAAATGCAATCTACAAACTTCATGGAATGCTCACCAAATTTTGAGTGCCTTTCATCACAGAATTAGAAAAAACAGTCCTAGAATTCATGTGGAAGAATAAAAGACCCAGAATATCCCCAACCATCCTGAGCAACAAGAGCAATACTGAAGGCATCACAAAACCCAATCTCAAAAGTTATACTACTGAGCTCCAGGCATGGTAGCACTGTAATGTCAGTGACTCAGGAGGCCAGGACAGGAGAAACAAAAGTTTAAGGTCAGCCTCAGCCATATAGCAAGGCCCTAAGCAACTTAGCAAAACCCTATCTCAAAATAAAAAAGAAGGGAGTGGGGTTCTCAGGATGTAGCTCAGAGGTAAAATACCTCTAGGTTAAATCTGCAGACACCTCACCCCCAAAATAATTATACTACAGAGCTATAGTAACCAAACCAGTATGGCATTAGCATAAAAGCAGACATGAAGACCAATAGAATAGAATAGAAGATACAAAGTTACCATCATCTGATCTTTGAAAATGTACCAAAAACATATGTTGGAGAAAAGGTAATGTTTTTAACAAATGGTGCTAGGAAACTGGATATCCACATGCAGAAGAATGACACTAGATACCTATGTCTCACTCTGCCCCAAAATCAATTCAAGTGGATCAATTTAGGAGTTAGACCAGAAATATTAAAAGCTGCTGGAAGAAAATATAGGGGCAACATTCCAACATATTGGCACAAGCATTGATTTCCTTAATAAGATTCCTAAAGTTCAAGATATAAAACCAAGAATTAATAAGTGGGATGGCATCAAATTAAAAAGCTTCTGCACAGCAAAGGAAAGAGAACCTATAAAATGGAAGAAAATTCTTTGCCAGCTACTCTTCCTACAAATCAATATCCAGAATATATACAGAACTCATAAAACACCATAAAAAAACCAAATAACCCAATCAATAAATGGGCAAATGAAGTAAACAGACATTTCTCAAAAGAAGAAATTAAAATGGCCAATAAATATATGAAAAAATATTCAACATCCTTAGCAATCAGGAAGATGTCAATCAAAACTAAAGTGAGATTTCATCTCCCCCTTCATCAAGAATACAGGTAATGATAATTGCTGGTGAGCATGTGAAGGAAAAGGGACACTTCTACATTGCTGGTGGGACTGCAAATTAGGTTGGCCACTTTGGAAAGCAGTATGGAGATTCCTCAAAAGACTAGGAATAGAAGGGCTGAGGTTGTGGCTCAGTGGTGGAAGGTTTACCTTGCACTTATGAGGCACTGGGTTGGATTTGATCCTCAACACCACAGAAAAATAAATTAAAAATAAAAGTATTGTGTCCATCTACAACTAAAAGTATTTTAAAAAAAGACTAGGAATAGAAACACCATATGACCCAAAGATCCCACTCCTTAGTGTTTATCCAAAAGAAGTAAAACCAACATACTGTAGTGATACATGCATACAAATGTTCATAGAAGCATAATTCACAATAGCCAAGTTATAGTATCAGCTTTGATGTTCATCAACAGAAGAATGGATAAATAAAATGGGGTATATAGACACAATGGAGTTTTACTCAGTCATAAAGAACAAAATATGTCATTTGTGCATAAATGAATGGAATTGAAGAACATCATGCTACATGAACTAAGCCAGACTCAAAAAGTCAAGGTTTGAATGCTTTCTCTCACATTCAAAAGCTATAGAGACATAGGAAAGAAAAAAAATAGAAGGGGTTCTCATGAAATAGAAGGAAGATCAATAGAATAAAGGAAGGGAATCAAGTAGGATGGAGGAAGGGTGAACATGGGAAAGTACTGGGGAGTGAGATCTACCCAATTATGATATGTCTATGTATGAATGGATCACAATGAATCATATCTATGTAATTTTAATTAGTAATTTAATTCATAAAATTAGTGTATGTATAAAATTTTAATTATGTATGTGCAGAAGTATATAAGTATAAAACACTAATTAAAATCACAATAATGAAAGGGAGATCTGTAAAGTAGAACAAGCAGATTAAGGGAGGGGGAGGGGAATGAAGAGGAAGGTACCGGGGAATGAGAGTGATCAAATTATTATGTGAATGTACGAATATGGCTTAATGAAGACTGCTGTCATGTTCATTTATAATGCACCAAAAAGTTTAAAGTAAAAAAATACAAATTTAAAAAATCACAAGAAAAAGTAAAATATTTTAACCTAACCACAACAAAAAGTGAACATTTTAATATTGGAGAAATGCTAAGAGAAAGACACAGTATTAAATGTTGAAGTGAAACAAGAAAATAGCTTTCTATTTATTTATACAAATGACCTAAACTGTCTATGGAAGAAAAAAAGTGGAACCAAATATACATAAAAAGGAAGAGATAATATAGAGAGATGAGAAAAGAAACAACATAGAAAGCAGACAGAAAATTCAAAAGTTTAAGCAATCCAAAAGTTAATTCTTTAAAGAATCAAGAAAATATTTTTATCTTTAGCCCAAAATAGAATAAAATTCAAATAGATAAAACATAAATCAATATGCCAGGAATGAGGAGTATTGCCACTGATCTTATAGACATTAAAGAAAGTACTATGAAATATTCTAAAAAAAAAAGTTTGCCAAAGAATAGAGCCAACTTACATAGCCAAATTCCATAAGAACATAATTTATGAAAATCAACTCAAGAACAAATAGCCTTGATTTGTTCCATTTCTGGCAAAGAAATTGCATTTGAGACTTTAAAAACCTCCCATAAAGAAAACCCCAAGCTGATACAATTGTTTGCAAATAAATCCAAAGAAATATCCCAAAAGCCTTCTAGAATTAATGAGTGAATTTAGCAATGCCACATGATGCAATGACTATATATGAAATCAAGTATGTTTCTACTCACTAGCAACAAACATTTAGAAAATGAAATTTAAGTCAGGTGCAATGGTACACACCTATAGTCCAAGTAGCTCAGGAGGCTGAGGCAGGAGGACCTTAAGTTCAAAGCCAGCCTCAGCCATGGCAAGGAGCTAAGCAACTCAGTAAGACCCTGTCTCCAAATAAAGTACAAAATAGGACTGGTGATGTGGCTTAGTGGTCCAGTGACCCTGAGTTCAATCCCTAGTAGCCCCCCCATACAAAAAAAGGCTGGGGATATAGTTCAGTGGTAGAGTACTCCTGGGTTTAATACCTGTACCATGAAAAAAAGAAAGAGAAATAAAATTTAAAATGAATGCCATAGCTGATCAAATTAAAAAAAAAATATTTTTAGATGTAGAAAAAATTAATGAAAATAATATAAGACAATTATTTTGAAATTCATATACACAGCTAAAAGAAATTTTACAAAGCAATTTAAAAACTAAGAAAGTGCCCTAAAATTTAAAAAAAAAAACTGAATAAAAAATTAAGGTACATATATTTGCTCAGTGGAAAATTATGCAGCAATGAAAAATAATCCACTTCTGCTGTGTCTCATGGCAGTAGACACCGTAGTCAGCTAAAGAAGCTAGACACTAAAGAGCACATGTGCATAAATCCTTTCATAGAAAGTTCAAAAAGGGAAAAATTAAATTCTGACGATAGACATCATTAGAATAGCTATCCTTGAAGATAAGGAGTGAAATGGAGGAACAACGGAGGTCTCTGTGTCTCCTGGTGATGTTCTCTATCAGGACCTCAGAGATACACATTATGCACCCTTTACAAAATTTCACACAACTGTGCACTTGAGATTTGTGCACTTAAGGTATGTATGTTGCACTTCAACTAAAATGTTTCTAAGAAAATACTCTCTCCAAAGCAAGGAGCCCATGCAGAGAAACACACCTCGAGCAGCCAACAGCCCCGTCAGGGTCTAGCTGAAATACACCAGAACGAAGGCATCTCCAGACGACTCCAGGTTCAGCTTTCATGTAGCAAACGTAAGTTCTTCTTGCTCTGTCCTTCCCCAAATCCTAACCCACAGAGACCAGGAGATAAACTAATTGGTGATGCTGGGTGATTTGTTTTGCAACAAAATAACTGGAAGAGCATCCACTTGCAGTGTCACTGACAATGTGGGAAGAGGACTGTGAAACGGTAGCTCACCGGAGCCGAGGTGACCACCTTCGGAATCTTTGCTGGTTTAATGATCAAAAAGCAGTGCATTTACTGTGTTTTCATTTCTTACATTTTGGGAGAGCTGAGCGGTAGTGGATATGTTAATTTGATTGTAGTCAGTATTATACAATGTGTACATATATCAGATGTTCTGTGTCTTGAATAAATCCACTTTCCTCAATTAAATATTGTAAAATTTATAAAATGATGAGCAGCAGAGAATAAGACACAGAGTAAGACTCTGGATCTAGATTGAAGGTAGAACCAGTAGGACTTGCTCACAGAGTTCATGTTGGCTGAGAGAGAGAGGGACCAAGAATGACCCTGGAGTGCTTTGACACTCCTGAGCAACTGACATGGGGAAGACTAGTGCAGTGTGTGTTTGGGGGTAGGCTCAGGAGTTCATTTTTGAACATGTGGAATCTGAGTGTCTGTTAGACCTGCAGGTGGGCTTATGTCTGAAGTTTAAAAGAAAGGCCTGGGTGTAAGGTATAATTTTGGGAATCACCTGCACAGGCATAGTGTTTAAAGCCATCAGAGTGAAGAAGTTCCTAAGGAGATAAGTGTAGAGAGAGGAAAGGACCAAGGAGCTAAACACTGGGGCACTCTGACAGTAAAAGGTCGAGGTGAAATGAACAATGCAAAGTGAGAAAGAGCCACCGGGGATGTGGGGAAAAAGCATGGAAGGGTGTCATGTTGGAAGCTGGATCAAGAAAGTCCTGAGGAGGAGGGCGTGGGGTCTACAGCAAGTGGGCCCCTGGATGAGACCCAACAGATCATTTTCTCTCTCTGTTACAAGTATTAATTGATCTCCTTCTCCTGGCTTCTCCTCCTTTTTCCCTGATCCAGGTAAAAAGGGCAAAGGTGAACAAACTATCTCAGTAGGGTTCTTTTACAGGTGAAGCACCAACCAGCCCTAGAAAACTTGACCATTAAAGATAGGAGTCCTAGCCCTCTGAATTTTAGCAAAATGTTGAGTTCATTTTACGGAGAGCAAAGATATATAATAATAGTTTGTGCAAAGAGGTCATGCTACTGCATTTTTAAAAAAACTTTTTAGTTGTAGATGGACACAATATCTTTATTTGTTTGTTGGTTTTTATGTGGTGCTGAGGCTAGAACACCTGCAAGGCAAGCGCTCTACCACTGAGCTACAGCCCCAGTCCATGCTACTGCCTTTTTAAGGCTGTCTCCTCTCCTAAGGATTTCTGTCCTGTGTGTGGTGTAACAGAGAGTAGAGGTCCTGTAAAGTGTCTATTGAGGTCATGGAAATAGTGAGACCAAGTGGAAACACGCTACCATGGGTACTAACATCCTTGCTGGTCAGAGATTCCATGGGGGCTTGTTTACACAGGTATCTCTCTTCTGCAGTATTGGGAGAATGGTATAAAGCAAAATGATTTTTACTGTGTTCATAGAAAATCTCAACATGACTTTGGATATGACATGAGCAGGAGTCTTATTAGTCAAAGGTGAACTTGATCTTATTAGAGGAAGAAGCCCTGGGGCCAGGATGAGAAGGCTTGAGTCTTAGAGGTAACTATCAATTACTGATGACCTTGCTCAGGTCATTTAACCTTGGGAGCTCCTAGAAGTCCTCCTCACAGCAAAAGTGGTGGTGCTGTTTTGGAGTACCTTTCCATCCTCTGGACTGCAGAGGTAGCATGTTCAGCTCCAAGCATCACCTAAAATGAAGAACATGGGCATAGTACAATTCCAGAATACTATGACTCGGAAAGCAGTGAGTCTGAGACCCCCATTGTTGAAGAATGGTTGGAGGAAAAGTCACAGGCTCCAAGCCTGAAATATGTAAATATCTATAATATGTAATATCTAATATGTGATGTATATAAATATCTAGAATAAGATGCACTTTCGGCTGCTAGGTGCACATGTGCATTTTTCTGATTTTTCCTCCCAACAGAAAGACCTTGAGCAAAGGGATACTCCAGTAGAGAGGTTGGCAGATTTCCATATTATTTTCAAATATTGGGAGCAATACTTTATAAAAGGATTAAACTCAGGCAGTGTGTTCTGGTAGAGCAAGACTGATCTAGGTTCAAATCTTAGCTTTACCATTGACTAATCATCATCTTTCCTTATTTAGTTTAATCTCATCTGTTCCCCTGTTGTTAAAAACTGGAAGCTAGCATTCTTCTTGAGAGGGCTCATAAGAATACGCAATACTTGGCATATAGTTGACATTTCACACACATGATAACTAGTATGCTATCAAGTACTATCAAGTGATAACTATCACTCACTTGAGCCAAGACTAATGAATAAAAGTCACAAAGGAATAGGTTTAAGCCTAGTATTTAATTTTTTTTTTTCAACCAAAACTTTGTTTTTAATGGAATGAACTGCCTTGTGAGATCTTGAGTAACCATCTCCGAGATATTCCTGTACAGACTAGATATGTTACCATTGGGGTTGGGGATTGGGGACTTAACAATTTCTGAGATCTTTTCCAAAAGTAGAAATCTTGATTTTAGGTTTCAGCCTCTGATATTTATCAGAGGATCTCTGATAAATGTTTCTTGCACTTCTGTGTGCCATTTACACTCCTGTAAATATCCTCACACTGTTCTGAAGGCTGAAGAGACCCCGGATGTGAAAGTGTTTTCTAGCCATTATGCGTCATTTACAGATAAGGGATTGTTTTCTGAATTTAAACCCAGCAGTCCACACAATCACTTACAGTAGGTCTTTTTTTTTTTTTTTTCCTTTCCCACAGATCCATAGTAAGAGAAAAAATTGGGAGCCTTCCAAACGCAGATTATCTCAACAAGGCTTGTTTTGCATATTTAAAGAGTTCAACTCCATAAACAGGAGGGTTGAAACCATGGTTGTCTGTTGTTTCTCATTCATCCAGAGACAGTGATATTTTCTTTCATTCTTTCTGTTCTTTTCTTTCTGCATGGTTTAAATGGAAAATCTTTATAGTAAATTGTGTCAGGTGAGTGCCAAGTCATCCTTTTATGCCTCAGATTTTATGCCTTATTCTCATCTGAGCTATTTGTTTCTCATAAGGAAAAGAAAATTAGGAGAATATTAGGGATCCAAGCCTGGGTGAACAGTCACTAATTTTTGTGGTATAATTTAGCAGACCATTCACCTAGGAAAACACTTCAATTATAACTACTTGTGTAACTGATATGTAAGCCAATAACCCAGACCATGGCTAAGTGGTGTCGATAATCTCAACAGCAGAGACCTGGAGTCACCAGCTCTGACATGGCTAAGCAACTGTGCAATTGTGGCTTTGCTTCTTCAAGTTTTATGCTCTTTGGAGTCTTCCACTGAAAATGAAGATTCAGAGCCATGAATTAAAGGCAATTCCAATCTTCAGTACATTTTTTGCCTCCTGATGAAAAACACAACTTTTTCCCACTCAGATTCATGGATTTGACCTGAGCTGCCGTGGCTTGCTAATGCAATCCTTTCATGATACATAAACACAGAATATGGGCAGTAGCCTCAGATTCCAAATATCTGGATTTTTTATAAGGTAGTGACTTATGGGGGGGGGGGGCGGCATCCATCTAAATGACACCAGGGCTCTTGTACCACTGCCCAGAGCCACGGCTTCCTCCTTCCTCAAGTGGATGGAACAGTTTCTCTCTTCCAATCCTACAATCTCATCCTGCGTGTGATCTTTATGTGATGCATTTTTGCTCTCAAATTTGTCTCTGATTTATAAAAACGTCTGCTGGGTGGGAGTTGTGGAAATAAATGACATAAAAAAAATGATTTGCTTTGTGTGATTCTACATGCTCAGAAGATGGCTCCAAATACCCACCCCTCAGGGTCAGTCAATCTTAAAACCACTTCTCACTTTCTTCATATCGCTTATTACTTCCTGACATGATATGTCTCTCTGTCATCTGTCTTCCCACTGGGATGTAAACTTCTCAAAGTTACAGATTTTTATCTCATTTGCCAACACACCCTCAGAGACTAGAAATTCATCTTAAAGTGGCTGTAGATGATAGGATAGGAGGGTCCAGAGCCCTCTAGTGTCTTCACGTCCTTCCCTCCATTCACCAAGGACTCCGTGGCCCCATCTCTTCTTGTCACAGAGGAGAAAACAGAAAGCTGGAATTGTTCCGTGTTTGTTTAAAGCCACCAAACCAGACCATGGCAGGGATGCTGGGGCCCTGCTCCTGGCTAGCCTTCCACGCTGCCAAACCACCAAGAAGCCTTTGCTGGCAGATGAACACATTCCTCAGAGACTCTTCTCATTGGCCGGCGCATTGAACAGCAAGTTTGTTTTTATGAAACATTTTTTTGTCATTGGTACCCAGTGCCAGAGTTCCCGCGGCTTTCCCACCTTCATGAAAGGGTCCAGGCTCAGACCCCCTCCTGGGTCTCCAACCAGGGCCATTTATTCTCCAGGGGAGAAGGAGCCCCAACTGCTCCATTGCTGCCTTCCAGAATGTGGCTGCTCCAGCTATTCCCTGCCCTCTCCCATTGCCTCAGATTGTCCTTAGGCCGCTTAGGGACAGAGGGATGACAGGGGCAGAGGCTGTGGCATCTCTGCTGACGAAGAAATCTTCCAGATCCCAAGGCCAGCTGTTAACACGAGTAACAGTCAACAAGGAGGATTCACAGAAACAGATGCCCCAAGCTCCCAGTTTGGGTGGTTTTGAAGGAGGAGGGGCCAGTGCCAGGGCCCACCATTTCCCCTTTTGGTTTCCCACCCCCCCAAAAAAAGCCTACAGCCTGAAGATTTAATGGAGGTTGACAAGAGTGGAGATCTTCACATCATAAAAGTGCAAAAGACCCAAGAAGATCCCTTAAAAAGAGATGGCCCTCAACTGAGAGGAAGAGAGAAGGGATAAAAAGAAAGAGGATTGCTGAGCTTTTAACAGGCAAGCTGGTTTCTATTTAAGATATAAAAGATGGAACGTGGGCATGACAACAATGACTGTTGTGACTATTTTAATTAGAGAAAAATCAATAATATGTGTTATGGATGAAAGATGGCTTGGCCGTGTTTACTCCCACCGTCTGTTGCTCGTAAACATGCCTGCACAGGGCTGTCAGTTCATCTTGTACCAGCTACATGTCATTTATCAACCGGCCAACAGGCAAGGGCGGGGGTGGGCACAAATCATGGCGAAGGGAGGGAAGAAGCCAAATGCCTTTCCTGCCACCCACTGGGAGGCCGCCTTTCATTACCCTCAGCCCCCACTTTTAAAGAGGTGATATAAAGAAAAAAAAAAAAAAAACAACCCTGGGATGAGGGATAGGAAATGCAGAAGAAAAAAACAACAACTGGGAAACAGGAAAAAAGAAGAGCCGAAAAGGAAGAAAAACAACACTAACTGACATTACAGTGACATTACGACACTTGACAGTCTGCTACTGCTCAGACATTTTGGAGCTCAAAGCAAGTACACTTGGGTCCAAAGAGATGATTTGTGTTATTTATGGAGAGTGATATTGTAGCCGATTTTTATTCCCATTTTTCTAAATTTTCTCCGTTCCCCATTTTCTTCGATGATGAGCCCGTGGCACTTATATTAGAAAAAGATGCCTCTGCCACGTGTTAGCCCTGCTTCCTTGGGTGACTCTCACAAATTCTCTATGCCTTACAGTTGCCTCATCTGTAGAATGGAGACAGATAAAGTGTCACAGATTTTGTAGAAGTCATAAAGATCTGGATGCCGTTTGAAGCATACAGTGTGTATTCAATGCGTGATCACTGAGACGTCCCCAAAATGATATTTTACTTTTCAAGAAGAAATGAAGTCACCAAAAGACAGAGCATGCAGAGGGACCCTTTCTACTGGTTTGGTCTTCTCTCTCAACCTTTGCTGCATTATGAAACTTTGCTTCTTGTATGATTTTTCTGAGAACAACCAAAAGAAACCCCAGCCACTCACACCTCATTTAGTGCCACTGAGCATGGAAAATGGAACAGAACCCTCTGGTGTCCCCAGCCCTGTGCTCACAGGGCAGCCTCCTCCTCACCATTCTGTGTTTCCAAGGCAAATTTCCGCTAAGGTTGAGACCAGGCATCTACTATGTTAAATGTGAGTTCTTAGGTGCCCCTCTGAATTCACGTCTTTCTCTCTCATTGAAAACACGGCATGTTAGCCAGATAACAGCAGTTGTAGAGAGTACGAAATACTCTCTCTCTCCTTGGGCCCCATTTCCTCGAGTAAAACCTGGGGCTGAATGATGTAATATAACTTCCTCCTTTAATATTCTATGTGGTGACTGAAGTTACAGTTTTTCCCAAAAACTAGTTCATCACTGCTCCCAAGGAATGTTTTAACTCTGCATTTTTTCCCCCAATGAAAGAAGCCTTATTCTTTGTGCTTTGTATTTTCACTCATCATCAACTTACGAAGGTTGCAATGCTGAGCCTCACACCTTTCCAGGTGGAGGGGCCAATGAACTCTAAAGACACAAATGACCTGATGGAAACCCTTGGATCTTCCATACAGAGCCCAGTGGACACCAGGAGTATGGAGGCACAGGTATGTCGCCGTGGTTGTAAAACTTGGTGTGAAACATGGCTAGGATTTTTTTTTTTTTTACTAAGATCAGCATAGAGACTGGGTTGTACCCAATTTGTCTGACAATAGGGAGAGCAGAAGGTAGTATTTTTGCAGAAATAGGATAACCTAGCTCCTTCTCTAAGCTGTCATTCATATTTTAATGACTCCTAGTAACTAGTACCACTAATGTTTCTTAGATTATTTTCCGAAATAATAATCTGAATGTGGTGTTGCTAAAAAATTTAGACTTGAATATTTCAAATAACGGAAAGTAAACTGTCCTTAAAGCCACTCCTTGACAAATATTGCTTGAGAATTATAAGAATACAAAAATCATTTCTCATGAAGTATTTGGGTGACTGCAAAACTTTAAAAGGACAAGGCAATTTTTTTTCCTTGATTCAACTTTTAAGGGCAAATTCTCTTTTTGCCGCAGTCTGACTGGGCACAAATCACGAGCCACTCAAGAGGAACAAACTTTATTTTTGAACTCCACCAGCACACTCCACACATGCTCCCCAGGAACTCTCCTGAACGCCACGTGGCTCCTCCAGGAACCACCAACCGGAAATCCCTCTCCCGGCACCTCCCCAACCAATGGGAAATCTCCGGGAATCCCTGCAAGAACTCCAAAGTAGCGTGAGAACTCCAAAGTAGCAGGCCGAGGTGGACCGCAGGGGTCTAATATACACAGCTTAACATAACCATTATCATCTCAATGGCTTGCTGGAGTCATCTCTCAACCACTCGTTCTGGCAAAAATGCCATGTGTCATTCGGCTATGGCTCTCAGCATCTTTTAATATCCTTTTCTTCTTTTTTTATTTATTGGTTCTTTTTAGTTATATATGACAACAGAATCCATTTTTATATATTATACATGCATGAAATAGATCCTATTCTAATTAGGGATCCCATTCTTGTGGATATACATGATGGTGGGATTCACTGTGTTGTTTTCATATACATGGAAAAATTATGTCAGATTCATTCTCCTGTCTTTCCTTTTCCTATCCCCACTTCCCGCCATGCCCCACTGCACTTCTTTTATAGTGATATACTGTAGATATATGCTTGGCGAATTATACAGATTTTAGGTCTAATAACTGCTAAGAATAAGAAGTAGGGGAGTGAAAGATCTGGGTCTGAATTTAAACTCAGCATAGGGCTTATCAAGAAAATTGGTAGGAAGTTGGGGACTCACCCTTCCTGAGTTCAAAACTTAGCCACTGTGATGAAAAATAAATGTGGTACTGGCCTAAGAATCGACATACAGGTCAGACTCTATATATCTATGGCCAGTTGATCTTCAAAAAGGGTGTCACTCAATGGGGAAATAATAGAATTTTCAACAAAGTGTGCTAGGATAGCTAGATACCCACATGCCGTAGGGTAAATTTGGAACCCCAACTCATACCACAGAAAAATCAAATCAAAGACCTAAATATAAGAGCTTAACTGATAAAACTTCTAGAAGAAATCATAAGGGTAAATCTTCATGAATTCTTGGATATGACTTCTTCAAAATAGGAGCAAAAAAATAGATAACTTGGATTTAGTCAAAATTAAAAATTCTGCACATTAAAGGACATTATCAAGATGGTGAAAAGACTACTGCATGGAAGAAAATAATTCCAAATCATCAGGCTGATCAGAGCCAAAGATTTAGAATATATAAAGAACTCTTATAACTCAACAGCAAGACAATGAAATTAAAAAATAAACAAAGGAAATTTCTCCAAAGAAGATATATCTTGGCCAACAAGCACATGGAAAGATCATTAGTCATTAGAGAAATGCAAATTAAAACCACACTGAAATAACATTTCACACCCACCAGAATAACTATCACAATAATATTTTCTAATGAAAAATAGCTAGCATTCTTGAAGATGTGAAGAAATAGAAACACTTATTCATGGTTTGCAGGAATTTAAAGTGGTACAACCACTATGGAAACAGCTTAGCAACTCCTCAAAAAGCAGAAGACAGGGTGGAAGTATTGGGAACTGCATTGGAGCAGGTTGGGTTCCATGCTTTTGATTAGAGTATATCCTGATGTTATATCATACTCAAAAGAGTAAATGTTTTTTAAAAAAAGGACAGACTGTAACATCCTTACAAAAAATTTTCGGAACATAGAATTACCATATGACCCCGCAATTCTAATCCTAGGTCTATACCCAAAAAAATTGAAAGCATTGTACTCAAATACTTGTATACCAATGTTCATAGTAAGACTATTCACAATGGCCACCTCACATGTCATTGGTGGATGAATAGATAAATTATGGTATGTATATACAATGGATTATTATTCAACCACAAAAAGGAAAGAAGTAGATTTATGCTACAATGTAGTCGAACCTCAAATACACTATGCTAAGTGAAATACACAATGCTAAAAGGTCACATGTCATATGATTCCATTTACAAAAAATAGCAAAATAGACTGTAGAAAAGGGAAATCCATAGCAATAGAAAGCAGAAGAGTGGTTGCCATGGGGAGTGTGGGAGGAAGAAATGGAATTACATGCTTAATGGTACAAAGTTTTCTTTTGGAGTGATACAAATGTTTTAAAATGAGATAGAAATCCTGGTTGCACAACTTTATGAACGTACTAAATGTCATTTAATTATCTACTTCAAAATTGTTAATTATGTGTAATATGAAGTTCACATCAATGAAAATTAATTAATCAATTAATTACAAATCATTTTGACAAACAGAGAGAGAGAGAGAGAGCCATAGAGAGAGCTGGTAGAAGAAGGTGGAGGGAGACCTCAGGCATTAGACTCCCAGGCAGCAATTTTAAAGCATTCCCCAGTCACCCTGCTTTTGGGCTCTAAAAGCACATAAGTAATCTTAAGGGAAAAAAAAAAAAAAAGAGGTAAAGTGGATCATTTTCTCATAATAATAGACCAAGCCACCAAGGCCAGTAAGACTGAGCAAAAAAAAGTACTGAGGTTATAGGTTAAGGAATTGAAAGCTGGGTATTTTTATAATTGCAATGATTATAGCACTCGTATTTAAAACAATTGTCATCTTAAAAAAAAAAAAAAAAAAAAACATTTAAGACACAAACCCACACACCGAACACTCATTTTCAGTTTGGTATAGAACATTCCCTCTGCCTGGCTGGTTGCTGCTGATTAACTTCTGTGGAAATAGCTCCGCTTGATAACATAAGTAATGTGCGAACATCTCTGGCTCAGGATCTTGAGATTCACAAAAGTTTCCATGGCGGGTCTCATTGCTCAGCATGTTAATAATGTGGGCTAGTCGGCCTTCCTACTGTTCAGAAAATTTCACTCCTGTGGCTTCTTGGCTGGTTTCGAGGAATCACTATATGAGGTGAGTGAACTCGTCAGTGTGTTGGTATTCAAACTGTGGTCAGATGGTTTAAAAAAAAAAAAAAGAAAGAAAGAAAAAAAGAGGCCAGTTCATAAAAGACATTCATGATGGAGCCTCTTTTCCTTGTCTTCCCTAACAGGAGATCTGTTAATATCCAAAATAAAAAATGGAGGTACCAAGGATGATTATTTTTAAGTGTCTCGCCTTAGGAAGAAGAAGGGAAAAGATACATTAAATAAAAAGATGTTTAAGACAATGTGGTGATTTTGTTCCAGAGAAACATTTGGGCCCTTTCCCTGGGAAAGGGGGTTAAAAGGTTGTCGGTGCTTTCTCCGGGGGCTCCGTCTGACGGTGAACATGTGTTTCCTCCCTTTAATCGACTCGCCAGTAGCCAGAAAGCTGCTTGTTTTCTGCAGAGGTTGTCAAAAATGATTTCAGTCTGGAGACGATGAATGATAAAAGAGGTTTTCAAACACGGTTTTGCACTGTAGCATTCGCAGCCCCAGAGAGGAAAGATTGTATTACAATCGCGGTGCAAAGGGCCATGTTCCCCTGGCAAGGAAACAGAGCCTCCTTCAACCTGTTTGATGCATCCTGGTGTCTTAGGGAGCTGGAAGATGCAGGGCAGGACTCAATTAAATGGATGCTCCAGAAAAGTGAGGCGGTGCAGCTGCATCATGTGGGGAAGAACACCCCCAAGCTGCTCCAGGAGCTCTTCTTTTCTGCTGTCCACATGTGTCTGGCTCTGTCTGAGAGAGACTTTCAGGGCCAAGGGCGGGACAGACTTCAGAGACTGGAGCAGCAGCAGGAGCCATGCCTTGGGCACCGCGGCTCTCGCAGCGACCGGGCTCTGCTGTTGTGTACTTGCTGCCTTTTCCCTGTTCCCTGAGCAGTGCCGGGCACTTGAGTGCTATCCATATTTCCTCCCCTGGATTTATGGGCATCATAAGCCATTCTTGATGTGGTTTATGTTTAGAAAACTCAAGAGGTTAGGTATGCCTTTCCAAAACACATGACGCCACCTAAGCATGCAGAGAAAAATGAGGTTTGCCATTCTCTGACAGTCCCATTTTCTCCAGAAGGGGAACCATAAAGCTGCGATCATTTCAGTTCAGCTGTTCTGTTCTCAAACGCTCCCCCTGTTCCTGTTTTGTTATTCCAGCAGAGCCCGCTTTGGGGGAACCCAGTAAGGTTAACTTGGAACATACCAAATGCATTTCAAGCATTCATTGAGTTAAATCCTTCACTTTACACACAAGTGAGGATTCATTGTAGAGTTCCTTTGGCCTAAGGAAGCTTCCTGGGCATGTATGAGCTTCAGTTCAAAAAAAGGAAGAATAAAGAAAAGAAAAAATTTGATTTATTTGCAGCTCTTCAGGACCACCTCCATCATATAAACCAAAGTGATAGACACAACTACTCTTAAGAACTTCTCATTAAGCCCCCAAATGGCAAAGGAAAAGTGTAGACAAAAGTTTTTTAGAACCTAATACTGAAAGCATGCTTCACACAGACAGTTTTTATTATTATCTTCTTAATGATATACATGGATGCTATTTAAATCTTTTCCCTCTGCTTGCATAGCCACACAACATCTCCCAAGCAGCAACTTGTATTCCTTCCTTTATTGTTTCTGACAATATTTGAAATATTTTTAGCTCATCAATGGTAAATATTTCTGCCACTGTAGAAAGATCAGGCTGGTAGGTGACAATTGTATCCAGTAGCCCAAAAAAACCAGATAGAGGAGACTTGGGTAAGCTGAGTGCTAAACTGGCTTTGCATCTGATTCCAGTTTTTCTTTTAGCTACACAATTTTAATCACCACACAACTCATTCTCTGGACATAATCAGAAAGGAAGTGTGGGTAGGGAAGGTCAGAGGCACTGCACAACAGGTGCATGAAGAGAGTCGGGGGGTGCATTTCAAACAGTTATGCCAGACTCCAACCCTGAAATACACTGTTGGTTCCAACATTCACTGCCTAAGCTAATAACATATTCCATAAACTGATGACTGTGACAGTCACGGGAAAGGACACACTTTCAACTGGTAAAGTCCTCTGTAGAGTCTGAGCCATGGTGATCTTCTCAGCACCGACATATTTGGCCAATGTCAGAGCATTTTGGCTAAGTGGGCTCAATCAACTGTTCTCAGTCTATTATAGTTCATAATCCCTATTCAGGATAGAGTGTGCTGCAGCCTAATGAATGTGGTAATGGAATCCTTGTGTGTGTGTTTCCACAGCAGGGCGCAGATTAGCATAAGTGTCATATTCTGTGGGCTTGCCCACTCCATTCTCAGGCATTGCATATGCTGGGGGATTTCTCAACTGGATAATCAAAAGATGAATCTGACCCACATAGGCAGAGGGAGCACACCATTTTTGGAAAGCAATCTGTAATAAATCTTACCTGGAAGTGAACGATGATAGATGAACTTTGAACTTTTGCTTTAAAACGTAATATTTTACACCAAGGTTCCTGTAATTGGAGAAAGGAAGAGTTAGATTGAATTTCATGCAGAGTTTTACAGAATGCTGTCATTTCTGACCATGGGGTTGAGGAACACTTTACAGTTTTTCCAGTTTTCCTTACTTGTGGCGAGTTCAAAGCTCTGTTTGCCAGTGGATTACTCAGAATTGATGTTTTGTTCTCAGAGATGCAAATGGAAGGGGGAGGGAGATTGACACAGTAAGCTCCCTCTTTCTTTCTGCTTTAAGGATCAGTGCTGAGAAGTCAGGTGAAAGAGCAAGCTATAAAGAAAATTCCAGAAGGCATATCATCCTTAAAAGGCATGCCTCAACTAAACACTAAGAAGATTATTTAGAAGTTTCCTTAAGACATGGGAGTGGCACTTCTCAGCACCCACACCATTTTGCTTTTCTAGGAAACTGTCATTGAACTTTCAGATTCTAAATGATTTCACAATAACCAAGATATGGAATCAACCTCAATGTCCATCAACAAATGAATAAAGAAAACATGGTCTATATTCTAAACAGAATACTATACAGCTTCTATAGAAAGAAGGAAATACTGTCATTTCCAACACCATAGTTAAACCTGGAGGATATTACATTAAGTAAAATAAGCCAGGCACATTTTCTCACTTACATGTAGAATAAAAAAAAAAAAAAAAGAATTGAACTTATAGAAGTAGAGGGTATTGAGGAGGTTACCAGGGGCTGGGATGTGGGGGCTGTTGGGCAGAAGTTGGAACAGAAAAATAAGAGACCTATTGTACAATATGGTAACCATAATTAATAACAATAAGTTTATTCTTGAAAATTGCCAAGAGTAGATTTTAAGCATTCTCACTACAAAAACAATTATGTGAGTTATTAATATATGTCAATGAGCTTGATTTAGTCATTCTATGATGTGTATATGTATATATGTGTGTGTGTATGTGTGTGTGTATAGGAATATATGTATATATTTCAAAACATACATGATAAATAAATAGTGTTGTGGTTTGGATGTGAGGTGTCCCCCAAAAGCTCACATGCAAGACAATGCAAGAAGGTTCAGAGAAGAAATGATTGGGTTATGAGTGCCTTGACCCCATCAGGGATTTAATCCCCTGATAGGGATTAGCTGAGTGGCAATTGAAGTGGTAGGCTGTGGCTGGAGGAGGTGGGAATTGGGGCATGGCTTTGGGTATATATTTGTGTCTTGAGTGGAGATTGTCTCTCTGCTTCCTGATGATGTGAGCTGCTTCCCTCTGCCACACTCTTCTGCCATGATGTTCATCCTCACCTCAATCCCAGAGGAATGGAGTCGGCCTTCTATGGACTCAGATCTCTGAAACTGTGAGGCCTCAAATAAACTTTTCCTCCTTTAAAATTGTTCTGGTCAGATCTTTTAGACACAGCAGTGAAATAGCTGACTAACACAAATATACTGTGTCAATATCAAATAAAATTCAAATTAACATAATGGTTCCAGTGTCTGTGACCTCGACATGAGTAAAACTTAAGGTGAAAGTTGAAGCCCCCACCCCTCACCCGCCTGTCTGCTCTCAGTGCAAACGTGGTTTCTTTGGTCCAAAACATTGACCTTGTCGGTCCTCTGGATGAAACTCCAGAGGTGCATATTCCAGGAAAGAACGGTGAGTTAAGAGTGAGCGAACTCCCGATGAACCTGCCTCCTCCACATCTCCTTAGGGAAGGAGGCGCCGCCCTGAGAGTCCCCAAATTTATGGCTTGATCAAGGAGAGTGTGGGTCTGTGACATGCTCTCCACTTAAGTGGTGGTTTAGCCTGACTAATCAAAGAGGTTTTCCTGGCACCCAGGAAGTATCAATATATATAGGCCAGGAAAGAAAAAGCAGGTCTTGTTGCTTTTAAGCCTAGCAACACGGGACCAGCCCAAGCCTATTAATCAGTCCAAGGTAAGTGCTTGCCTCTATCTCATATTTTAATCTCCTCCTTTCTGCTGTGTTAAAGAAATTATATCTGTGGCTGAAATAACATTTAGAAATGAAATTGTTTGCCAAGCGAATAAGACAATCAAACAGGCCCTTTAGAGTTGGGGATTAAATACGAATCTCATTTACCTTTATTATCCGTACATTTCCCGCTAATCATCATAACTCAGACTATTTAAACTTCATTGAAAATGTAGCCAGTAATGGAGCGTTATTAATTTGTTTGCCATGGTTTCCAGCCTGGGCTAAGCAAATCTAAAGAAAGTCAGCCTGTCTCTTTGGTGTCAGGGGGCAGTGGAGAAGGCGCCAGGAAGATGGAGACGGTCAGCTTGCTTCAGCACCATCAGGGACCACCAAATTCCACGTACCCCACTTTTCTCCCCAAGTATCTTTTTTCCTGGTACTATGGCTTCCTCAGAAAGAGACTTTCAAAAGACAAATGCACCAGCTTCTGCCTCCACACCGACCCACCTTTACAAATCAGCTTTTCTTGCAACAAATGCACCTACTGCAGAAGGAAATCATGCTGGCGAGTTCCCTGAGAATGGGCGCTCCAGGCCCCATCTCCGGCTCCTTTTAATCTTATCACCCATTCCCTCCAGTGTGATAGAAGGAGACTGGGTGGCAAGTGCATTTAAGACTGAGGAAAAGGGCTGTTAAGTCAACCCTGGTAACAACTGAAACAGTATATGTGTAAATCCATCGAAAATCCCCGGCCTTTTACAACTCTGGTCCCAATGGAAATCAGATCATAGGACTGTTTACAAGAGACCACGATTCATTTGGATAAAGACCCATGACTGCACTGCCCAGGATTATTTGAAATGTTAGTAACTTAAGCTTTAAAAATATTCTAAAAGCAAAATAACAAGGGACAGGTAATTGCCACAAGCTAATTATTTGTGATATTTCATATATATAATCGGCGAACAATCTCCGTTAATGTCAGCTCATGGCACTTTGGCAATCACTTGCAATTTTTATTGTTTAAAGAAATGTCAACATTTCCATTTTCCCCAACTTTAGTTAACCTGGGCCCTGCACCAAGCTAAGTGGGCCATCAGAAGAGCACTTCCTCTCTGGTTTCATGAAGCTTCATAGCTTCATAGTTTCAAGGCAAAGTAAATCTTCATTTTTAATGTCTTTTTAAAAAAAAAAGGATAAAGGCATACAAAATAATAATAGATTTTCATTCATGTTTCGGCTAGCCCTTTATACGATTGGATGAAAAATAACAAAAATTTGTAAATTTGTTGGTTCTATTGGTTTGCTACTTTTTTTCTTCCTCCCCAGCTGCTTGGTGGACAAGTAAGGTCCACTAGAAGAATCCTGAGCAGTGCAGAAGGAAGCAAACAAGGCAGTAGATAATAAGTTAAACAAGCCCTGAGGAGGTAACTCAGAAGTCCACCATGGCCAGCAGAGTAGAGTAGTTCAAAGTCTCTCACTTTCCTTCTCTGGGTCTCTGCCTTCAGGATCAATGGCTCAGAGATCCTCTAAGTCATCTTTGAATCCATTTATACTTCAGTGAGAATCCAATGTCTCCTCTGATTATTTCCTGAGTAGGGTTTCACTAGAGAAGGCATCTAATAAGCAAAGTGGGTTCCCATTACCAAAAGAGACTTAGCAAGGTGGACCAA
Source organism: Callospermophilus lateralis (assembly GCF_048772815.1). Classification (NCBI taxonomy): domain Eukaryota; kingdom Metazoa; phylum Chordata; class Mammalia; order Rodentia; family Sciuridae; genus Callospermophilus; species Callospermophilus lateralis. The sequence continues at coordinate 53,613,764 of NC_135318.1, forward strand.
GAGAGACAGGGGCTTCCCTTCTCTTCTCTGAGCTGTGGCTGAGCCAGGCTGAGATCAGTGCAGAAGCTCAGAAGCAAGGGATTTTAGAAGGTATCTGAGGTCTTAGGAACCAATTGGGAGCCAATGTAGGTGGGAGCAAGATCCTGGGAACAGCCCTGGGTTTGCTGGAGCCTTTCCCTTCCTTGGCACGGAAAAGCAGGGCAATCTGTGAACAGAGAAGGGCAAGAGCTTTGGGGAGACAGGCAGCGGGACTGCTCCTGGACAGGGCTGTCCTTAGGTAGAGCCAGAAAAGGGGTGAAGATCAGTGTTCTCAGAGCCCATTCACCCTGCCCTGCTTTCCCCAACTTCCTCAATTGGGAAAACCTAATCATTGCTATAGTCCTCTCCATCCATGGATGGTAAAGTCATTAAAACAGCTCTTATCCTAAGTCTGAACAATGAATGTTCAAAGTTTGAAAGCAGAAAAAGAGGACAACGTGGAAAGCGGGGGCAGAAGAGATTGCAAAAAGGCTTTCAGTGGATGGGAGTAGAAAAAAAATCAACATTTGTACTGGCAAATTCTCACCTGCTGGCAATTCAATGGGAGAAAAAGGGGGATTATCAGAGATTATTGCTTGACTAAATAGACCCAAATCAGACCAAATATAGAAATAGATTAAAGGTTAAAGGAGACCTAAATTGAAATGTGTAGGCTGTAATATTACCTTGGTACCATGTTTTGACTAATTTTTTAGCATTCCAAATTGAAGTAACATTCTATGAAAATTTGATGCTGCTTTTTTTCAAGTTTAGCTTGTAAAGGTAATTATACCTTTCTTTGGAAAGTTGAAAATTAATCTCTTAGCATGATTTTATATTTACAAAATGAAATTCTTTCCCCCTTAAGAGCTCTGTATTGTGTTTAGTGCAATGCAGAGTTGGGCAATTTTCAGGTGTGGAAGATGAGAGGTACCATGAAAAAAGAGAATCTCCCCATGTCCTAGCCATGCATGATATATAAATTCTCTAGGACATCACTAAACCCCTCCTTAACATTTTCTTCTACAGCCTTTGGTGATAGAATGATTCAGGAAAAGGAGAACATTTGAAATGAATGATAGAAGAAATCAAAAGTGCTGGTAAAGAAAGGTTCAGTAAAAGGTGAAAGATTTATATGATCTGAAGAGAAGCAGTTCAGTAGTAGAGCACTTGTCTAGCATGCATGAAGCACTGGGTTTGATTCTCAGCACTGCATAAAAATGAAAAAATAAAGGTACATTGACAACTAAAAATAAAAGTCCATCAACACCTAAAAAAGTACTTTTTTTAAAAAAGCATATAGTTTCTAAAAAAAAGACTCAGTAATTGAGGAGTAAATTAATTCAGGGAGACATTAAGTCACAAACCAGTGACCCACAGATTGTTTCTTAAATTCCTATGTATTTCAGGAAAGCACAACACTTGGATCTTGAATTTGGATAGTGCAAAAATTTTAAAAACAAACTTATTTTAGACTTATACATCTTAAAACTTTTTTTCCTTCAGGAATACACAGCTTATCTCTATTCTATTCTTTTTTTTTTTTTTCCCTTGGTACCAAGGATTGAACTCAGGGGCATTTGACCACTGAGCCACATCATCAGCCTGATTTTGTATTTTTTATTTAGAGACAGGGTCTCACTGATTTGCTTAGTGACTCGATGGTCCTGAGGCTGGCTTTGAACTCTCAATCCTCCTGTCTCAGCCTCCAGAGCCGCTGGGATTACAGGCATATGCCTCCATGCCAGGTTTCTCTATTCTATTCTAATAATAATTTTTGTCTACTTATATCAGATTTTGGTTTGAAGCCACTGTAATTTTCTTTGGACTACAATTGAAATTAACTACTAATATTTACAAAATCTATGAAAGAACATGTTAGTGAAGTTCAAGAACTAAGAAAAATATGTGTTGGAGCATTAATTTTTTTCAGATCCACCCATATATACTTTTTTGAAAAATTTCTCAAATTTTTTGGTCAAATATGGAATATGAGTGGCAAAGCAGTAAATTTACATGTTGATTTTAAAAAATTTTTCCATCAAGGCATAATATTTTTGATTTCTTCAACTCTTTTTGACATAATTATGATGTATTCATCTCTTTACATCTCTCATTCTAGAAAGTTAGGCTTATTTTATTCTCTTGTTACTATTATAACGAAGGGGCAATAACCCTAAATTGGGTCTTTTGATTGTTTTATATAGGGTTTTAGTCAGGATAAGGCACATGAAGTTGCAGTAACAAATGACTGACAATCTCATTGATTTAAAGTAAGTTTATTTCTTGCTCATGCTACTTTTCCTGTGTAGGTCTGTAGGAAGGCTCAGAGAGCCAGGCTGATAGATTCCGTATTAACACCTGCTTTGGAATACACTATGCACTCAGACTTAAAGCTTTCCCTTGGAAGTAACATATACCTCTGGTATGCACTTCTCATTGGCAAACAGAAGTCACATGTATCCTTAACTTCAAAGGGGCACAGAAATGAAGTCCTTCTATAGACCAGAAAGGAGAACTGGATAATTACGAACAGACTTAGTATCTATCTTTCATATTCCCCCAACCAGATTTGACTTTCCCAAAGACCAGACAGCAAGTCATATATCACCTGAGATTTGTGTAGCACAGTGTTTTACAAGACATATGTTATTCATTTAAATATTTATTGAAATGTGAATAAAAATCAAAAGGAAGGGTCATTTTGAAGATCAGGACATTGCAGTCTCCGCATCAATCATTATATATTTATTAAGTACCTACTGTATATAATAACAGCGGTAATCCACCAAGCCCCTAATATATAGCAAATACTAAGCTAGTTACTTTTCATGTATTTTCTCTGGTCTAGAGCATAACCATGAGAGGGAATGTATCTTTTTTCAATTTAAGACATTGCATTATCAAGAGACTGACTAAGTTGCTCAAAGACTTGCAAGTGGCTGGCAGAGGCAGAGCAAGAACTTTGAGAGTCAGACTTCTACAGCCTGCTGCATTCACTCCTTCTTCCCACTTCTCAAACCCCCATCCATCTACTGCCTCTTTTTTTTTTTTTTAAGAGAGAGAGAATTTTTTAAATATTTATTTATTTTTTTTTAGTTCTCGGCAGACACAACATCTTTGTATGTGGTGCTGAGGATGGAACCCGGGCCGCACGCATGCCAGGCGAGCGCGCTGCCGCTTGAGCTACATCCCCAGCCCCATGTCTGTGTGCTTTCTGGAACAGAAAAGCAGCCACCTGGAATTCTGATCCTCCATAACAGTTTAGTCCCTGGTCCTTCAAGTCTTTGGGCAAATCCTAGGTCTCATCTGACCATGGGATTTAAATTCCCAAGTCCCAGCTCCTCCCCAGCCCAGCATTCACTGTCCCCTCCTCCAGCTTTCCTCTGTTCACTAGTCTTGCCACCCTCTGACATGCCATGTACTTTTTACTTTTTCTTTTGTTCATTGTCCCAACTAGAACATAATAAGAACAAACATTCTGTCTGCTTTATTCACTGCTGTATTCCCCTGTGTCTAGAACAATACCTTAAATACAGTAGGAACTCAAGAAATATTCATCAAATAGATCACCGAGTGAATGACACCATAACAGCTCAGGTCACAAAAGATGCATTGAGACGAGACATAAGCATTTATCATTTACAATCATTTATTTTATTATTTAATAGAAAACTTTGACAAGCATATCAAATTATGCTTTTAAAGTTATTATTGGTAATTTTATGGTACTTCCTTTTTAAAAACAAATAAGTGTGCTCTTTTTTGTCCTGGTTAGCAGTTGTAGAATATATGCATATATGAAATTTCATTGCATAGTACCCTTAAGATCAACTCACCTTACTCTGTTTTTGCTCAATTTTAAAATAGAATTTTTTTTTTTACTCTGTGGTGAAGAAAGCTAACATAAATAAAACTATAATAGATATTTTGTACTTTGGGTAGTAGTTGGATATAGCAAATATCACAACTGATGAAAATTTGGTTACCATGTTGCTAGATCTTGCTGTCTGTCAATATTGCCTTGATGTGGAAAGGTTGGGATGTATTGCTACATCAGATATTTGTCATCTGCTATTATCAAAAAGACAAAAGAAAAAAATAACAATTTTTTTTTCTGGTGAGGATACAGAGAAGGGGATCTCTTCTACACTGTTGGTAGGAATGTAAGTTAGCACAGCCATATGGAAAATAATATGGAGGTGCCTTAAAAAACTAAAAATAGAACTAGCATACAATCCAGCATTATGACTTGTTTCAGTCAGTTTTTTTTTTTTTTTTTTTTTTTTTTTTTTTTATACTGTGTCTAAAAGATCTGACAAGAACAATTTTAGAAGAGGAAACATTTATTTGGGGGATGACTGCTTCAGAGGTCTCAGTTCACAGACAGCAGGCTCCATTCCTCAGGGCTTGAGGTGAGGCAGAACATCATGGAGGAAGAGTGTGGCAGAGGGAAGTGGCTCACATGATGATGAAGAAGCAGAGAGAAAAGTTTCCATTTATCAGATAGAAAAAGAGTCACAAAGTCACACTCACAATGCCCACCTCCTCCAGCCACACCCTACCTGCTTTCAGTAAATCTCCATCGGGGGATTAATTTACTAATTGGGCTAAAGCTCTAATAGCCCAATCATTTCACCTCTGAATGTTCTTGCAGTGTCTTGCACATGAACTTTTGGGGGACAACTAATATCTAAAGCATAACACCAGCACTGAATATATATCTAAAAGAAAGGAAATTAGTATGTCAAAGAGTATCTCCACGCCCTTGTTTATTGCAGCATGATTCATAATAGCCAAGATATAGATCAACTTAGGTATCCAATGACAAATGAATGGATAGGTCAAATGTAGCATAGTGCACAATGGAATATTACTTACTCAACCATAACAGAAAATGAAATCTTGTCATTGTTGGCAACATGGATGGAACTGGAGAAACTTATGCTAAGTAAAATAAACACAGAGAGATAAATACTGCACATTCTCATTTATATGGAAGCTAAACAAGCTGGTTTTGTAGAAGTAGAGGGTGGAAGAGTAGTTCCTGGGAAGGGGCAGGAGGAGAGGAGGATAGGGAGAGGTTGGTTAATGGACATAAAAATAGGTAAGAGGAATAAGTTTTAGTATTCCATAGCACAGTAAGGCAACTAGAATTAACACAAACTTATTGTATATTTCAAAATAACTACAAAGAAAGGATTTTTCATATTCCCAACACAAGAAATGATATATATTGGAGGTAGTGGGTGTGTAGATTGCCCTGATTTGATCATTACGCTTCGTGTACCTATACTGAAATATCACTCCAAAACCCTTAAATACGTATAATTATTGTGTTGATTTAAAAAAAGACATTTGTTCTCTGAGTGATTCAGACAATAAGTGGTATGTGATTTCAGAAGAGGGCAAGAATCTGGTAGGGCACAGTGGATGGGTGGGGAGATGAAGGGAATTGATCCAAAAAGGATGAGCAGATTCCATGGGGGCAATAGTACCTCATTACCACCTCAAGTTGGGTGCTGAGGTGGCGGGGTGATGATGGGGGGTGTCTCTGTTTCAAACTCCAAACTTTCTATTCAACTCACTGCATGCTATACCTAGCAGGTTCCTAGAGGCTTCTTTCTGTTCCTGGCTGAATACCTCAGATTTGGACGCCACATGTTCCACCCTCTCTGTTCTAGATCCAGGGCCATGGGCAGCACTTTCTTCCCTGGGAGACCTCCTTTTGGAGATTGAGGTGGGTGGAACCTTCATCAGTGTTTAGAGTGTTGAAAGCTTGATTCCCAATGCAGCAGTGTTCAAAGGTGGTACTTCAAGGAAAGTGACTGGATTATGAGGGCTCTAATCTCCTTGATGGCTTAATCTATTGAGGGATTCATAGCTGAATGGACTACTGGGAGGTGGTGGAAACTGTAGGAGGTGGGATCTGGTTGAGGGGAGCATGCCCTTGAGGAGTATATCTTCACCACAGCCCCCCTCCCCTTCCAGGCTGCCATGAGGTGAGCAGCTTTATTCTGCCATCCCCTTCCTTCTACCATGTTGTTTCTGCCCTGGAGCCAGTTGACCATGGACTGAAACCTCTAAACCCATGAGCCGAAATAAATCTTCCCCACTTTAAGGTTTTTTCTTCTTAGGCATTTTGTCACAGCAACAACAACAACAAAACCTTACTAACACAATCAGCCTGTGAACTAAACACTGCCTGTTTAGCAAGGGGACCCAGGGAGGAAATAGGTCTGTCAACACCATTACTGATTTCTGGCTATTACAGAGAAAACTGCATGGCAATTGAACCACTAAGGCAAAATAACTACTGCACAAAATAAAATCCCTCTTCTTAGATGGTTTCCCTTCTAATGACAGCATCTCCTGGTTCACTAACTGTGGGACTGAGATCTCTGCAACAGTCAATTGGAGCTATGGCTATGAAAGTCACATTTCTTTGCCATGCAAAGCCACTCACCAATAGTTGGCACCAACATAGCACCCCCTTTTATACAGACTCACCAAAGGCTCCTTTTTAATTTGCATGATACTGGCGAATCCTTAACAAAAGATAATCACTGCTTCCCTTGAGAATGTCTTGGTTTGCGTTCAATTAAAACTAGATGCTCGGATCTGGCACATGATTCAATGCTCCAAATGGGTTCTGTGCCTTTGGCTACATTCACACCGGAGGAGGAGAACCACTGGCAGAGAAAGTGAAAGACACCAGGAGTCACCCTCCGGATGGCTGCCCTTTGAAGCCACCTCCCAAATGCACCTCCACGTCTGAAAGAAAAAAGAATGCAACTTTCAAAAATATCCATGGAAGAAGTGCACACCCATTTTAAAGGAGGGAACAGGGAAGAGTGGTGACACTAAAAGCCATCTGATTGCTCTCAGTTCTTCAAGCCTAATTGTTTAAAGGAGGTAGGGGCGCAGGGGGTTGGGTAAGGCATGCATGTTGCCATCTGTTTCAGCAAGAAATTCCTTTAGTCTGATGCAGCCAATAACTCTTGGATTGTTCTTTTCAAATTACGGGTACATTAAGCTCTTTGGCAATAGACATTCTGTTTATATCCAAGGAAACCTTATCATAATTGACCCCAAGCTTTCTAGAACATGTGGCTTCCTGGTGGTGGTGGTAGAGATTGTTACTCTAGATGCCAGAAAAGGTTAACTATCTACGCCCACCTCACAGTCAGCACTGTGAGCACATTATTCTCCCTGCTACTCTTTCATATTCACCTCTTTGTGCCCAACATGATGAGTCTCAAGGACAAGGACAACATGGGTTTGTCCTTGGTGGGTTCACCACTAGCCAGTAGGAAGATCCCACGTCAGGGTTGCTTCATATATCCACAGGGTAGTGGCATGTCATGGCTCTGCTGGGGAGTTTCAGGTAAGCCCACCCACTCAACCCTCTTGCTGGGCCAATCCTTTCATAAGATTCCATTTCAACAGGAACCAACAAATGCCAAGTTCATCCCAATCACATCAGATTTAACACATATCCCAGTGAACCTTACATACACCTGCTGATATTTATATGCACATACACCTTGCAGACTATCTTTCTGTTCACCATCATTAACCAAAATTACCATCAAGAAATTTCTAGAAATCCTCTTCCCTTTAGAAGTTCACCATTATGAACCTCAACTCCTTTCTCCTTACTTTTTCTCTATGTCCCAAATCAGTTTGCCTGTTTTACCATTATTTGGGGGGATTATTCTCTAGTCATTTCAAGACCTTAGATGAGATGGTCCATATTAAAATGCTGTGTGAACCATAATGTGCTTTTGAAAGGTACATGACTTTCATTATTGTACTTTGAATTAAAGGACCATGCCTCCTAATTTTTCTTGATACATTAGCATTAGAGTGTGATTACAGGAAACATTTCCATACTAACTAGCAAGTGGAGAGTAGGGAAAGTAGGGACAAGCCATCTTGCCAATGATTTATGGACCTGAGGAGCCTACCCTGGGGTACCTTGTGATGTGGTTAGAAAATGAGTATCCAAATTTGACCACCCTGAGTAAAATTATGGAGCTACCACTTTCTACCTGTGAATTCAGACCTGTTATTTAACATTTCTAAGACTCAGTTTCTCATCTACAAGATAGAATAATAGCAATGTCTACCTCATAGAACATTATAAAATTAATACCACAATTACTACTATGTAGGAATTTTGTGAGAAACAAATGAGCTAACCTTTATCAACCAATCAGTAAAGAACCTGGTCAACAGTAGGCCCCCAGTTGAAATCACGATTATTCTCATTTTTATTGGAGACAAATATCACAGGCATCAGCTGTCCCAGGCCCTATTCTAGATATGTTCATGTCACCAGTCACCTTTACCAGAAGCTAAATATAGTTACAAAGGTGCCTGTGTACCTCTGAGAAACGAATGTGCATCTAAATCAAGGTATCAAGAACCCAGTCCTGACCATAGCAAATGAGGCGCTCTATGAGTATAGAAGAAAGGCCTACACATTGTAGCTAAAATATTAAATGTGGGTATCTCTAAGTAAAAGGAAGTATAGCAATACCTCTCTGGAGTCTAATCTATAATCAACAGAAAACTCTTCTGCCTAATTTAAGCAGAGAAGTAATGTCCTGAGTAGATATCAGGGAACCCATGGGAGCACAGAACAGGGGAATTTGGATGACAGATCTGGGACCCAAGAAGATGCCAGTCATGCTACCAGGCTGCCAGGACCACAACCAAAAAACCACACCACGGGGTCCACTGGGTGACGACCCTGCCACTTCTGCCACCTGCCACTGGATGTCCCAACTGGAACTACATCATGGCCAATACTGCCATTGCACATCCTCATGGTGAGGAATGGAGAACAGACATGGCTGCTCCCCTGCCAGCATCAAGCCCTGTCCAAATCTCCTTCCGGGTCACTTCCAGAAGTATGTCTGCTTGTACGAAGGGCACATTCCTTAACTCATGAAAAGACTCACATAGGGGTAAGTACCCTCTAAAGTGAGACTTCAAAAACTGAACAAATAAAAAATGGCAATGATCTCTACCACTCTTGTGATTTTGAAGCTCTTTTCTGATCTCTCTTTTTTTTCTGTAATACACATACGTATGTGTGTATATGTACATAGGTTATTTTGTAATTATATAAAGTAATAAACGTATTTTGTTGTTAAAGCCACTTCTGTTTTTATGGTATTTTTTAAGTCTTCCTGTACATCATTCAAAGCCAAGGAGTTCTCAAAGAATAAAGGAGAACTAGTCAAAGGAACAGCTGACAGACCAGTGGGGCACGGGGGGCATATGTATATTTGGATTTTAAGATGTAGCAAGAACGAAATGATCAAGAGACCAAATTGAAAAACTATGTTTGACACCTTTTTTCCTTCCCCAGCTCTGAAAGCAGGGGAATATCTAATTGCTTCTGTTTCCTCCAATAATAATCCCATAAATAACAAAAAGGCCTAGTGTGGCTCTATTCCCTCGGTATCAGATAACTATCTTGAATGTTTATGCAGTCGATGCATTAATTTTAGTGCAGCCTGGCTTTTTATTTCTTTGAAAGGAGCCTCGGACAAATCCTCTTTGAGCTTTGCATTGAGCTCGGCTTTGCAGCCAAAATAAATTAGTAAAGTCTAGAACTTTGTTTTTGGAGTTTGTCAAGTTCTTTCCAGTGAAATCTTTCCTCCTGTTCCAGATGTTGCGGTTTTCTTGACTTCAGCTTCTATTTTCCTGCCATGTGAAAATGCCAACGACTCATTTGGGAGATTTCATGGAGATTCATAGGAGGGTGGACACACACCTCATCTGCTCAAAGATGTCGGAGGGGTGGTGTAGATACAGTGACTGCTCTGCCCCTTCAGGTTCAATCATTATATAAATACATTAACGTAAATTTCTTTTTGATAACAGCACTTATGTAAATTCAGTTTATTTTATGTTCTGCATGGACAGAGTAAGGTGAAGAAGTGGGGCAAATTGGGAATTACTCTGTTACAATCCAAATATTCAGATTATTGGGCAAATGTTAATTTAAAGCTTGAGCTGTTCAAGGGAATAGTTTTAATTTTTCACTTCTGTGTGTATTAGTAACACAGATGAAAACATTAGCATGGCCGAGGAGAGCAGAATTGAGCCAGCCGCCTCAGAGTGACACTGTTTAGTTCTGAGGTTGGTTTGTGATGTGCAATGAGGGACCCAACTCACTGTATCATATATGACCACTATATTCTTACATGAACATGGCCAGTTAACCAAAAGTGCACAAATAAATTTAGACCTCTCTGCTCTCTCTGTAAAATTTCAGAGGCAGTATTGTCTTCCACTGGGAAATTCCACACAATGTAACTTGAGAAGAAGGAAATGATTGAAAGGGCATTGGCGAATTTGTTCAAAGAGTAAATTTCTTTGAAGTCTGACGTTTTCTAGTTTAATATTCTGTAGCTTTTAAATGTGGTTTATGGTCCATGTATTTTATAAATGTTTATAAGTATATATGTGTGCGTGTGTGTGTGTGTGTGTGTATATATATATATATATATATATATATATATATATATATATATATACTATTTTTACTTTCATAGTTTTTAATGAACTGCCTCCACTTGTTTTCCTTGATGTACTTATCTCTATCTTGTTTTCATCATGAAGCTAGAATGCTAGCATTATTATCCTCTTTGAGGGTGGTTTTTTGAAGACCACCACCTGCAAGTCTTTTAGGAGGTGCCATCGCTACTCTTTTTGACATTTTAATAAATAGGAAAATAAATGCTGCCCACCAAATTGTCTAATGTCAACACTTACGTCATCCAAAATGAGTTAGTCACTTTTAATAGATTTTACAGCATGTGTTGAGTACCTACATTTTTCTCAGTACCAATGGATCCAGCTTCTTTTCTCCTCAGGCTTTAGCCTACAGGCTATAGCTCATTTAATTTCTCTGGGGCTCAGTTTCCTTATCTGTCCTATAAGAAGGATGGACAAAAACAGTAAGCTATGCTAGCTCAAGGAGAGATTGTCAGATGCTCAGAGGATGACAACCCCGGTAGATTCATCGAGCAAAAATGTGCCTGGCAGCAGTGCTGGCCTTCCAAACCACACGAGAGAGCTTTGGGTTCTTGTGAAAGGACCAGGTAGCCCAGGATATCCTGAAGGTGCCAAGCTTCATTTACATCTGTCCTGTGTTGTAAATACATGACTGCCAGTCAACACTCAATTATCCACATGAGGATTACCCATGTCAAAATTGTCTCCAGCTAATTTTTAATCCCCAAATGAATTTTTCCCCATTGCCCAGGGTGGCCTTTCCTGCCAGCCATGAGTATCTGTTCTGAAAGTCAAGAGCTAATATTGACGATAATGTGCAAAGGATCTAATTATAGGACATGAATCTACTGCCAAAGGCAGGGGGGAGGGGAATGTATGATACCTCCCGAGGCCAAAGAGCAATGATTTGGGGATTATCTCTTGCCTGGGATTTTCTGCCCCACCACTCCCTCCCACTGGCACGTACAATGAAGAACTGGCTGCCCAACATATTTTCAATGATGGCTCCAAGAGCAAAGCTGTTGATTAGCAAAGAAGTGTTGTCCTAGCACATATCTAACTTGGTAATTATGGTATTTTCCTACAACAAGTTCTACAGCTGCCGTTCCATGGTTCATTCGTTTCCAAAACTTGAGAAATAATTGCTTTCAGTCAGGAGTTTACAAGAGCAAAACTAACTATTAGAGCCCAAGTGATTAGATACTGTACATTTTCCAGATGATAATCAAATCATGACCTGAAGGGAATTTCAGGTCTTCTGAAGCCGTACCCAAGCTACTCTTTTATGAACATATTACATATTGGAACCAGAAACTTCTATGCCAGATTATACTAACCCTTCCACAAGAGAATGTTCTGGTGAATACCCAGAAATTTTCAGCACACTGCCAGACAAAATTGCCCATATCTGGGCCCTTGCATTTTTTTGAACCAAAACCAGTGAGCTCTTCTAGCTCAAGAAGGAATTCTCCCATATTCAGAGGGTGAACACCCACCAGATCCGTTGAGCCTGGCAGCAGTAATGGCCTTCCTAACCAAATGAGAGAGGTTTGGGTCCTTGTGAAAGGAACAAATAGCTCACAGCAACCCAGAAAGTGCCAAGTTTCATTTACATCTTTTGTGCAATCGTTAGGGCCCATGCAAAGTTAGTATCCTACTCCATAATGTTTATGTTAACTTAAAATTGCTTCTTCTCTTAAAATTTTGACTTAAATTGATGCCCTGAGGTGATTCACAAGATTTATCCTACAGTTCCCCATACCACCTGGTGCACAACCTCATCTACCCCCTACCGGTCTGAGGACCAGGAGTCATAAAGCAAAGCTGTTTTTTCAAAATCCCTGTCTAATGATGTGGTTTCAGATATCAATTTGGACAGCAAGGGAGACATCACTGGGCCCTAAGTTGCAGGCACGGATGCCAGCATTGTGATTTCCTGGTTCTTGGCTGTAGGGGAGGCAGAATTTCTGATTGCTCCTTTTAGTGAAGACTGGCTGGGGACATGAGCATCCAGGATGTACTTGCACCTGGTCTCAAGGTTGACCAAGATCCTTGAGCTCTTCTTGTTTTCTTGTGGTGGAATCTGTTCATAGCCTGCATTCTCCCTCCTTTGATCTATTTGCCAACCAGATGAACAAATACTCATTTCCTTATTTATCTAGGTTTAAAAAAAATTAGATCTCTTGTCACATCTAGTTTTTTATCACCAGAGCCGGCACCATGCCTGACACATAGTAGGTACTTAATAGGTTAACTGAATGATTTTTTTATATGCACGCACACACAAGCTAATGGGGGAATCTTAAAGACATAGAAGGAGCTGAAGTATTTTAGAGTTTTAACTAACAGCCAGTCCATCAGTTTAATTGAACACTTAGTCCTCTCTTTTGAGCACCTCCTCTGCATCCAGCAAATGCTCAGATTCACAGGAAATAGAGGAAGTAGATACGACGTGGCTTCTGCATTTAAGAATCTAGTTGACGAAGACATTGAACCATACATTTGAAACCTCCCTGATCGATATAAGCCACGGTATGTGAAAGGGCTAAATCTTATGGTATAGACTAAAGCACATGGAAACAGAAAGCTATAATGAACAATGGAACATGGCTTCATGGGTGGTGTGAGAATTGGAAGAAAGGACAGAGGGCAAGGCTGAAGGGAGTAGAACTGTGTTCCAACAGAGGAACAAAGGAGAAGAGCAGGACTCAATATTCAGGCACCAGCATGGGCGTGGGGGTAGTTCACAGGACCAAAGAAACAAGCTGAACCAGTTCACCTCTGCTCCTAGTCAGCCTGTTGGACCAGATGACCAGCCTGACGAGAGCATGTTTCAGGAAATATTATCATCTCTGTAACAAATAGATATATAATGACTGCCTCATTAAAAAAAAAAAAGGTAGCCCAAGTAAACTGTCATCATCCTATTCCTTTCTTTTCAAGTTTTATGACTTTAAAATCCATCTGTAAAGAGAAAATGTTGACCATGGACATCTTAATTCCTTCAATTAATACCAGGCATTCTTGAGGCACTTTAGAGAGGGCGTTGTGGCTCAGGCCAGCCTGAAAATCTTGCCACAATGGATCTTGTGGTGGGCCTGAGTGTTAAAGAGTCAACAAGGAATGATCTTACCCAAAAATTAATCCAGTATTTATTTTCAAAAATAAGACGAAGGGAGTTAATGTTGTTTCTATTGCCCCATTATCAAACCAAATAGAATAAATCCAGCTACTGATATTCTTGATAAACTTACAACAGGGATTTGTTTTCTCTTGGAAGTGTAAAAAACAGAGCTTTGGGGGGTTATGATGTTATGGGTTCAATTGTGTATTTATCATGTACGTATTTTTCCACTTCACATTTGCTTGAAAGACAACACTCAGGCACCCTCTCTCAGAGTTCTGCCAACCCAGGTATCTATAGTGACATAAGCAGCAGTGCTACCCTCCTCTCTCATAAGGATGTGTGTCATTAGGTCTCAGTGCTTGCCGAAGGAGTGGGGCTCTGGCCTGGATGACACTCTGGGGTGCAGTGGCTCATGAAATGCGTTGCATGTTTAAGCACCATTTTCAACCACGGGTCTCTGATACTTTCATTTGTCTATCTGAAATCCAACTTAGAGAAAAAACACCCATCACTTCTGCTCAAAATTGGTCAGGATGTCCCACCTAGCTTCGGGTAAGATTGGAAAATATTCGATTTAGCTAGGTGACTGTATATCCCCTAAATATCTTACCATCCTGAAAGTAGATGATCAGGAGAAAAAAAACTTTCACAGAGGACAATGAGAGATTACTTGCCTAAAGATCTGATCACATACTACTCTGCTGAAGAGGAATTACAAATGTGAATACATTATCACAAGATAAACTGCAAGTAGTGCTGGGTGAAGTGGAGCACCCCTGTAATCCCAGCAGCTAGGGAGGCTGAGGCAGAATTGCAAGTTCAAAGTCAGTCTCAGCAAAAGCAAGGTGCTAAGCAATTTAGTGAGACCTAGTCTCTAAATAAAATACAAAATAGGGCTGGGGATGTAGCTCAGTAGTTGAGTGCCCCTGAGTTTAAACCCCAGTTCAAAAAAAAAAAAAGAAAGAAAGAAAGAAAAAGAAACTAAAAATGGAATAAATGACTCACAGGTAAAATAGTCTTAAAATATGATCAATATATTCAAAAAAGGACCCAATTTTTACATTCTTCTGGATTAAACATGAGGCTGACAGTCAGGAAGTCCCAGGAGAGTGCAGATTTTGGAGGCTAATGCTTGGGGCAAGGAGGACAGTAACCAATAGAAGGGACCTTTCCACAAAGGACATGGCTGATGGATTTAGGAGTCTGACATCCAGACTTTGATGCTTAGGTTATTTAGGAATCTATCATCCAAGTGGTTTTTCTTTCTTATTTTATAATTCCTCTGAGTCATCTTCAACTTGCCACGCTTAGTACTTAAGAAATGAAGGGTAGGGGAGGATCATATTTTTGAAGGAACAAAGAGAAGTAATTCTTCATGGGGCAGATATGAATAGGGGACAAGCCCAAAGGAGCTCAGTTTCAGAGCTAACTCTGAAGGAGGGGTGCAGCATATGCAAGAGAATGGAACCCTCTTTGGAAAAGTCCAGTAATATTTGAGAGAGAACTTTTTTCAAGTTATGCAAGATGAAGGACTAGGATTTTGTTACTTGTTAAAAAGTAATAGAAGATGGAATTGGGGGCAGTCATACCACATGAAGCAGTAGAGCACTTATGCACTAACTGGAGGTGGATCTGGTGTTTAGCATCACCTCTTGGGCAGAGCTACCATTCTCATTCTCATTCTCTCTCTCTCTTTCCCCTAGGCTCTTTTTTTGTTTTATGCTCTTATATGAGCTGAGACAGACCCAAAACCTTTAGTTGATCCTCTTCTATGGATTCCATAGGTGGCAGATGCTTCAGTATCTCACTTGGATCTCCTTCCGAAGAAAGTACATCCATCTAGCAGGAGCCAACCCCTCCATGTACAATTACCTTCAGAAGAATAGGAGCTACCTTACCTGGGAAGCTTTCCTCCTCTCAGCCAGTAACCAACACATGGCTAACATGGAGGTGCAAAACACTAGACCTTTCGCTTCAGGACTGGACCTATTTTGTGGGGCAATGAGCCTCCATCGGATCAGATTGAAGCTAGTCTCCAGGTTAGACACTGTCCTTGCTTGTCCTTCCACTAATCCTTCCTGCATCTTACCACTGTCTTCCCTGAGAGCATTTTCCCATGAAAATCCCCTGCCCAGGAACCCCCATCTCAAGTTCTACTTCTCGGCACCCTGCCTTGCAACACCATACAACACAGGACAGAGCAGGAAGAGAACATATTATCAGTCACGTTCATAGGAGACAGGAGAGGTACAGGAGAAATCCGGAGGCTTATTAGTGGCAGGAGATACAGGAAACTCAGGAGCCAGTTACAGATAAACTGAAGGGCTAGTGGGCAGGGCCAAAAGACAGAGGCAGAAGTAGGTGGAGAGGAGGGGACCTGTGAAGTCAGCAGCATCAAGAGGCACCAGTCAGCAAAGCTGTGTCCTCCATGACCTCCATGGAACACACCCTGCTTGGTGCCTGGTAGGTGTTGTGTTGTTAGCTCCCAGCAGAACCAGACATTTCAGGGACTATTCCTGCTTCAACTTGTCTGTCCTTTCACGGTAAGAGGAGGTCTCCAGCTGATCCATTTGTTAATCCCCTGGATTACACTCACAGAAAGAGTGAAAACACCACTAGGGGAGAATTCCTACAGCTTCCTGCTTGCAAACAAGATTTGCCTGCAGCTTATGGGCATGCCCAGGTCTGACAGCTACTATAAACTCTGAGTTTGGGGGGAGGGGGGGGAAGGAAAAGAAAAAAATAAGTCAAAAGGACTGTGAGAGGGAGTGCAGAAGGGGAAAGCCAGGTGAGAGGTAGAAGGAAGGGTGGCAGGGGGGTCTCCATTACTCTCCTACAGTCCCTGGATCGCTTGCTCTGCACCAAAGATAGTGTGCTTTGGTCCTTATAACTTTTAGCACTACTGATGATAAGATACTGTCTCTATGCCCCCTCCCTTACTTGTTGAATGGATTAATGGCCCTGTGCCTTCCTACAAATGGGCGGCAAAGCCTTTCTTCAGTCAAATGCTTTCTGCTAATGTGAAAAAAAAAAAAAAGATAATATCTCTAGCAGAAGTGCTCTGAAGAGTTGGGGTGAGAGATCTTCTTGCCACTGCTCTATTACTTGGATAATCATAAAGAAGAGGAAAAAAACAGGGATATAATCATTTTTTGAAAATTCTAAAAACGAGGAGTTGTCCTTATTTTTGTTGCACATTAATGTGTCTCTCCATGAACTTTTGAAAGTCAGGATGGGAATGATAAGAGGTTCTTCAGGAAGTTCTTTACTCTTTGAAGCAGGGTTGAGAGGTGGGGGATGTGTTTGTGAATTTTGGAAACTGCTGAAGGCAGCAGTAGTGTGTGTCTATGTGTGTGTGTGTAAGTTCAGACCAAGTGAAATGCTTCGTGTGTCCAATCAGTTAACCATTTATTGAGCATCCCCTATGAACAAGGCACACAGTTCCTTATCCTCCAAGAACTCCCAGTGGAGGAGAGTCGTGGAGCAAGAGATGCCACTCGGTCAACTTGAAGCTCTATGGCTATCCTCCAATCTATCCACCCAGATCTGGGCTTTCCAGTAACATGACTAGAGTAAACTAGGTGCACAGGAGAGAGTGAACTCTCCAGGTGTTTGTGACTGGCACACCTAGCAATGTGGCCCAGGGGAAATACAGCCCTGCATTGCTCCACGATGACCTGCGTCATCTCAACCTGCAGTTTCAACTCCCCAGGGAAGTATCACCACAGTAGAGACTCAACAGAAAGAGGACACGGCAGTTCCAGAGAGTGCAGTTCATCCATCTTTTCCTTTACGTCTTCAAATATGTGCATCACAATTTCATTAAAATCCTTCTGTGATTATCTTAAAATATAAGTCCTCTTGTGGTCCTTTCCTGTTTCTGGGACTGGATTCTGGGACTGAGTTTTCTTCTTTATGTGTTTATGAATGCTTAATTATATGCTGGATTTTGAGAAAGATATTTTGTAAGATAACTGAATTATATCATCTTCCTTTTAAGAGTGAGGAACTTGTCTGAACATTAAATTATTCAATTAAACATAAGAGGATTCTTTTGATCCTCTTATGTTTGGCTTTATTCTTAACAGAGTGATCTATTTTATTGGGTTTTTATTTAGTCAGTCTTAGGGCACGATACTTATTCTAAGGCATAGTTTTGATTCCTTTATGAAATATGATGTTTCTAGGGTTTCACCTGAATGACCAAGGTCTTTCCTTTTCTATTGGCCAGCATTGCAATATCCCTAAACTGCATGACCTGGGTTACCACTGTTTAGTTTCACGTCCACAGCATTCTCTCTAGTCTGTGTCTCATGAAGTTTCCACCTTTACGACTTCACAGCCCATTCCTCAGCCAAGGAATTTTTGTAAGTTCACCTGCAGACCTCAGGGGCCCCCAGTGCACAGCTCCATCTCATCCAGTATCCAGGAAATGCCAGCTACTCCAGGAACCTGGAACCCTGATCCCCTCTTTCACAGCTCAGCAATACCATTGTTTTGTTTGTTCTCCACCTCCTTGTGCTGCAGCAAGAAAGTGTCCCTAGACTGAAAAGTGTGACTCGTCTAATGTGCTTTTCAGGTCTCAAGGACCACAGTCCCATGCCCATTACTCAATGTCTGAAAATGAGTTCTTCATGTGTTTGTCCAGGTTATTTTCAGTGAACAGGAAAATTTGGTACGAGTTACTCTGATCTGGTCAAAAGAAGAAGTCAACATGCTTTCCTTAAATGTTATTGATTTTGTTTTCTGCATATCCTGGTGAGAACTATGCCATCTCATGGTTGAGAAGTAGGGACAAGTCAATTTCCTGGCAGAGGATGGCAGAGCAGAAAGCATAAAGGAGCCTAGATCTTTAACCAGTCTACCAACCCTGGAACCTCTCACCCTCAAAGTTCTTACTACATGAGATTGTAAATGTACCTATTGCTGACGCCACTTTCACCTGGATTTTTAGTCGTTTGCAGCAACTTAAACTTGAAGTAATTGATACAAATCATCATGACTGTCTTCCTTTCTCAAGCCTAAGCAGCTCCAGCTTTTGTAGAAATTCCTTATATGACAGCATGTAAACTCATGTCCTCTCTGAGATCTTGCCTCAGTGAAGCATACAGTGAACTCAACTTCTATGGTGACTGTGTGTGTGTGTGTGTGTGTGTGTGTGTGTGTGAGAGAGAGAGAGAGAGAGAGAGAGAGAGGGAGAGAGAAACAGACACACAGACACTGTGGTCATTAATCATAGAAAATTCACCCAGAAATGAAATCATACAAAATTTTACTTGAAAGGCACCAAACTGCAAAACCATCTAGTTCAGGTTTCTTGTCCTGAAATCTATTGGCATCACAGGATGGGCTTGTGGTGAAACTAGATGTAACACACTTGTGTGCACAAGAAATCCATGGATTCTGATTTTGTTTTACTTTTTAATGGTCCTATGACCCCATGCCCAATAGTTAGAAACCACTAATGTAAATCAAACTTTCCATTATCTTTCTAAACAAAGAAAGATAATTCAAATAAACTACGACTTACCCAAAGTCACAGTACCAGTTAGGTTCAGAACTGAGACTTTAATCAGGGATGGCAACCTCTTTCTTTCTAAATTATATTCAGGCCAGTCTCTTCTTCCCTGCTTGGATAAAAGATGGAGATGAATCTGGGCTTTCAAGTCACTTGGACCCTAATACTTTTTGCTTGACCTTGAATAATGTGTTTGTTTCTTTAAGTCTGATTTTCCAAAACAAAAGTAAAGTAACATCTCTGTATCTACCATGATTCTGTGTTTCAAATAACATAAACTAACTATGGACAACTGGATAGTAGGGAATTAACTGCCAGGATATGAGGACGATCAAGGATATGGCTTCTATGTGCCTCAACTTCAGGAAGGTTGTACTTTATGATTCTAAAGACATCAGGAAGGCTGGAGAATCAGACTCAAAAATGGCAGAAAGAAGCAGCTTAGAAACAATCAGAAACACAGCCAAAATGATACTACAGAGATAGGCAGGTGGGGACTCAGTCACTGGTGCAGCTGGTCCCAAGCAACAGGGATTATCCACCACAACTACTGGCCTTGGATTTGAGATGCCATAGTCAACACCACAACCCTTGCATGCCCTGGAAACTGAGGTTTGAAGCCACCTCTGCCACCATACTCCAATTTCCTGCCCTTCATTTCCTATGCTAGCAATTCAAAATCTAAGGCAGGCATGGCTGTTTGTATGAATGTAGGTCATATGTCCACTCCCTACCCAGAAGGGAGTCTGGAGCATTTCTTGCTTCTGTGCTGGGAAATTCCATTAGAATTTATGTTATGGGGCTGGGGATGCAATGCAGTCATAGAGCATTTGCCTCCACATGTAAGGCTCTGAGTTCAGTCCCCAGTCCCTAAAAAAAAAAAAAAAATCATATTATAGAGAATGTCTCAGGCATTGGAAATTAGTTCAATGGATGAACAACACTTCCCAATCAAATGAAGATGAATCTGCTGCTCTATTCCATAGGGCTGATGTAAGCATTAAACAACGCATGAACAGTCTAGAAAATAAGGTCACAATTAATGTTTAGTTGCATTGTCATATTATTATTATAAGAATTAAGTCATCTGCTGTTCAGTTGGGGTCCATGACACCTATAACTGAGAAAGGTGAGATAAGGAGTTAAAGTGTTTTATATTAAAGAAAGGAAATGTGTAGGGGAAATTAAGGAAATAAGAAGGAATGACCGAAGACATATAGGGGGAAAGATTGATAGACAGGGCAGAATAAAAAAACTAAATGAGGAGCTGGGGCTGGGGCTCAGCAGTAGAACACTCACCTAGCACAAATGAGGTGCTGGGATTAATCCTCAGCACCACATAAAAATAAATAAAATAAAGATATTGTATCCAACTACAACTAAAAAATTTTTTAAAAAGAAACTAAATGAACATTAATAAGAGGATTAGTGATTCCTGGGAAGGGATGGCTTATCCAGGGGAAGGTGAGAGGTGAGAGGTGGCAATCTACAGTGAGGATAGCATGATTCAGGGTTCTAGTTCCTAGGAATGGCCCTCCTTGTCACAGGTGCCATGCCAGGAGACAAGGTATCTAAAAGCAAATTGAGAAGCCTAAAAGTCAATGTTCCTGGACTTTCAGGAATTAAACCCCATAGTGTGTGTGTGTGTGTGTGTGTGTGTGTGTGTGTGTGTATTTGGTGGTGCTGTGTGTATCTGTATGTGTATGAGTTTATTTTGTTTTGTTTTAAATTTACAGAGGAAAATTGAGATTTGAATTTTAAGGGAATTTTGTTTTATTTTTGTTCTGACACTTCATTCTTCTTCTTCTCAAGCATACAAACCACAATTGGGGTTGGCTGCAGAAGCAGTGCCTCTCAGAGTATTCCCAGTGATCTCATCAGGGCTTAGCTGACTCAGTCTAGATTTGGTGGAGGAGGCTCCTGGGGAAAACAAAAACAAACAAGCCAAAATAGTAGTAATGATAATTCCAGAACAACATCATAAATATGGGTGTAAATGTGAGGACCCTTCTTTTAGTGGGCGGGTATTGCTAATATACTCATTGCTTTCTTTTGTATGTGAAAATTCTCCCCTCCCTCTCACCATATGACTTGCACTCAATGGGCTTCCCCTGTTCTCCCCTTGCAAGGTTGAGTATGTGATTTGCACTGAACAGCCAGTTGTGTTCTCTGCCTTAAAACCTGTGATTAGTCCAGAGATGGATCCATAAAGTAAGGCTGACCAATTCAAACTCTGCTTTGGCGTTTAATATGGATGTTGGGATGAAGTCTCTCTTGAGTCTGAAAACCTTCAGGACTGTGTAATAATGTGCTAAGGTCAAGGAACCTTTTGCTATCCGTTGGACAAAGCCTGCCAAAGGCAAATAGAACTCAACAAAATTCTGAGCAACCAGAGCCAATCATTTCTCTTTTTTACTTTAACATGAATTTTAGGTTTTTTATTATTTGGCACTTGATGGACTTCCATATGATGTTCTCTACCCCTTCAAAAAAGTTTCAGACTAAAGTGACATGAGGTGAACTTTCCGTATAGCTTGAGAAACCATATATAATGATGAAAACGACTATAACTCCAGTAGTGTTTTTAAAAATGCTATTTACCCAGACTCTATACATGGGTTAATAAACACCTGGCAATAACTTTTTGGTCCTCCCTCCATCCAAGGCTGAAAATCATTCTTTTCAAGCTTATAGACTTTCAATACAATGCTTAGGAAAAAAAGCACTTCCAAATTTCACCATATTTTAAAGAGCTATAAATCCTTTGTCTACCACTTTGAAAAAAGATACAAAAAAAAAAAGAGAGAGAGAGAGAGAGGCTTTTAATAAGCTTTTATATCCAAAAAAGTAGATTACGGTTTCAAAGCTCCAAAGACATAAGAATACCAAGGACATGAGATCCACTATGAGCTGTGAGAGTTCAGGAACTTGCCTGGGAATCTCCTAGGATCACCACCAAGGAAGTCAGAGACATTCCTGGAGAACTGGATACTCAGTACTGTGATGGCATACAGGTCACATGCCCAAAACAAAACTCTTCCTGAGTTTTGACTGTGGTGTCAGAAGACATTGATGATACATTCGATATTCCATCAGAAAATTTCACCAAATTCCCCTTTTCTATTAAAAGCAATTCAGAAAAAAAAAAAAAAATGGTGGAAACCCCTCAAATAAAAGCAACCATTTACTAGGAAGACCAATACAGCCCTTCAAAAAGCTGACTAGTATGAAACTCACTAGCTGTTCAATTTCCTTTTTGACCTGTTTTTAAAGTTATGACAATTTTCAAAGCTATTTATATAGCTGAAGATCTCTATAAAATTTTCTACCCATTTTCAATTTAACAAAGCACAGACTGCAAGACCATGTTGGGGTCAAGAGGGACTGGAGTGAGGTGAGTGAAGCCCATTATGCCCAACTTCAATTTAGCTGTTCGAAAGGGAGTTCTACTGCCACGGAGAAACATCGATCCCTCCAACAAAAATGTTAGTAGGAAAAAATAAGGGGCAATAGATGCAGGTCCAAGTCCTGTAGCGACTTGATCAAATGTTACCTGCTGCCTTTGGCATCTGAGTGGCCCCGCAGAGCTGCGGTGATTTCAAGTGGTTCCTTTTAGGCAATTGCTCCTTCACTAAAGTCGAGGCTGGGCCCCCTTTTTCTGGCAGCACCATCCTCCAATCGCTCACTGGAGGCACTCTTCCTGTTGTGAGATCAAATATTAGGATTTTTAAAAACTAAAGTTTGATGTGGATGAACAACTGCCTATAAAACGCATTACGCTCATTCCCTGTAATGTATTTAATTTCACAATGACGGCCCCTTATCGCCCCTGAATGGATTCCGGCAGGGGGCTGCCCTCATCTCACTAAACCACACGGGTTAAATAATACCTTGGTGTCTAGAACTGCTTCGGGACCATTTCATACGGGTTAATACATGAAATGAATACCCAGCTTTTCTGCAAGTAATTTAGTTTGGTTAAAAATAAGGACACATTGAATTGGTTTCCAGTGCGAGATCATTTACGGCACTATTTGGATTGTACTTTTGCCTACAGAAATGCTCGCACCTGCATCTCGCCACTTGCAGCAGCAGGATATAATCACACACCGCTCCCAGGCATTTGGTGCACCGAAGTCTATTTACTTAACAGCCCCAGGAATAATACTCCACTCCAGGGTCAGCCACTTAAATTTGGCTTTGTGTTTAGGTAATGATACTGTATTCTTGTCCAAGCAGGGGGAAATGCTATAGATAAGCTCCAACACCAAGCTTCCAACCGACTTGGTTCCTTTTCAAGTGCACTTTCAAACTTGAAGCACATTTCCAACGTTATCCCCTCACGTAGTCAGGATAATCACACCTCGTTTCACAAAGCACTTCTCAGGCCATCGACACTGGAATCATTTGAGGCTGGGCCAGATGAGGCCAGGAGGAGGTTCACAATGAAGCTGGTTTCCAGGGTCCCTCCAGTCGCACCTGTAACATAAACAGTCATGGAGGGGAGAAGGACTCTCAAAGCCACTTATCTGGTCTTCCCTCACCACAGGATTCCCTGGGTGTCCACATGCTAGTTTGTGATTTGTCCCAGCCCTGGGAAGCAGGGTGGCATTCTGATACATGCTTGAGACCCTGAGCAAGCCCACCTTAAAGCTAATTATACAATTGCAGATGCTTATTTTTAAGAGGTTTCAAGTGCCAGAGAGTGAAGAGTTCCTTTATTTCCTCTGTATTGTTGTTAATAAAAAAAAAAATAAAGAAAGAAGAAGAAGAGAGAAAGAGAGAGTAGGAAAGTACTTTTTTTCCCCTTTCCCTTGGCTTTTGAGTCTGAAAAGAATGCTGGAAGTCATCGGAGGCCTGGTTGGAATAGAGAATGTTAATTCTTCCATATCTAAGCCTCTTTGTCGAAATTCCCTTTGTCTCCTGCCCCAAGTCATTAAACACTAATCCCATCACTCTTCCTAATCCGATGCACTGGAGCTGGAGTTCAGTTTCCGAAACTGTCTTTGTGGCACTCCTAATAGACAGCTCCTCTGGATTGCAGTTGGTTCAGGCGCATTTAGAGCTTCCCATTTCAGCCCCTTAATGAAGTGCCCTTAATGAATCTTTTCCTCCTTCATGCAGTGAGCACCGGCTTCAATTGGTTTAGTGTTAAGTAGGGGAAGATGCCGAGTCATCTCAGGGGCCTTTGCAAAATATGACTGTCAAAGGCAAAACCTAGGAAACAGGCCATTGAAGGCTACACAGCCACTGAAGTGCTCATTTAATTACTAAGGATTTACAAAAGAAAATCTGCCCTTTGTAGCTAACAAAGGACAAAGAACTAAGAAGAGATAGTAAAAGGTTTTTCTAATAAATGATAAAAGAGGAAACATGGTTGAGGAAAGCCACCAGGGTGTGTTGGGGGAAAACTCTTTCACATTTGCTACACAGGCTGTCCATCTTTCTGCATATTAGGTGTGCCCAGAGATATTGAAATAGGCTTTTCAGTCCTGCCAAGTGATGGAGGCTAGAGAATGTAATAAATTCTTCATGGGGGAAAAGCTACCAAAATGACAAACCAGTCCACTAAGTTTCAAACAAAGCATTATACATGACATGCTGGTAATCCACGGGGACTAGAAAAACAATGATGGGCGAAAAAAACATAATGTTTCTAAGGTAGTTCTGCTTACTGTCTCTTTTTCTTTCTATTTGAGTATATTGCTTACAGGTTCAACAATTAACCTCAGCTTGCATTTAACATGCTCCAAAATACCAGATCGGAATGAAAAATCGGAATGGCACTTGTTTCCTTTGTGTTTTCAGAATATGTTGAGCCACTTAATGGATAACTCAGTCCTATTTTATATTTAGTGAGACTAGAGTCTATATTTATATTTGTAGGAAATAACCTATTTATTATACGATGAAATTATTTGTATGATAAAAATTAGTCAAATTAATAGATGACTTTGGTCTTAATTCATGCATTATTGCTCTATGTTAAAGTGTAAGAAGAAAAACAAGCTGTTATCCTAATGGTCAAAATTTATTTGGTACTAAAACATAGAAGAACAATTGGCCACAATTAATGTAGCTATGGATGAATTTTTTAGTTACAGTGTCTATGTGCCAGCACAGTCGTAGAATCAACTGACCCAGAAAACACCTCCAGACAGAATACATTCAGTAACTATTTCTTATCAAAGTGAAATAACTGATTATTTGGACCAAGGATCCATCCCTGCAGAATAGACTCAGATAAACCTCAAGTTTGTAGGTGAATATGTGTTACCTAGACCTCATCATGAAATCCTTTAATGCATTAGAAAAAACTGAGATCACACGGCACAAAAGCCTTAGTATTTCTGATTTGGCAACCCAGGATAGTCTTGTAAAGATGTTGTCAGATACTGACAGCAAAGTCCTGGGCTTCTGAAGTCCCAGGTTTCCCTCTTACTGCCAAGACTCCCACCCCCCTTCTTTATACTGGCAGTTGACATCTTGACTTTATCTTTATTGGGCTTTTCAATAAAATTTTATCTTCTCTTGTTCTTACCATTATCTTGTCTTATTCTGATCCTTTTCTTCCCTGAAAAATGACAACAACAACAACACAAGGCAAACAAATAAAAACAAACTTTAAACTCCCTAATGAAAACAAATCAGATAAATTTACTAACTGGATAAATTGGAACAAAGTGACTCATCTCTGAATGAAACCGCAGTGTTCTCTTCATAGATAAAAACAACTGCATTTAGCCTTTGGGCTTTGTTTCAAATTCCAGTGCATGTCTACTGTTGGCAATGAAAGTTACACTTGGACCTTGTTAAAATGTGCTCATGTGTTCAGTGCTTCTACTTTCCTCATAACGGACTTGCCAAGCCTTTTTCTTTGGGGAATCAAACAGCTCTTACATGCATTGAGGAAAAATTTCCTGTGCCGCAAGTTTAAAAAAAAAAAAAAATCTAAATAGCATCAGTGCAGTTTATGAGAGAGACATTGAGGCAATGTGCGACTAGCTGCATAACCAGCTGAGTGCCAGCTGTCCCTGTGAGCTCCAGCCCTTGAAAGTCAGCATTCCCTGAAACTGGGCTGCCCATGGTGCATTAGATCATGATGGCTACATCCTAGCAGAACTCTGTATTTAATCCTTCTCTTCCTTTCCAGAACTTTTTTTTTTTCATTCTCATTTCACATGAGCAAGTTGCATGAATCCAGTTACAAATGAAAACAACATTATAAAAATGGAACCAGAGTAGTGCATTGGCAAGATTTCCTGAAGGCTCTACACTGAGGATTTTTGACATTGCTCTGAACTTCATCCTCTCAACTACAAAACTGGGGGAGGAGTGGATTAGATTTCAGCTCCCACCTTCTCACACCCTGCTAAGGAGAGAATATACTGGTACTTGTGATTTTCTTTTTAAGAAAAGATGCTTCATTGAGCTTTTGAATTAATGAGCACTAAAAGCAGTGAATGTTCTCTTTTGTTAGTTGTTACCAGCAATTCATAGCTCAAACTTACTAAGGGTTCTACAAATTCCACTGAGAAACCCAAGGATAAGAGAGGGATCTCAGCATTTATCAAGGTATGAGTTGGTAGCACTTTGATGTTTGCTCCTCCAGAAAGTAAAATAACAAAACACCAGCCTATCCCTTCCATCATCTCAGAGACTTCACAAGGACAGGTGCCTGTAACACAGTACATCTATATACAATACAGGGCCCAAAATGAATTTCTAGAATGAAGAGATGAAAGAGTCCATGAGATTATAGAAAACCTGTGACAATATCTGAGGAAGAGTTTAAGCTGGACATCAGGAACAGCTACAATGTATTTTTCCACACTTCCTACAGGATTTTCCATATGGGTTATGAGGAAATTAAAAGATCCCCACACCCTTTTTTTTTTATTAATTTTTTACTTTAAAAGATAGTAAGACTTGAGGCCAGTCTCTCTGTGTTGCTGAGATTGGTCTCAAGTTTGTGAGCTTCCTGCCTCAGCCTCCCTGGTAGCTGAGATTACAGGTATGCACCTGGGATCTGCTCTTTTGTCTTTGAAACACAGGCAATTTTAGAAAAAGGAAAGTCAAATAACATAGTTGTTATTTAAGAGATGGTACCCATTGTTAATCATAGCCATGTGAATTAAAACAAAACTGAAAGTTTACACTGCATCCATCAGAATGAGAAAAAAGTTGGAAAGGATGATATTGCCAATCAGTGAGAAGGTATAAGGCCATGAAATCTCTCATGCATTGAAAACTGGTGCTACATTTTGAAAAGTAACCTGCCGGTATGTAGGTCTGATAACTGTAAACCTACATATCTCCCAGAAAATTCACACACAGTCCCATAAAAGGCACATACCATTCACAGCTGTATCAGTTGTGATGAGTTGTTAGAGTTGAAGGCAGTCTAGAAGTCCATCTCCAGGAGAAAATAGAATGGAATTTTGTGTATCAGATAGGAGGAGGGAATATCAGAGATAAATATACAATACAACTAGGTATTGAGATCAATTTATTGAGTGGAAATAATAAGAAATGAAATGAAATCTATAGTAAAATTTTATATAACTAAGTGAAAAATACATAAAGATATAAACTAATGCTATGCAAATGCTTGCAAATCCACATAAATATATTGAATGTCTCAGAATGTGTATCTACCAAAGACAAAGAAAGGAGAGTGTCAGAAATGAAGGAAATTATAACAAGAGGAGATTTTTCATAGACCCATGATAGCAATATGCCAGGAACCCAGAGAATGACTAACTTACCTTCCTGCCATTGAAAACAAGAAGAAATAAAATACAATGAATAAATGAGGCACAGATAAACTAGACTGTCATTTTACTTTCTCCACAACAAAATGGCATATCTCAGAGCAAATATTAAACTTACACAACATTGATTTAAATGAACATCAGTACAAAGACATCTGATTTTCATGATCTATGAGAACGAATCCAGCAGATGTGTCGATGGTCTTCAAAACTTGTAAAACAAAAGTCCAAAGTCCTTGTATTGGTTAATGTTAGGGTCTGTAAACAAGTCAAGATGGCGCCTGGCATTCTGCCAGAGGAAGTGGTTTGTGAAGTTACGCCAGCGAGCGTGGAGGATCTCTCACAGTGTGGAGATTCCTTATTGGTTGACTGCTGTATCTAGTTTATGTTAATTAAGATAATCTGTGTATTCAGTATAATGTATATATACCCCTCCTGTCCTACAATAAACGGCTCCCACTCCTGCTGTATCAATGTACACAAGTTGCTCATCACCCCCCACCCCCGTTATTTTTGCTGCAGCCGGACTGTGGCAGGTTAACATGATGTCAGCTGCTGTAATAAATAAGCCTCAAAATTTTAGTGGTTTGATATAATGTAGTTTCATTTCTCACTCAAGTAATAGTTCAGTGCTAGTGTATAACTAGTTGACAGGTGCTATCTGTGCAACAGTTAAAAGATGCTGTGCCATCTTCCAAATAAGGTTTCCCAGGTCTCTACAGAGCTTGTTTCTATTCCATCATTTGAAAGGAAGAGAGACATAGAAGTGTGCACATAGAAGATTTCTACTAGTCAGACCCACCCACATGTCATTGGTTAGAACTCAGTCAGATGGTACACAATGAACTGCAAGGTAGCCTGGGAAATGTAGTCTAGGTGAGTGCTCAGGAAAAACAGAACAACATAGACTTCACTCAGCAGCTAGCAACCTCTACCACAATCTTGTGGCAGTGACATTAGCAGTCAGACATGTAGATAATAGGGCCACATAATGTATATCTGATCCAATGAATATCATTTTGTTGTTTTGTTGTTAATCCAACAGATAAAGAAAGAAATGGAGGGGAAGAGGCAAAAGCAGTACCTACAGGATTAGTTTCAGCAACAAATGGAGACTTTTTAAGGAAAAAGTATTTAAAAATTTTTTTTCAAGAAGGGCAACTTTTGTAAACAGTAAAAAATATTCCAAATCAAACTTTCAAACTGATAGTTTGCTGCTATTATTTTTAACCAGGAGGCATATAAGAAAAATGCTAGAATCTTTGACTAAAGCAAGATGATGATGTATATATAAAATCCCCACAAGGTTCAAAGCAATTCCACTTCCAGAGCACATCAACAGGGAACTTGGTGTCTTGCAACATGGAGTTCAGGGACCACTAAACATGGGTTTAAGACTAAGTGTTTACTTCAGCCTTGTTTTTATCTATCAATGAGAGTAGTAAAAATATGTTCCTCTTAGGTTAGGAGATTAAATAGGATAACTCATGTGAAGCCTTCATTGACTACAATGCCTGGCATATAGGAAAGACTCTAGTGCTTCTGAGGAAATAATCACAGATGAGCATGGTTTGGGCTCCAAGAATATTCCCCAAGGATTTGTTATAATCACTATATATTGGGAAAATCTCCCACTATCCTAAAATGGGATAATGATTCAATAAATAATGACAAATCAATGTGTATTTGTAAGAAGATACAGAAAATGCTTTAAAAACATGGAAAAGGGTTTACTATATGTGAAGTTTAAAAAATGATTGCAAAATGACCAGTAGAATGTGTTCCACATTTACAAATGTGTATGAATTTACACAGAACACTGAAGAGAACACAGCCCCAAAATGTTGGGAATTTATTTTTTTCTAATGGAGATGTGAACAGATTATGGTTATTATTTTTCTTTTATAAACCAATGCTTTCAAGATTTTCATCAATGGGACTAAGGTTGTAGCTCAGTGGGAAAACAGCCTAGCATGAGTGAGGCACTGGATTAGATTCTCAGCCCCACATAATAAATAGATAGATAGATAGATAGATAGATAAGATTACACCCTCCCCTCCCCCAAAAATTTCATCAGTGAAGATATTTTAGTTTATGAGGTAATAGAATAACCTGTTAATATGATTTTCTTCCCTTTTTATAGAAAGACTTTATACCAAAAAGTAGAGAAAATCACCACCCTTTCCCATTACCTAGATTTAGCAACTGTTTTCATTGTGCTATGTTTCATCTTTTATTCTTAAAACATTTAAAAATAAATTCTAATCATGAAATTTTATCTCCACATGCATTTGTAAGAATAAGGACTGTTTTACTTAAATATAGCTAACAATATTTTAAGTTTTTTAAAATATGACTATTTTTAGATATTTTGGACTCTTATATTCTTTGGTGAATTTGATTTATTTTTAAACAAATTCTGTGTTTCTATATTTAGAGGCAAGAGCTGAAAACCCAGTTTTCAGAGTGGGCTATATAGAAACTAAATCTATGGGGTTCCCTCTTTACATTTCTATATAATACTTTCCAGTTTTAAAAATCATATTTTCTTTGGGGTGAAAGAGAAGAACAGTGAATTTCCAAAATTAAATTTGAAGATGGGAACAACCACAATAAGCCATCATGAGTCATTGGAGGGAGGAAAATTTGAAATAAAGGAATTTGAGACAAAAGATATTAAAAGATTTTTCTGATTTGTCCAATAAATAAACATGCATGTGACCTTTTATTTAACTAAACTAAAAAAAAAAAAATACTCTTCTCCTGCATTTTAATTTTTCCCAGTCTCTGCATCACCCCTTGACTGTTTCATTCTTGGTTTTTTTTTTTTTTTTCTTTTCTGGTAGCTGGGCACTCTGGGTAGACCTTTGGCAAGAACATATCCAGGGAGCCTTCTGACATCCGGTACAATACAAAGAAGTGCTGGACCAGGGCCTCTATCTCTAAATTTACATCACAAAGCCCAGCGTTCTGCACATCTTTTTTCTCAGTAAGAGACTCCCTTGGAAAATGTCAGATTCCGACCCAGCTGGGGGCACCACTCTGCGGGTCTGGCTCTTGTGCAATTCTGGTAGTTTTCTCAATTCCTCAGTTTTCCTACACCTAAAATAAAACTAATCCTCCTCCTGCAGGGAGCAGGGCAAGAATTCATTGTTTTAAGCTTTATGCTTATGTTTGATTCATTATTTAACAAAGGGAAGCCGCAGCTCCAGCCTAAGTAGGAACAGCAATAAACTTGATAAACTCTTAGAGACACAGGCCACCTCTGCACACATGCGCGACCACCACCTCCGGAGGGGCATCTCATTCCAGGCTGCTGCTGCCTCGTGATGGGAGAACAGAGGTGAGATCTCTGGAAACCTAGATTCTTCCTTCAGTGCTCTCAACAGCTCTGTGGGCACGTCTCTGAACTTCCCAGGAACTGTTTCCTTATTTGCAAAATGGAGCAGCTGGATCTGATTGTTTTGAAGATGCCTTTAAGATACTGATTTGATGTTTCTGAATACAATCTTTTTATTTCTGTGGGGAAAAAAGGTATCCCACAAAGCATTTTAAAAGTCATTTTAAAAAATATATACAAAGAATATTTATTCACCAAGCTCCCTAACCTAGAGATATTACTTTAGGAGTTCTTTGTGTTTCCAAATGCAGTGAATCAAATTTAAAATGCACATATCCTGAGATCTTATCCCAAAATCTTCAATTTGACTCTTAAGAATTGATCCTGCTGATAGACTTGCATATCAAGGGCACTTGCTGCAGTGTGGTTAGTACTAGCAAGGATGAGAGTGATCTGAACCTTTTGTTTAGTACATTGTGATGTATTCATAAGGCCACTTAAAAAAAAAATGTGGTAGATTTATATGTACCTGAGCCAGTAAGGAACCTTTTTGCTCAAGTTAAAGAAAATCCATTGCAAATTGATTTAAATAATAAAGGAGATTTACTGGGTCACATAAGTGTGAAAAATCCTCAACGTGTCAGTTTTTTCTCATCTCTCTGCTCTGCTGTCAGGGATAATAGCTTCATACCAAGAATGGTTTTTCTCATGTTCGCGGGAGACTTATCAACCATAATTAAAGCTACACGTTTCTTGCTCCATTCCAAGAGAGGAGGGAGTGGTTCTACCCCAGCATTCCAAGCAAGGATCCTCAGATTCACCTTGATGGTACAAGCTTCAATGACATGCCAGGAGACTAGAAAGTATTGATTCACTTTAGCCACTCAGCCCAGGGTAGTGTGCTTCTCAGAAAGTTTGTAGGGGAGCACAGACACACAAACAAGACCCTGAGTATTTTATATAGGAGAATGGACACTGAGTAGCCAGCTATCAAAAGCCTATAGTATGGGAATATGAAATTATTTGCAAGAGACTTGGTTAAATTGAAAAGACCAGGTACAGAGTCCTGATTTATGCTACTATTCATGTGGAATGCATGTTTATGTATGCATAGACTATTTCTAACAATGCTTTTAATCTCACACACATATACATATACATGAAATTATCCATAGGGGGAAAAAATCAAAAGAAACCACACTTCTAAGATTTCATCATATGTTGAATATTTTCAGATAATCGCATGGAACAGAGGGTCCTAAAACAACATTAGCAATGCATGAACAGCCCCTCGACTCTGAATGATACTGTTCTTCAGGGCTCTCAGGAAATGAAGAGTATTCAGCAGAAGAAAACAAACTAACTCATCATGCAAATGACAAGGTAATAAATAATATATATATATATGTTTGCACAAATCAATTTACAAACGTCACTTATCCTGAAAGAGTTTTTAAACAATGCCCAAGAGCTAATCACTGGGAACTCTACAGGTGACATAAATCCAGGGATATTTCTTTTCATACCGAGTCTCAAAAATACCTAGGGCTACTCAATCAGTCACTCACTCAAAACTGCAAGGAATTCTGACAGTTTCTGATAGTTTCCCAAATGCCTTCTACTCAGTGGGTATTATATATTCATGAAGTTAGATCATTGGTATAAATTGAGTTTCAGTAAACTGAAGAAGAATTGAAAAACATCTGTGCTATAGGGGTACCCCCCTCCACAGGGAAGGAGAAATGAACTTTACATAGTCAGCCTACAGAGCTTCTGATCAGGAAGCCAGTAATGATTTAAAAAACCCATTTTGGGGACTAGGTTTGTGGCTCAGTGGTAGAGTACTTGCCTAGCATGTGTGAGGCACTGGATTTGATTCTCAGCACCACTAAATAAATAAATAAATAAATAAATAAATAAATAAATAAATAAGATATTGTGTCCATCTGCAGCTAAAAATGTTAAAAAAAAAATTGCAAATTGCCAGCATTAAAATCTTTTGAAAAAACAATTGAGATAAGTGTCTGTATGCATGTATGTTACATTTAGTGCTGAATGGCCAAAGCTGATTTTTACAATAGGTAACAGAGTTTCAAATATTTTCACAAGTGGAAAACATGTCAATAAAGAGAACTGAAATTAAAAATGTAAGGCAGTCAAAACACAGGGCTTTTTTTGACATATGAGAGAGAAGGCTGTGCTTTGGGAAAAAAAAGAAATAGATGTTCACTCATTCAATCAACAAACTTCTAATTTAATGCCTGCCCTGAAAAGAACTATGGTAAGAAGTCTGATAAAATGGATCCATTAACCACATGGGTAGCAATACAAAAAAATACATTTGTAAGAAAGTGTGAAATGTGAGCCAGATAGAGGGAAAGTTACAAACTTGCCTGAGTGCCAAGCACTTATAAGAGTGAAAATATTGCAGAGCGGTAACTGTTGCTCATTTCCATAATCATGGGAAATAAATCTGGATAGGTAAAATGTTTAACTGATTAATTGTGTGAGCTCTAGGGTCAAGAGGGCTGGATTCCCCATGTGCTGCTCACCAGGCACATTAACGGGTAGTTACTTCACCTCTGTTCCTTGATCTATGCACAAAGAGGGCAGTTGGATGGTTCCTAGCATTTTATTAGTTCTGTCCACAAGTTATTTCTTCTTATTATTTTTATTGAGTTTAGTTGAGCTTGTGTTTACTCTGTTTTAGCATTATCTTTTTTCTCTTTTATTTATTATACATAGAACAGACTTACAGATGTTTTATTTAAGACAATAGGAAGTAAAAGAAAGATGGCAAAGGAATCACCTATTTACATTAACGCTGTGTTTACATATAGACTCATTAACAGGCCAGCAATTTTACCTCTTTGATATTGTCCTGGCCTCTTAATAGTGGCTCTGTGGCATTTTAATGAGCTATTTATCTCGCAAAATGGTTACTTATAATTTAAGCACTCATTTGGTTTGTTCTTACTTTAATTTTGCATCTAACGTGTAGGACGATTTTCATCTGATCTTCATGCACAACCTTAATGCAATTTTCGATGGCATTCTTTGTGCAGCACAGCAAATTTCTTTCCGTGGTCTTCTTCGGTAGGGGTAATGGAATGGGAGAAAAAGAAGCAATTTGAAAGCAATTAATCATAAATGAAGTGTATGTCAAAGTATTTTTTCTGGAAGGCTGATTTTATAATACTTTGTTTTTATGAACCTTATAATAGAAATGCCTTAGGACCTCTCAAAACAACTCTTTATAATGGGACACAATTCAGTTTGAAAGCTAAAGGATGCAAGATCATTTTTGATGAGATATTGTCACTGGTAGAGCACTGATCTCCAAGAGCGATGATACAAAAGCTTAAGAGTTAAGTCATCAGTCCTAGCAACTGAGGGCTGAGGAGAAGAGGAGAGCCAGGAATCAACCATTCAATGTAAGAAATACCATGATCTATGACTCTTTCCAGCTGCCCTGTGAATGATGGATGCTAAACCTCATAGAAAAGTGCCTTGAATTAGGAGGACAACTTTTCTCTGTCAGCCTGAGACTACACATTAAAAAATGTGAGGTGACTCATGATCATTTTTAACATTGATTAAACCCCCACATATAGAAGAGTATGACTTTGAGTTCTCCAGAATGTATCATTTGAGAAAATAATGAGAAATACTATACCAAAAAGAGGTGCCAAAACTACTGAGTGGGAAGGGAAAAGATCAAACACACCCACCCCACACCCACCCTCCCACACAAAGTATTGGCATTCAATTTATTCCTCAATACTACTAATTTTCTGCTTCCTTTGCTTCTTAGCTTCCCTGGTATATCACCCACATCATGAGAGAGAAAGAAAGAGAAAGAGAGAGAGAGAGAGAGAGAGAGAGAGAGAGAGAGAGGGCGCTAGATCATCTGGATCCATTTAGAGACTGAAGTTCCTAAGTGCCAGGGAGATAAACAGACCCTATAATATAGTTGTCACCTGAACAAACCAATGTTTGATCAATGGTCCATTTGCCTGGTGGAGTGTGAACCTTGCCTGAGAGCTGAAATGACAAATATTAGTAAATTATTATCATCGGCTATCATCAGACAGTTGGTTCATTGCCCTGCCTGGAGTGAATTACGAATTGGGATTCTATATGTAGCTATAAATGGTGCCACAGAACAACCAGATCATTGAACAATTGATTCAGCTGCTCCATGCCTTCTAAACAGATCAAACCTCTCTTCTGGAACCCTTGAACCTGCAGTGCCAATTTTCCTGCAGAATCACTCAATGCTGAGGCTGGTACCAGTGGGATTCGATCATTTTTAATGATTAAATCAGTTTAAAATGGGCATGCACCATCAATAGATGCATACTTGTAAATTAAGAATCACATGTTGTAAAGCACAGTAAGTAAAAATTAGAAAAGGCTGAACTAAGATGGAAAAAAATATTTGAAGTGATTTTTATTTATTAACAATGTAGAAAGCATTTTTGTTCTCGCCTAAAATATCATCCAAAATCTTGGTTTCAGTTTTAAGAACGTGATTGTATGATCTGTCAAATCCACAAAAGTTCCTTCGTAAATATGTATAAATCTAAATGGGAAAGGCACTTGGTTGGCTCTACTTCCGGAAGCATCGTGTTTTTGCTTAGTTTTCAATCACACTCTCTTAGGATCAAAGAGTTTTTGTTGCAGTTCAACAAGTGAATTTCCATGTTCCCTGTTACAAATGAGTGAGATGTGGGATGTTAATATTCTTAAAACACTTAGTTCAAAGCTCATGAAAACTCTTTATTTGGAGGATATTTAAACAGATCAAAAATTTTTAGTTTTCAAGGTTTTAAGCTACAGGAATTGAAGGCATTTTATGGGCGAAGACATGATTTTTCATGAATAAAAATCACATAATGCTGTAAATATTTCCAAGCAGCTATTTTCAGAATGTTCCCTTCCGTGCACTAAGTGTGTTTCCAAGGGCAGGTTGTTCACCCTGAATGTTAAAAGATCACTAACTTAAGGGAAGAGTCAAGGTGGCTGCAAATACATATTTCAAGTAGTTATCATGATCCTTTTGATTTTTCCTTTGTCTAACTGAGCTAACTCCTGATCAGATCTGACCAGGTCACCATTTTTCTTACCTTGTAATAAGACCTTTCTCAGTATGATTTGTTCCAGAATCAGAAGGCCAACTCTGCCGAATGCCTGTTGCTCATTTGTGCATGCATTATTCATATGGTATTATTTTCAGTTTATGATTTTCTTGACAGAGTCTTTTTAAGCCAGTGGTCCTTTTAGTAAGAATTAATTTAAACAGATATTATCCACTATAACTGCCACTTAGGAAGGTGCAGGTATAGACTACTGTATACCTACGTGCACAGTGAACAAGTAAAGATGCCACCCCTAATCCAGAGGTTTCCAGAATATTCATTCTTTCTTAGGATGCTCACTTATCCACAGAAAACTGGTAATGAATAAATAAGACTGCCTATGTTGCAAATATTAAGTTCTACTTGAGGTTAATTTTGCTGTTGTTTTTGTACAAAATACTTGTAGGGGATTATGCTATCTCTCCACATCTATCTCATTGGATATTCTTGCCTAGCCACTTTAAAACACTACTAGGCTACTCAATTCCTTTGACTCTAGGGCCTTTGCAAATGCTGTTCTCTGCCCAAACCACTCTACTATATCCCCTGCTCAGACCTCCTGTTACTTCTTTCAGGTTTCAAATCTCATCTCCAACATCACTTCCTCTTGGACACATTCCCAGATTCTGCCCTCTCAGGTTAGGCTAGTTCTCTTTGTTCGTAACAGAATCTGTTGCTTTTCTTTAGAGCCCTTCATAACTTATGGTAACAGATTTACCTGAGTGATTGAGAATGATTTCCCTGTTCTTTAGAAACTGTTAGCTCTCCAAAAGTTCTACAAATAAATAATTTAATACATACATTGTTTCTATTCTTTTGTAGGATGCTTGTAATATGAGGTTTATGGGCATGCCACACAACCCTTTTTAGATTCCTATCAATGACATAAGAGTGAAAATAGATGATTTATGATATCTCATATGTGAATAAGTCCCAGATTCAACCTACCAATCACTCATTCACTTGTTCTGCAAATATATAATACATTCAACAATATATAATACATATATAATACATATAATATAATATATATGACATTATATATTTGCAAATATATAATAAATTAATTTATTCTGTAAATATGATACATATAATGCATATAATGTAACATGTATTACATTATCTATTTGCAAATATACATTAATTTATTCTGAAAATATATGATACATCTATAATACATGTGAAATATGTATTACATTATATACAGAATAAAATGAATATTGATAGACTGAATCTGGAAGTTATTCATGTATGGAATATCATAAATCATCTAGTTTCACCCTTTCATGTCACTGATAGGAAAACTAAAGAGTCCTGTGGCATGCCCCAATCACACTGTTGGTTAACAACAGTGGTGAGAAGAAAGCCTGAGGTTCTTGATCTCCATGGCCAGAGCTTTCTCTATGCATCCCAAAAGATGCCTACAAAAATCCAATAAAGGAAACTACCCTTTATTCAGATAATTAGATTTTTTGACACCAAAAGCTATCTTGAAAGGATACCTAAAATAAATTCATGGGAAAGGGATTTTAAAATATGACACAAAATTCCAGTAGAATAGCTGAGCAAATACCATGCAATTCATGAAAAAAGAAACATTACCAATTATTATGGGGGAAAATATGTCATCTTAGAGAAGTAGAATATACACAAAAAGGGACTGAGAGGATTGACAATGGATTCGGGGCATAGTTGGACAGCAGGAATCATTTTTGATGTTCTACGGAACAGTAGAATAACTACGGTTGACAACAACTAATGAATATTTTTAAATAGCCAGTAGAGAGGATTTTGAATGTTCCCAGAACAGAGAACTGTTGTATTCTGAGGTGATAGACCCACCAGTTCCTCTTGATCTGATCATTACACACTATATATTGAAATGTCACACTATACCCCATAAATATGTACAATATCTGTGTCAATTAAAAATAAACATTTTTAATTAAAAGTAAACACTTACAATTTTTATTTAAATTTTAATTTTCTCTTTCCCTCATCAGAGTCCTAAAATTTAGAGAAATTGATCATAACACATGTTGGCAAGAATGTCAGAAAATGGGTCCTCTCATAAATCTTCCTGAGTGCATAAATTAGTTCAGAATAAAATTAGCAATTTTTTTTTAATTTTAAATGTTTACACTGTGACTTAGCACTGTTAAGAACTAACCACAGAGATGATTAAACAGGTGAGCCAAAACATGTTACACGATGTTCACAGCAGTATTGTTTTACATTATAAATTAAAATATTATATTGAATTAAAATATAATGAAAGTCATGATACAACCAGAACTTCCAGCAGGAGAGGCATTAAATAAATCCCTGCTCAACCAAAGGATGGAAAAGTATGCAGCTATTAAAAGAACATAAGAGATCTAAATATATTGATGTTGAAAACTAAGCTTTATTGCTAATTTTTTAAAGTTTTTATTTTGAGACAGGGTCTCACTAGTTGCCCGGTCAGGCTTTAAACTTGGAATCCTCCTACCTCAGCCTCTGGAGTAGCTAGGATTATGGGCATGTACCACTAAAAACCTGGCTGCTAATTTTTAAAAATGTATCATCAGATCCTCTTTGTGTTTCACTTAGTCTTATGTAAACAATCTATAATGATGGTCACCTCTGAGGATGGGAGATTAGAACAGCAGGGACTTCTGCTTTTCACCCTATATGCTTAAAAGCTTTTTCATGTGTGGCTATTGTGTACAGTCTCCAGGGCAGAAGGAGTAGATCCTTCTCACTCCCTGGCCCTGGTACTCATTAAGACCCTGATGGATGGGGTTCTAGCGGCAGGGAGCTGCAGGGCACTGATAACTTTCTGTACCTTCCCATCAAACACACCAAGACAGCCAAGTAGACAGCTGAGAACATTTCCTGTACCAAATGAAGACCCCCAGATTTCCCATGCCTTCCCTTAACTAGGTCTGGACAGAACTGAGCAAAAGCATGGAAGA
Source organism: Callospermophilus lateralis (assembly GCF_048772815.1). Lineage (NCBI taxonomy): Eukaryota > Metazoa > Chordata > Mammalia > Rodentia > Sciuridae > Callospermophilus > Callospermophilus lateralis. Next base: position 53,653,176 of record NC_135318.1, read on the forward strand.
CATGAGCCAAGTCCCCCTGCACTGCCATCCTCAGAAGACAAGTGCATTTTCCCCAATGAACTTGTGGAGAACAAGGTAGAGCATCCAATATGACCTTCCAACATCCCATTCCACCCAGCGGGTGGGACAACCAACTCAAGGGGAATAAATATCAGAGATTTCTTAAGGAGCATGGAGAGTTTCAACTGCTATTCAATGAATGCGAGAGATCCTTTAGTGGTATCAAAATCAGTACCGTATAATAGGATCTTTATAGTCCTTAAGACTGGGCCTTCTTCCTCTCTTCTCCCTGCAAACCATACACACACTTCAGTATCTACACATAACTTCCCTGACTCTAAAATGTCCCTAACTACCACAGCCTAGAGTAACTTCACCTTCTCTAAACCAGACCCATTCACATTGGTTAAACAGAAACAGAGCTGACTGGTGACATCCTGTCTCTTGCTTCCTTCAGCGATTTAAATCTTTGCTTATTGTTTAACTTTATGTATGTCTTCTTTTCCAGACAGGTCTGGGACTTTGTGTTAAATTGCTGCATATACAACCTTGTCATAATAGACATCTAATAAATTGCAAATTTGAAAAACTGCAAACAAGAAAGTCAAGAAAGGCATAAATTCTATTTTTTCCCCCTTGGATGATTTATGTATTTGTGCTACTCTGTCCCTTCCAGAGTTTAATGTTTATTGCTTGTGAAAAGAAACTCAACATTCAAAGTTAATAACAAAATTCAGAAATATTTAATATCAATTTATTAGCTCAAGAAGAGTGAAAAATTCTCAGTAGCCAAAAAAAGTGCATGTTCACAAAAAGAGGAGAGAGGAAAAACTGGTTTCAACTGTAGAATGATGTTCATATTTCAGATCCAGCAAAATATTATGAACAAACGAAGTAAAAACTGAAAAAGGTAATTAGTCTTGTCAAATAGAAGTAGGTGTGGTGTGTGCATGTTTTAAATTTGTAAAATGAAATTCAAGGCTCCTTTGCTTAATGAAGCCCATTTCTTTCATCTTTGAAAATGACAGTTAAAGTAAAAACTGGAGTTGGTCGGGGGAGATCTAGGACCTCTGTTCAGACATTAATAAACACTCTCCTACATTCTAAAACTATTAGACATAATTTGGCATAATTGCCAATCTTTCCTGAGCAAAGGCACGCAACTCAGTTGTTTTAACAGCTACGCTCTTTGCACAAAGGGAACAATCACCTAAGTTGAGCGCTCAAGGTTCCTGCTTTCAGAGAGGTATCAGGATGAATCGTATTCTTGGCTCTGTATCTTGACAGAATTTTTATTTTCTCAAACTCGCCATAAGAAGCATGAAAAAACACATATTTGTTAAGATCAAAAGACATTTCGTATGAAGCCGTATAGAAGAAAATTCATGTGAGGAGGATGAAGACATTTGTTTGCATTCCCTCTTGGCCAAATTCCACTCTAAATTTCTTGAATTCAGAAATTGGTTAAACCTCAAAAATATTTCACTTCGAGGACATATGCTCTCTTTACAGTGACTTCCTGTCCGGCTTGTCTCATTTGTCTAATTTAGATCTTAACCCCTCAAGGCAGATACCATGCACTTCACAGTGTTTTCTTTAGAGCAATATTGTGCTGACAGGTTCAGTACATCTTAAATAGAGATAGATTTTCCACTGCCATTCTCTGCTAACTCCTGTTTGTCTATGCTGGCCCCTAATTTCAATGACTGTAGATTGTTGTCCTTTTACTGAACTATTGGAGTGGGTAGGCATTGTCTAAGTCAAGTTCTGATTATTCACGTGGGATCTATTCCCTAGTAGATAGCAAAAGGAAAGATGGACAGAGGCAGGCAGGGAGGGAGGTAAAGGGTCATATTGAACAATATTGATTCTAGTGAAACTAACAATTGCCCTTCTTTCTTACTTGGGTGAGACAGTTTGTCAAGGGCCACCAATGTTTGTGAAAAACACGTCTAACCTATTCTGTCTCTAATGTATTTTAAAACTATTCATTTCCTAGTTTCTCACCGCATTTGTCAAAAAAAAAAAATCAGCAAGTTAAGATAATCCAGTGCTGGATTAATTCAAGGAAATATTTGCTGGATTTTTTTTTAAGTTATTTTACCTTGTAGGTTCAGAGACACATCAAAACTGAATGTAAAAAATAGGTACTAAAAGTTTTTCTAGATGAACAGAAAGCTCTCCCTGGTCATCCAAACTTGTTAGAAGATCTTTCTTCAGGATAACTTGAGAATCTTCACAGTAGAAGATGCTGGTCCTGTGCCGATGATAGTGCTTACAATGAATCATTGAATAAATTATTACCATCTACGGAGGCTGCCTATTAGGGTAATTAGCAGCTTCAATCTAAGGAAGATACTCTAAAGTACACTCCAGCTTCAACATCAGTAGAAAAAAAGGTGGGGTAAGTAGTGATATTAGACTGCTTTAAATGCTATGCAGAACTTCTATTTTCCATTATATGCTCTTGAAATTTCTATCTAAAACCATGTTATATATAATCCTTTTGAGCAGAAAATTGCAAACTGAGATTTCAAAACACAGAAACAGATTACACTATAATTTAAGACATTTGCTAAATAAAAGACTTCAAGATAGAATTTATATATGTGCGTTAAGCAGAATGCAGAAAATTGTGTGTACCATTTTCTTGGGTTTTTTTTCTCCCTCGTTTGTGTACACACCTATAGAGATGTGAAACACTCCCTACAGTCACTAATTTGATTGTATCTCAGTTTACGAATGAAGTTGATGGGTGCATTTCATTTGGGAAATTCAGTGCTATAAAGTTGAAATACAGGTTTTATGACCTCTGTACCAATCTCTATTTTGTAGCTTAAAAAGCACTTTAGAAATTTAGCAGTAGGCAGAAGATTCTCTAAGACCTGTATTATTGCTGCTTTGTGACTAAGACTTAAACAAAAATATAACCATATGCTTTCCAAGTACATATTTCAAAAATTTTATTACAAACAACTATAAAATAAATTTAATATAAATTCTCAGAATTGCTACTTCATAATTACAAAAAAACACAGAAAAAAATTACATATATATTATATGCTCCAGATTTAGAAACAAACGGGGGGAAATTTTCATTTCTCAGCCTAGATAAAATTTAACCGAACACTTCTTTTACTTCCTTAGGCTTTCAAAATACGAAGGAAGCTTACCAATTATAATTACAAAAGAAAAAGAATCATTTAATCAGATCATTACAGTGCAGTCTCTGAGACAATTTTCTTAGTTGTTTATAAGAGAGAGTATTATAAAATAAAGTAGAAGTAATTTATAATTATATGTAATTAAAATTACACTACTTTAAATAATATGACAGTCTCCAAAAAGCTCCAAACATATTTTTTTTTCAAATTAGAATCTCAAAATTATTCTAAAAGGTACATATCCTATCTTTGACCACTGGGCTTTACTCCTTTGTCTTCCACTCTTTGAAATATATGTTAAAATTAAGTGACCAGAAGATGTTACTATGGGCAAAGCATTAGCAGAGGAAGAGACCTCGATAAAATTACCAATGAGACACTGAATCATTTTTTCTGTTAGTGAAAGTCATAGGCAAAAATTCTAAAATTATACAATTACAAAAATAAATCAAGTCAGCGTGTCATTTCTGCTTTTCTACATTAATAAATTAACCATGTAACATTGTTCAAAATTATGTCAGTTACGCATATAATAATCTTTTAAATTAATGAAGTGATGAAGCAGTTTGATGACACCCATGATTTACAGGGCTGCTTTTAGCTAATGTTAAAAGCCTCTCTTCTAATAAATTACCCCCTTGAGAAATTACCAAAAATGAATATTTTCAATGCTAAATGTTTCAAGGTTTACACTTTTTCAATATATTAACAAATGGCAAGGAAGACGCATTTTTCAAAATATATCTTCTTTTACATATATTTAATTGAAATTAATTAGTATCTTACTTGAGAAGGAAATTATTATAGGAGATCATTTATGAGAATTTTTGTGAAGCAATAAAGCTGAATTTAAACAATGAAATCAATCATCTCTTTACAAATTCTGTATGATAAATTGAGAATCATTTCAAGCTTTCTGATTAAAGAGGAACAATTCCACAGAATATACATTCTTCAAATATAGCTAGCGCACTCCACTCTTGGATTAATTATTGTCTTAGTTCTTTGTTTGCATTATTTATCAAGCTTAAAACTATATTGCTAATAGGCTTCATAATTTTATAATAATTCTCGTTTCCTTCAACTTTATCTAAACATTTCTTTTCGAATTTTTACATTGTGATTTTTTAACTCCAGTAGATTTCTCAGCTTAATCATGAATAATAACAATCAGACCTTACAATCAAAGTTTATCATTTCCATTGTCTTGTGGTTTTATGTGGCCTCAGAGACGTGTCTGAATACAAGAGAATTAATATCTTATGGAAAGATGTTATATAAGTTCATTAGGAAAGCAAAATAGATTTCAGTCAGCCCAGGATATGCTTGCAGATGATAATAGCAAGAAAGAAATGGAGCTAAATATAACTAGCAAAGAAAGCCGAAATTGATGTTCCCTGTGCTTATGGATTTGTTTTCATAATGTAGAGTCTGATTTTTATTCTACTTCTGAATTAGTAATGTGCCTAGTACATTGGGCCAATTTCTTTTCAAAGCATTTGCAGCTCCATCCCTGAAAACAAGAATAATTAATTCGTGCTTCTTGAGCCCAATGGATGTAATTTTAGGCAGGCAGATGTCAAGGAAATAATTTTTAGAATTCTTATAATCGATGGCAATGTAATGGAGAATTGCCTGTTGGCATTTCAAATGATTTTAAGGAATTTAAAACTTTCATCAATGAATTTTTAATGCATACTAATAATGGACTCTCAAGGGTTTCTAGTCTATGTGCAGTGAAACAGAACTTTAAGCATATTATTATTTTCCTTTAAAAATGGTTTGAAGAAAGTAATGAAAGTGTTGGAAATGCAAGACATTCTTTTTTTTCATAATATATAACTGTATCAAACTAGCCATGAATATAATTACTTGAGTGAGCCACATTTTCAAAAAGTTAATAAAGAAAATTTAAGAGAATCCGTGGTCTTTCAAATATACATATCCAGTGTATAACATTTGCAGATGGGTCTTCATTTATTACCAGAGCTCTATTTAAATTCCTGACCACTGCACCCCACTGATCCACAGAAATCTCCTTGCATTTTAGAGAAATATTACATGAGCTTTAGGATTGCTGATTGCAAAATATTACACATCTTTAGGTTTGAAATATTTGATATCATTAGCATTGATATTGTACTATTGTAATATTATTATTATTATTATTGAGATAATTTCCAGGAGGTAACTTCAACAAGTACAAAATCATACAAGTATTTAAATTCATAAAAAATCCTTGCCTGGATGAAGTAAAACCTAATGAAATCACAAGAAAGGTAGGAGGGATATCCAGGGCTTACAGGGAATCTAGGATAATCAACAGAAGAGCAGCTAACCCTATTTAAAGATAATTTCTTAAATAAAAGCTTAACTTTGGGCAGATCAAACATCACGCTCTAATCCACACTCTGTCGAATGTAGCTTTACATCTCTGGACCTTAGTTTTATCTATGTTTAAAAAAGAATTATAACATCTGTTTTTAGCAAGAATGATGACATCTTTTTTCCCTTTCCAACATATAACTGTGGAAATACAATAAGATAACACATGAAAGTATTTCTAATTCTTTGAAAAATCTTGCTATACAGACTTGAGCTTCAACTCACTTTTAATTTTCCAGGGTTTTGAAGTACAGGTGGTGTAAAAACTAACAGAGGTAGTATAGGTGTATATTTAAATATATTAGACATTTTTTTTTCTATGGTTTTATGGCAGATTTCCTCTCCGTAAGCATGTTCAATTGGGCTGAGTGTGTATTCCCCAGCCTTCTCCAGCAATCCCCCAGAAGGAGGACAAAGACCCCTCCCATTTGGAGGAGGAAACGCTTTCTGTCCCCCATCAAGTTCTAGATGGGACCCTCAATGGAAACTTTCCCTCTTAGGTTTACTCCTCATAGAAACAGACACACGGTGGCTGCGTGGCTTAGAGATGCATCAGCACTCTGAATTTTCAAAGCTGCACTTTGGAAGTCAAACAAGTCTTTTACTTTTTACAACATAAAGGACAGCAAACCAGCCGCTGTTTTTCAAAATAGAGTGCAGTCCGCCTCGCAGACACGGATCCAATAAAATGCTCTATTTATTGGCTAAGCATTAACAGCGTCTCTTATTTTACTCTTGTGACCCTCTTTGGCAGTTAGTCACACATTCCAATTGAGCAGACGCCACAAAAGTATCCCTTATGTATAAGGAAAGAGAAGAAGCCTAATTGGCCATCGACCTCTCCTTGCCAGCTCCCCTGGAGCCACAAACCGGTGGCTTCCAATTCGTCACCGCAAGGGCCAGGCAACCGGGACTGAGAAGTTGAAGCAGGCAAGGCTAAGCATCAGGTTTAGGGCCGGCGGGTCCCCTGCCCCCGCACAGAATCACTTATATGGGCAAATCCCACAATGACCATCCTCATCACCCAAACCAGAGCTCAAATCACGGTGCACATGTCTGCAATCCCAGTGGCTCGGAGGCTGAGGCAGGAGGATCAGGAGTTCAAAGCCAATCTCAGCAACTCAGTGAGACTTTGTCCCTAAATACAAAAAAAAAAGGGCTTGGGATGTAGCTCAGTGGTTAAGTGCTCCTGGGTTCAATCCCTAGTCCCCCCACACACACCAAAAGGAAAAAAAAAGAACCAATCAATGCACACAATTCTGTGTATTATTTATTTTTATTTTATTTACTTTTACTATTACCTTCTATGTATAGCAATGGTCCATTTATCATCATGACATTAAATTCCCCTTTAAAATGAATGTATTTATATTTTGAACAGTTAAAGGAAATTTTGACCAATAGCTCAGGGAGGCAAAGATAATGGCACTAATCATGAAAATGATTTGTGAATAGCTGAAGATCAGGAAAAAAACAACCGAAAGAAAGGGGAAGGAGCAACCACTCTCTCCCTTTAGCTATATTTTTATAGTAATTACAGGATTTTATATTAATTATTAGCATTTTTACTTGATCTCTTTATGGCACTATCAAAGCAAGTAAGATGCAATATCTCCACTTTACAGATGGAAAAACTGAGGAGCGGAAGACTGAAGTGTTTTACTAAAAGTTACACAGTCACAAATGCGGAGAGAGAGATATTATGCCTTCAAAATGAGGGTTTCAGCCCAAATAGAATGCACTTTTCAGTTTACTAGACTATTCAATAAAAAGGGACATACTGGGGGCAGGAGATGAGATGTGGCTTTTGTATTAAATTGTATATTCTCCTAAAGAGCAATATTTCAGTATATATTTCTTGATTATACAATGGATATGGTAGGAAAATTCTTTTGAGTAATATAGAATAGGAACCCCACTGAAGTAATTAGTTCTCAATGGTGTTAGGAGGTTAACTATGTAATGGTGATAAAACATTTTATTGATGGAAAATGCCATATTAAATACCCAAAATTACCATTACTCATATCACTGTTCAGTATTTATATTCAATGAAATTATAGGTAAAGAAAAAATATGAATACCATACAGTGATTACTCTTCTGATCAGTCCTTAGAGAGATGACATTTAATCCTGTCCGTCAAGCTTGTGGGGAGATCAGCATTTATCAGTGAGAGCTGATGGATCTGGAAGTCAATAGACATTTAGAGATGGACCAACTGGTATATTCGAAAAATGTTGCTGCTTAGTTGTTTTATAGGCAAGAAGGAAAAGTATTAAAATAAACCCTGGTTTTCCACTGGGTTCATCTTAAAAAAGCAAAACAAAAGTCATAATTGCTGAAAGCAGATTTTGCAGTCTTCATCTCAAATGTCGACGTAAGTCTACAGTGAGACTACAAATTGTATGACATCCTTAAATGAAAATGATTCTTCAGAAATGTAAATGTAATCCTCCCTCCATATTTGTGGGTTCCACAATCCATGGATCTAACCAACCTCAGGTTGAAAATATTGGATAAAAAGAATAGTGTCTGTGCTAAACACATACAAAAATTTCCTTGTCAGCATTTCCTTAGCAATCCAGTGTAATAACTATTTACATGATGTTTACATCGGATTCGGTATTATAAGTAATCTAGGGATGATTTCAAGTATGTGAGAGGATATGTGTAATTATATGTAAATACTAAGCAATTTTATATAAGGGACTTGAGCATCTGAGGATTTGGGTATCCATGGGGGTCCTGGAATCCATCCCTATGGACACTGAGCAACATATTATCATGGTGAAATAGTGAATGCTCAGCTCTGAGTCAAAGTCACAAAAGTGTACAGAGTACCAGTAAAGTCTCCAATATCACCAGTCAGTCCCTTTATTGAAGATCTCAGCCATCGTTTCCAACAAGCAAAAAGCACATGAACAAAGATTATCATACTCCTGTGATTTTCCAATACAATAACCAATCTGAAGGTTCTCTAATTGGAAATTTGTTTTTTCATACAAATACTGTTTTACAGCACAATTTATGTTTTTTGCTCAAAAGAAGATAATCTCTGCATGTTTTAACAGTGTGCATCTGCATTTTTCTAGAGGATAGTTCCTTTAGACACACGGATAATATCTGTTTGACATAAAGTACGTGGGATCTGAAATAAAGTTCTGAAATAGAAATGTCACCTAAACTCAAAGTGAAGGGCTGGAGACCACTTATTCAAGCATAATTATTTGAACCCCTGACCTTTCAGACTGAAATTAGCGAGCATTTTCATTTTCCATATGCAATCACTTACTGTCCTTTTCCCTGCTATTATTAGTGCTTCAAGAAGCAAGAACATTTAAATGAAAAAAAGAAGGGGGGGGGGAAGCATCTCTTAATTTGAAACTGAGCATTTGATCCACTAACATTGGCAAAAGAATCCCTATGATAACTGCCACTTTCCAGTACAGCAAGGAAGGAGAAGTAGCCAGTCCCCATGACTCTCCGGGAGTCATCCTATCAGCGGAGAGTAAAGTCTTTCATCACAAAGTTACTTTTCAGTTCTTCTGAACAAGGCTCTTCTTACAGGTAGAACTGCATAGGAAGCTCACTTGTCAGTTTCCTGTCGGAAACTTTTCCAGTCTCTCTAGTGTTATTTTGGCACCTTGTAAGTTGGAGTCCTTTAAAAAACGCAGATGATGAATTGTTACATGACATGCAAACAGTTCAGAACCTGCTGGCTTTGAGCAGCTCGGGACAAACACCTTGCCTGTCTCAGAGTGTCCTGGTTCGGAGCAATCAAGGAGAAAGAAAAAGGATTAAAAACTGCTGGTGCCCTATATGTAGGCTCTTTTATTTAAGGTCCACTTGACTGAAGCGGGGAACTGACCCAGACCATCGGTCCAATGTTTTCCCACCCCCACTCCCCAGCTTGGGACAGCGAGTCAGAGCCTGACTGCTTATAGCCAGGGTATTTCCCTCCCTTTCTCAAAGCAGCTGGCAAAACTCCTCAAAATGATTACCTCTCACAAAATAATAGTGAGGCAGTTATTAGCTGTTAAGCTGTCAAGCCTATCCATATATTTGGAAGGTGAGTAATTCCACTGACGTAAAACATGATCGTGGCCTTGACACCACGTAAAGCAAGGAAGTGATCACCTCGTGGAGGTGCCCACAAAGCAGAGGGAAGAGATTCTCCCCCACAAAAGGGAAGGAGGGACTCTACCTGCTTTCTGCCATATTTTACCTGGATTCCTTGACACCCAGAGTGAACCGGATTACATGGCGTGTGTGCGCGCCGGGCAGACCTGGGCATGTTTGTAATCAGGTAGAATGAGCCTCACTGAAGTTCCCACACATACTTCAGCTGTTTCCACTGCTTCCCCCCGCCTCCCTGCTGCGCCCAGACCACCAGTCCCCTCTGACTGCTCTGCTATGGCATCTCAGAGAGCTCTAAAGAAGGTGATGGTGGAAAACTAGAAGAGTCTGCTCGATTTTGGTGAAAGTAAAAGAAAACCCCATTTTTTTGTTGTTGTTGTTGTTTTTGTTTTGTTTTGCCCCGTTAGCTCCTCTCTCTGTTGTAGTCAAATTGGTGACATTTTAACTAGAAAGTGTAATTGAGCAGCTTCTCTCAGGCAGATACCTGACTAAAGAGCATCAGGATAGGAGGAAAGGAAAATAGTTTTTGAATCTTTTCAATTCTGCTAGAGTAACCTTAAATAAATAGAAGTAGGAGCATCAGGGCAATCAACCCCAGAATTAAATTTGTATAAGATTTATCTCAAAGGAAGGGAGAGAAACCAAACCTTCATTTATTACCATCATTGACCAAATTTTATAAGGCAGGTTCTTAACCAAGATCTCATAGCAGAATCACACACACAAGGATTCATCCCGAAACTTCTGAATCAGATACCCTGGGGCTGGGAACAAGTCATGTGAACTTTAATTTAAAAAAAAAAAAAAAAAAAAAACATTTTGGCCTACACCCTGGGTTAGAATAACCCTAAACCTGTTATCCTCAAATCTGAATGATTAATCATATGAATCACCTGGGGGCTAAAAACCATATGAATTCATGTTCTCTCTCTCTCTCATGCTGAGATGGTCAGAACATTTGGAGGTGGGAGTCCCAGATTTTGTGCTGTGAAAAGCTCCTCGTGCAATTCTAATTAGCAGCCAGATTTTGGAACTATTGCTTTATATCATGCCTCCAATAAGTTCCAACATGGAACCCAGAGACCGACTGAACAAGTCCACATTGGCTCCATGAGTCTGCATTTTGTCCAGCATCTGCTGGGAGTATTGAGAAGAATGTACTGTAAGAACACTGTGAAGAAACAGATCAAGGGTCACGAACTCCAAACTTTATTTAAAGCTTTTGTCCTCATCCAATCATTTATTTACCTATTCCAAAAATAGATAAGTCAATTTACCAAGCATCACTTAGGAAGCTCACAGTCCAGGGATGGAATTAAACACATAAGAAGTTACAAGACACAAGAGCACACAGAGATATAAAGATGTGGGTGATGGAGACAAGTGTAAACCAAAGGAGGGAGTTACTCGCAACCTGGAGGACCTGGAGGATCTGGCGAAGGTTTTACAACAGACAGGTTGACTTTAAAAGTTAGATCTAGCAGGGCACAATGGTACACACTTGTAATCTCAGCAGCTCTGGAGGCTGAGGCAGGAGGATCATAAATTCAAAGCCAGCCTCAGCAACTTAATGAGAACCTAAGCAACTTAGTGAGACCCTGTCTCTAAATAAAATATAAAGAGGGCTAGGGAATGTGGCTCAGTGGTTAAGTATCCCTGGATTCATGCTGGTACCAGAAAAAAAAAGAAAAAAAGAAAAAGAAATAGTATGTAAAACAGCTGCAATGGTTCTTTTTTGTATGGTCCTCAGACCACCACTGTCAGTATTACTGACAAAAACCATTGCCATTTTTCTGGGTTCATCCTGGAGCAATGCAATCAGAACTTTTTGGAGTGGGACACGGGACTATGCATGTCTATTAGGTTTCCCTGATGATTCTGTAAAACATTGGCGTGTGAAAACTATTGGCAGAGACACTTGAAAAGGCCAAGTTTCATCCGGGCCCATGATGTTTAAGTGGAGACTGTTTTTTCTAAGGTATTGAAAACTAAGTGAAACTTCTGTTTCTGACCAACATGGAGTACCAAGGATCAGATTCACTCTCTTTCCTGAAACAACTGAAAAACTGGAGATCAAGCAGGAAATGTCAGTGGTCCTCAAAGGAGAGGGGAAAAAATGGAATGGGTGCTGTGGTGGTGTTGAGAGAGCTTCTAAGCTTTGGTGCAAAGAGTAGGAACCCAGGCAGACTCTCGTATTGAAGAGATGGAGCGAGAATCCAGGGATACCAAGACACTCAGAATTGGCAGGAAGAGTACTCAAGGGGAAAGAGTGAGACAGGTAGCCACGTTATGAAGGGAATGTTTTTAACATCTTTATGCCAAAATATTCAACAACTGGATTAGATGAACAAATGTGTTGAAGGGAACAGTTACCAAATGTAATGAAAATTCTAAAAATCTCTACATCTGTTAAAGACATGGATATCTATTAAGAATCTTCCTACCAAAAAAGCCAACAAAAAATAAGCAGTAACAAATTATAGCAGGCCCAAATTGTTTCACTTGTGAATTCTATCAACAATTTAAAGAAGAAATAACACCAATTCTACTAAAACTATTCCATAGAATTGAAAAGGAGGAGCTAGGTACAGTCATGCATGCCTATAATCCCAGCTACTCTGGGGGCGGAGGCAGGAGGATCGCAAGTTGGAGGCCAACCTGAGCAAGTTAGCAAGACTCTGTCTCAAAATAAAAAAGGATGGAGATGAAGCTTAGTGGTAGAACACTTGTTTAGCAAGAATGAGACCCTGGGTTCAATCCCTAGTACCACATACAAACACAAAAGAATACTTCCCAATCATCCTGTGAAACTTGCATTAACTTGATAGGAAAAAAATGTATAAAGATTATAAGTAAACTGCAGATCAATATTCATCATTAACAGAAAAATTTGTGAATGAAATTTTAGCAACTCTTATCACGTAATGAAAAGATAACACATTATAATCAAGGTCTAATATCAAAAATACCAAGAATGTAATATTGATTTAATATTAAATATAAATTAATATAATTTACCCTCATATAAATTAATAAAGAAAAATAAATGACCATTTTAGCAAACAAAGAAAAATTGGTAAAATCCATATCCATTTCTTTTTTGGGGGGATACTAAGGATTGAACTCAGGGGCACTCAACCATTGAGCCACATCCACAGCCCTATTTTCTGTTTTATTTAGAGATAGGGTCTCACTGAGTTGCTTAGTGCCTCGCCTGAGGCGGGCTTTGAACTCAAGATCCTCCTGCCTCAGCCTCTTGAGCCACTGGGATTACAGGCATGCACCACAGCACTCAGCCAATATACATTTCTAATAAAAACTCTCATCAAACTAGAAATAAAAACTGTCATGGAGTCAGGCACAGTAGCACTTGCATGTGATCCCAGCTGCTCAGGAGACTGAGGCAAGAGGATAGCAAGTTCGAGGTCACCCTTAGCAATTTAGCAAGACTCTGTCTCAAAATAAAATAAAATTTTAAAAGGCTGGGGATATAGCTCAGTAGTAAAGCATCCCTCCAATAAAACCCAGCACTGAAAAAACAAAAACAAAAACAAAACACAGAGTTATGGGTTGAATTATGTTCCCCAAAATATGTGATGAAGTTCTAACCTTTCGTACTCAGAATGTGAACTTCTTTGGAAATAGGGACGATGGAGATGCAGCTAATTAAATTTAAAAAGGGTCATATTGCAGTAAGTTTGGCCCTTAATTCAATATGATTGGTGTCCTTATAAGAAAGGGACAAAGAACAGGCAAGTAAGGATTCTACCCAGAATCTCAGAGAGAGGGCATGGCTCTGCCAACTATTTGGTTTCAGATTTCTACACTCCGGAACTGAAAAATAAGTTTCTATTGTTTTAAACCCAGTTTTTGGTCTTACAATAGCCAGAGAAAACAAATAAAGTCTAACTACTAAGGATGCCACAAAGTCTAACTACTTTGAGGCCACTTTGGGCAACTTAATGAGGTCCTTTTTAAAAGTAAAAAATTTAAAAAGCTGGGAATTTTGCTCAGTGGTTAAGCATCACTGGGTTCAATCTCTGGTGGCACACACACCACAAAAAGAAATAAGTAAATTTCTTAATCCTGATAAAATGCACCTATGAAGACCCTATAACTAAGGTCATACTTAATGATGAAAGACTGAATGTTTTCCCCATAATATACAAGTAACTGCTTTTACCACTGTATTCAACATTACACTGGAGGATTTAGTTAGTGCAATATGACAAGAAAAAGAATTATAATTTAGTAGGGACTAAGAGCTTGAGAAGAAGATTAACATTAAACAGGGATGAGAGGTGGGAGGGAAAGGGAGAGAGAAGGGAAATTGCATGGAAATGGAAGAAGACCCTCAGGGGTATACAAAATTACATACAAGAGGAAGTGAGGGGAAAGGGGAAAAAATATAAGGGGGAGAAATGAATTACAGTAGAGGGGATAGAGAGAGAAGAGGGGAGGGGAGGGGGGGAGGGGGGATAGTAGAGGATAGGAAAGGCAGCAGAATACAACAGACACTAGTATGGCAATATGTAAATCAATGGATGTGCAACTGATGTGATTCTGCAATCTGTATACGGGGTAAAAATGGGAGTTCATATCCCACTTGAATCAAAGTGTGAAATATGATATATCAAGAACTATGTAATGTTTTGAACAACCAACAATAAAAATTAATTAAAAAAATTTTGATGTTTATAAAAAAAAGAATTATAATTTATCCAGATTGAAAAAGAAGTATAATTATCTTTATTTACCTTAAACATGACAGTGTCTAAAATTTAAGGACTTTACATAAAAGTTACTAAAACTAATAAGCGTGTTTAGCAAAGTTACAAGATCAAATTAGAAAACTTGATTGTATTTATATATACTAGCAACCATAAGCAATTGAATTCTTTTAAAAAATACTATTACATGAACACTAAGAAACTATAAAATACAGAACTTCTGGTTTTATTTCCAACATAAAAAGAATTTGGATGTTATCACTCCCATCCTTACAATAAGAAAAAGACTGAAAGAATTTGAAAATCAGTAATTCTTTCCTAGGCTCATCAAGAAATTGAGGTTATAGGAAAAGATGTCATCCAAAATATGTAGAGACAGATACACAAAGTAATGTTGTCATATGTTTACCTAGAACAGAACCAACTAGAACCACAAAGTTGTAAGACCACTTAAATTATAATTTTGATGAGCTCCTATCCGTTGAATGTATACTAGTACAACAAAGAGAAACTCTGGAGGCCATAGTCTTAGGATGTAAGTTTTACCTCTATAAATCTTACCCAGTTATTATGAAAAAGAATGAAGAAATATGTTCTGAGACTACAGGAGGGGAAAAAAATAACCATCTGAAATATACCCAGAGTGTTCTGCATACCAAAGACCTACTCCCCACATTAGATTTTACTGGAACCTTCACTTAAGGGAGACAGCGTTTATCCAACTTCTGCCCCCTCTAACTTTCCATTCTCAACTAAAACTGGAAAAAGCGGGGGGGAAGATGGGCTGAGAAAGACTTGTTGAGGTCATAGCCCAGAGGCAGATAAAATACTGAGATTTAATCATAAGATGATAGAGTGCTTCCTCTCTCCCAAACACTGTCACAATAGTAGGGTTCTAATAAAAAGCATAAGAGTGGATTACAGATGGAAGAGCTAAAATGCACAGACTCTATTTGAAGAATAGTTCTTAGAAAAGCCCAAAACAACAAGAGAGACAAAGAAGAAGAAGAAGAAGAAAAAAGGACAGTAGAAGATTTTGAAGCCTTTGGCACCTACATCCACAGGAAACACCTGACAGTCCAATTCCAAGCCAAATTCACAGAACACATAAGTTCATAATTAAAGTGATCACTGATATCATTGAATATCTGTCTACCATATTTAGAACTTTTCTCTTTGTTGCAGTTATTTTTCTTTTTGTTCCCTCTTTTTCTATCTTCTCTGGTTGATTAAACATTTCATGTGATTCCATTTTATCTCTTCTCAACATATCAAGTATAACTCTTTTTTAAAATAATTTTTAGTAGTTACCCTGGAATTTGCAATATATGTTTTCAACTAACACTAATCAAAGAGAGATAGAGTCATGTTAATTTTAGACCAAGAAAACAAAAAGTATCAGGCATAAAAAGAAGCATTACATCATAGTAAAAAGGTCAAGTCTCCAAGAAGCTATAATCATCTTTACTGTGAGCCAAGCATGGTGGCACATGCTTGTAATTCCAGCTACTTGGGAACCTGAGGCAGGAAGACCACAAGCACTAGGACAGCCCTTAGAAATTTAGCAAGACTCTGTCTCAAAGTAAAATATTAAAAAGAACTGGAGGATAGCTCCGTGGCAGAGCACCCTTGGGTTCAATCCCCAGTATAGCAAAATAAGTAAATAAATAAATAAATATCTTTAAAATACATAAGGCAAAAACTTAAAGAACTATAAAGAGAAATAGACAAAGCATTCTTATAGTTGGAGACTTTAACACCTCTCTTTCAGCAATTGATAGATCAAGCAAGCAGAAAATTAGCAAGAATATAGTTGACCTGAACAGCACAATCAATCAGCTTCTAAAATTGACATTTATGGAATACTCCACTAACAAGAGCAGAATACAATTCTTCTCAGGCTTATGTGGAACAGTTACCAAAACAGACCACATCTGGAGCCAAAAAACATATCTTAACAATTTTAAAGTATAGAAATCACATAAAGACTATCCTCGGCCCACAATGGACTAAAATTAGAATCAATAATAGAGAGGTGTCTGGAAAATCATCAAATACATAAACAACACACACTTTTAAGCAACACATGAATCAAAGAAAATGTCTCAAGATGAATTGTTATATATTTTGACTAAAGAGTAAAAAATACAACTCAAGAAATGTTATGAACAACTCTACACTCACAAAATAGGAAAATTCAATGAAATGAACACAACCAACCAATTCCTTTAAAGAAGCAAAAGAACATAGTTCATATTATAAGTATAATCTGAATATGTGTATATTTTTTAAATACACTTAATCAATAACTTTTAGTCTCTAAAAAATATACACCAACAATAGATGGTTTCATGAATGAATTCTACCAAATTTTAAGGAAAAATTGATACCAATTCTTCAGTCTCTTCCATTAATTCTTTAGAACTTATTCTATAAGGCCAGATTTACTCTGATTTTGAAATCAGTCAAAGCTATCACAAGAAGAAAAAAAGTAAAGAAAAATATTTCTCAAGAGACTAAATGTAAAAAAAAAAAACTCAATAGAATATTAGCAAATTGAGTACAACAACATCTAGTAAAAATTATATTCTATGACCATATAAAATTTATTCCAGATATGCAAGATTGATTCAATATTCAAAAAAGAAATTATTATTAGAAAAAGAATTAATGTAATCCACCACCAGCACATTAAAGAAAAATCTCCACAATCTTATCAACTGATGTATATTTTAGTCAACTTTCTATTACTATATAAATCAACTTAAAAAGAGGAAATGTTTATTTGGACTTGCAGTTTTGGAGATTTCAGTTCATGATTACATGACTCCATCACTTTAAGTCTTTGACAAAGCAAATTTGCTCTCCTCAAAGCAGCCAAAAAACATAAGAGAAGAAGAGGCAGAGACTGGAGTCCCACAATTGCCTTCTGGGAAATACCCAATGACCTAACTTCCTCACACTTGGCCCCACCTCTTAAAGGTTCCACCACTTTCCAATACTGCCAGGGGCTGGGGACCAAGCCTTTAACAGGTGGATATTTAGGGGACGTTTAAAATAACAACAACAACAAAAAAAGCATTTGGGAAAATAAACACATTTTCATGACACAATCTCTTAGCAAACTAAGGGGGAGAGGAAGGAAATTTACAAGAAATAAAGGTAAATTACGATGAATACCTATGAAATCCTACAACGAACATTATACTTCATGGTGAAAAACTGGACATTTTCCTACTAAGACTGAGAACAGGGCAAGGATGTGTTCTCTCATGACTCCCATAACATAACCCTGGAAATCTCAGCTAGAGCCATTGATAAGGAAAAAACAGAAGGAAGGGAGGGAGGAGAGAGGAAGAAATGGTATACAGATTGGAGAAAAGAAAATTATACTGTCCTTCTTCACCAGTAACGTGGGGTTCTGTGTAGACAATCCCAGAGAATTGACAAAACCAAAAATTCCTGGAAGTAAGTAAATTAGGTCATTGGGTATTCCCTTGAAGGGAATTCTGGAACTCCAAAATCATAAAAGGCAAAGGTAAGACACAAAAATCATACCAGCAAGGAATAATTGGAAGGCAGCTATGCTCACCACTACACCATAATGCTTACTAAGCAAAGAAATAATTGGAATTTGAAATACAAGACATTATTTTTGATAGCACTCAAAAAATGAAATCCTTAGGTATAAATCTAAAAAACAAAAACAAACAAAAAATACAAAACAGGCACAGTTCCACATGCCTGTAAGGAGGATCATGAGTTCAAAGCCAGCCTCAGCAACTTAGCAAGTCCCTAAGTAACTTAACTTAGTGAGACCTTATCTCAAAAGAAAAAAAAAATAGAAAGAAAGGGCTGGGGATTTAGCTCAGTGGTTCAGCACCCCTGGGTTCAATCCCTGGTACAAATATATATATAAAATATGATCTATGGGTCCAAAATTACAAGGATAAATGGATAACTTAAAAAAATCAAAGGTCTAAATAGATGGGAAAGTGTTCTGTGTTCATCAATTGTAAAACTCAATGAAGTTAAAATGCCAATTCCTCCTGACTTGAACTATGAATTCAATGAAATCAAAATCTCACCAAGTTATTTTGTAGATATTGAGAAACTGATTCTAGAGTTAATATGTAAAGGCAAAAGACCTCGTATAGCAAACACAACATTGAAGAACAGTTAGAAAACTCATATTACCTGATTTTAAGGATTACCATAAGGCTACCATAACTGAGACAATGTGCTATGAATGAAAAAATAGACAAATGGGTCAACAGAACAGAAGGGAGAGCCCAGAAACAGACCTACATAAATATTGTCAACAAATCTGTATCAAAGGAGAAAACTAATTCAATTAAAAAAAAAAACACTTAGTCTTTACATCAACAACAACAACAATAAAACAGTGATGGAACAATTGGACACCCATGTATTAAAAAAAACAGAATCTAGACAGATTTACACCAGTCACAAAAACTAAGTCACAATGTACCACAGATCTAAATATAAAATGCAAACCTATAAAACTTTCAAGAGAAAATACAGGGGAAAATCTAGATGAGTGACCTTGGGAATAGAGGTAAGTGTTTTTTTATTAGATGTTAATGAAATTATTTTTTATTTTATTTATTTATTTGTATGTGGTGCTGAGAATTGAACCCAGTGTCTCACACATGCTAGGCAAGCACTCCACCACAGAGTCACAATCCCAGCCCCCTAGGGGTAAGTTTTTATCTATAATGCCAAAAGCATGACCCATAAAAAAAATTGTTATATTAGACTTCATCACAATTAAAATTTTCTGCTCTGTTAAAAAGCATTGTTAAGAAAATGAGGACAAGCCACAGACTGGAGGGAAAATAGATATATGACAAAGGATTTGTGTTCAAAATATACAAAGAATTTTTAAAACTTAAGATAAACATCCCAATTAAAAAGTGAGCAATAGGGGCTGAGGTTGTGGCTCAGTGGTAGAGCGCTCGCCTAGCACGTGTGAAGCACTGAGTTTGATCCTCAGCATCACATAAAAATAAATAAAATAAAGGTATTGTGTCCAACTACAGCTAAAAGAAGAGAATAAAAAAAGTGGGCGATAGATACAATAGACAGCTTACCAAGGAAAATATATAGCTGGAAAATAAGCATATTGAAAAAAAATCATATACCATCAGGGAACTCCAAACTGGAACAAAAATGTGATACCACTACACTCCTATTAGAAGGACTGAAAATGAAAAACTGACCTTGCCAACTGCTAAAGCTACAAGACAATAGGAGCCCTCATTCATTGCTGGTGGGAATACAAAATGGAAAAATGGCAAAAATCCTCCCCCATTGTTAAGCTGGGACTGTGCATAGTGTCTCCTCTCCAAAAGGAGGGAGAGAAAGTGACTTGACAGTGGAGGATCCTGATAAACTGTAATCAGGGCCAATACTGATAATCATAAGTCTGGTATATAGCCAGGGTATGATGTGATAAAAGGACACTTCATCTCTATGGTCCTCTTTCCAAAGGTACATTAGCCCAATTTAATCATGAGTAAAGTATCAGACAAATTACAATAGAAGGGTGTTCTGTTAGGTATCTGGCCGGTATTCCTTAAAATTGTAAAGGGGACTGGGGCTGGGTTGTGGCTCAGAGGTAGAGTGCTTGCCTGGCATGCATGAGGCAATGGGTTCAATCTCCCCCATACCACATTTTAAAAAATAAACAAATAAAATAAAGGTATTGTGTCTATCTACAACTAAAAAAAAAATTGTTAAGAGGATAGAAAATAAGAAGAGTGTGAGAAAAGTGTCACAGCCAGGCTGAGCATAAGGAGACCAGACGGCTACATGGAAGGTGAGGTCTTGGATGCAATCCTGCAACAGAAAAGGATTTTTTTTAATTAATTAGTTTATTTATTCTAATTAGGAATATATGAGAGCAGAATGCATTTTGATTCATTGTACACAATTACAGCACAACTTTTCATTTCTCTGATTGTACATGATGAAGCATTGCATTGCACCATATGTGCAGTCATACATGTAACTAGGGTAATGATGTCCATCTCATTTCACCATCTTTCCTGCCCCCACATCCCCTCCTCTCACCTCTCTCCCCTTTACCCAATCAAAGTTCCTCCATTTTTCCCTTGCCCCCCCCATTATGGATCAGCCTTTGGTTTTGGGGGATTGGCTTACTTCGCTTAGCATGATATTCTCAAACTCCATCCATTTACCTGAAAATGCCATAATTTTATTCTCTTTTAATGCTGAGTAATAGTTCATTGTGTATATATACCACATTTTCTTTAACCATTCATCTATTGAAGGGCATCTAGGTTAGTTCCACAGTTTAGCTATTGTAAATTGTGCTGGGTCAAATGGTGGTTCCATTCCAAGTTTTCTAAGGAATCTCCATACTGCTTTCCAGATGGGTTGCACCATTATGGATTTCCACCAGCAATGCATGAGTGTGCCTTTTCCCCACATCCTCGCCAACACTTACTATTGTTTATATTCTTGATACCTGCCATTCTGACTAGTGTAAAAAGAAAGTTTAGAATAGTTTTAATTTGCCTTTCTCTAATTACTAGAGATGTTGAACACTTTTTCATATATGTGTTGATCAATTGTATATTTTCTGCTGAGAAATGTCTGTTCAGCTCCTTAGCCCATTTATTGATTGGGTTATTTGCTGTTTTGGTGTTAAGTTTTTTGAATTCCAGAAAAAGAATATTTGATTTAAAAAATAAGGTAAGAATAAATAATAATAGTGTATTGATAATAATGTATCAATTTAATAATAGTGTATCAACAATAATTCTTTAATACCAGCATGAAATGTTAAATATGAAAGAAACAGGGTATGGGGTAGATGAGAAATCACTGTATAATCTTCTTAACTTTTCTGTTACCCTAAAACTGTTCTAAAATATAAAATTTAATTTTAATGACAAAAATATGAACCATTCAGGGCTAAATCTAACAAAAGATGTAGGACCCATCACTGAAAACTACAAAATATTGCTGAAAGAAATTAAAATAAGACCTAAATAAATGAAAGGGCCATGGTCCGTGGTCCAGAAAACTCAATATTGTTAAGTGGTCCATTCTCTTCAAACTGATTTATGGACTCAATACAATTCTGATTTTATAAACTGACAAGATGCTTGTAAAATAAACTGCAAAACTCTTATAAGAAACAACTTTGTGAAGATGTTAGGCAATAGTTTCTTAGATATAACATTAAAAACCTAGTAACAACAGAAAATATAGGAAAATTGGACTTTATCAAGATTAAAAATGTTTGCTCTTCAAAGGATCTTATAATTAATGATGGTGGAATGTGATTATCATTACCATCCAAAGTACATGTATGAAGACACAAATTGGTGTGAATATACTATGTATACAACCAGAGATATGAAAATTGTGCTCTATATATTTAATAAGAATTGTAATGCATTCTGCTGTCATACATAAATAAAAAAATTTACATTAAAAAAGAAAGTCAAAAGACAACCACAGAAAAAGAGAAAATATTTGAAAATCATCTATCTGGTAAGGAATTTATATCTAGAACATATGAAGAAGAAATTTTAAAACTTAACAATAAAAAGAAGCCAATTTAAAAATGTACAAGGACTGGGCTGTAGCCTAGCCCAGTGGTAGTGTGGTAGTGTACCTGCCTAGCATGTGCAAGGCTCTGGGTTTGATCCCCAGCCCTGCAACAACTAAATTAAATTGGGTAAAAGATATGAGTGCACATTTCTCCTATAAAGACATACAAATTGCAAGGAAGCACAAAATACTCAATATCTTTAATCATTATATAAATTAAAACCATAGTAAAAAATCATTGCACACCAGTTAGAACAACTAAATTAAAAAGCCTGAAAATGTCAAATGTTGACTTGTGCTATGGTTGAGATACTAATTGTCCCCGAAAAGCTCATGTGTGAGACAATGCAAGAAGGCTCAGAAGTGAAATGATTGGGTTCTGAGTACATTAAATCAATCAGTGAATTAATCCCCTGGTGGGATTAACTGAGTGATAAATGAAGGTAGGTATGGTCCAGCTGGAGGAGGTGGGCATTGGGAGTGCCGTTTGGGGTCATATATTTTGTATCTGGCAGGTGGATTCTCTCTGCTTCTTGATGATCATGTGGGCCACTTTCCTCCACCACACTCTTCCTCCATGGTGTGCTCCCTCACCTCAAGCCCCAAGGAATGGAGTCTGCTGTCTATGGACTAATACCTCTGAAACTGAGCACCCCAAATAAACTTTTCCTCCTTAAAATTCTTCTTGTCAGGTCTTTTAGCCACAGCAGTGACTAAAAATGAAAGAGCTGACTAAAACAGCTAGGAACCTGAGCACCCATACTCTTCAGATGGAGTGTTAACTGGTACAACCTCTTAGAAAACAATTTGGTTGTATTCTTAAAAAGTTAAACATACACCCATCTTATGATCCAACTATTTCACTTCTTGGTATTTACCCAGGGAAAATTAAGGCATACACCCATACAAGGACTTGTACATGAATGTTTTTTGTAACTTTATGTGTAACAGCCCCAAACTAGAGTCATTCCAAGTGTCAATCAACAGGTGAATGGATTAACAAAATGTTGATAAAAATACTACTGGAGAATAAGAAAGAATTAATTGCTGATATATAAGCAAATCTCAAAATAATTATATTGTGTGAATTAAGTTGGACAAAAAGGAGTACATAATGTATGAAACCATTTACATAACATTTTAGAAACTGCAAACCAATACACAGCAATAGAAATTAGATTAGTGGTTCCCTGAGATCAAGAGGTATTACAAAGGAGCACAAAGGAACACTTTAGGGTGATGAGTATATCCACCTTGATCACCATAGTGGTTTCAGAGGTTTAAATATATGTCAACGCTTACCAAATTTTACACTTTAAATGCATGCTCTTAATTGTTCATCCATTATGTCTCAATAAGGCTGTTTTTTTATTAGTTACACATGAAAGTACAATGATCTTGACAATTCATACATTTGAATCAAATGGGGTATAATTTCTCATTTTTCTGATTGTACAGGTTGCAGAATCACATTGGTCATACAGTCACCTATATACATACAGCAATAATAATGTCTATTTTATTCTGCTGCCCTTCCTAATAAGGCTGTTTTTTTTTTAAATGATTTTCAAGACATCCTTTATAGAGGTGGGTTGGGCATTTAAAGATGCCATGTCATCTTTCTTCCTCCATCTTTCTTTTACCCATCTTTCTTTGACCCCAAACAGCTAAGTGTTATCAGACAAACCTCAGCAAATTCTTTTCTATCACAAGCCATTTTCAAGGACTTCAGGATACATGATCTTTTTGTTCTCATTGGGCATTCAAAACCAAGAATCAGTGAAACACCCCACAGAACAGCAATAATCCTAACTGCACCTCAGTAAGTCTTCATGCACCTGCCAATAGGTGATCTAATTTATGCCCTTGTATGTGCATTGGGGATAAAGTGGTTTTCACTCTATATGATCACTTGGCAAGTGAAAGCAAGTGGGAAAAAATAAGGAAGTTCAAAGGATTTGCCCAGGGTATATATGGCAAAATGTAAAGTTTCCTGGTTAAGCACTTTCCAGGATACTGGCTGCCGTGTAAGTCAAGCCATCTCCTCAGTAAGAGCCCACTTTAATAACAATAAATGAATTAGAATTTAGGAAAGGAAAGTTGAGTGAAGGGCATCATCTAAGTTCATGCTTCTACTGCAAGGTGCCCACTAATCCTTTTATAGGTCATCTCACAGCCTCAGTGTGATCTTTTAACACTATTACAATAGATGGCACAAATTGTTATTATTTCTTGGGGGATCCTGGAGTTAAAGTACACTGAATAGTAATTAATGACAGTTAACATTGATTGGATTGTTTACTGAGTTTTTTTGTTCATTGCACTATCATATGCTTACTAACAAGTCTAAGAGGTTAAAACTGTGATTCTATCCTTTTTGACAGATGAATAAAGCTGAGGCTCAGAGTTTTAGTAGCTAGAGCAAAATCACAGTTTATGAGTAAAAGAGCTGGGATTAGAACTCAGACTTTGATTTCAAATCTTCATGCTGCGTGTTTAAATCATTTTATCTAATCCGTGGGCATGAAGACACCCACAGACTCACAGTGTTTTGAAAACACCAGAAAGACATAAATTAGATTGGAAAGAGTAGAAATTTGTCTGATTATATGATGTGGAGCCTGCTTCCAACACCAGCTCACCCTTACACACACACACACACACACACACACACACACACACCAGTGTTGGAGTGAGGCAAATGGAAGGCTGATAGTTACAAAAGGATATATACAAATAAATCGGAGAAAGAAGGAAGGAGAACTGACCTTCCCCAACATTTCTGCCCTTCTCCAATCCTCTTGCTATACTCAATCTCATTGGTGCCATGGCTTTCAGAGACTCATCCTTTGAATAAAAAGAGACAAAACATTTCAAGGGTTTCAGTCTTCTACTTCTCCATCCTTCCTAGTTATTTAGCTGAAAAGTTTACTTCTTCCAAAAGAAGGGCAAATTTTGTACACTGCTTCCTCTCTGTGGAAGAGTTGTTCCACTCCCCAAATCTCTAAATTCCCCTAAAATTGTTTGATCTAAAAATGTTTAAGTCTAAAAATGTTGTGATAATCAGTTTTTTATTACTGCAATACAATACTTGAGATAATCAACTTAAAAAAAGAAAAAGTTTATTTTGGCCCATGGTTTCAGTCCACAGTTGCTTGGGTCTGTGGCCAGGTAGTACATAATGGTGGGGATGCATGGTAAAAGAGATCTGTGCAACTCATGGCAGCCAGGAAGTGAGAGACAGGGAGAAGAACCCAGGGTTCCCCTCTCCCCTTCAAGGACATACCCCCCATGACCTAACTTCCTTCAACTAGAACTTCCTCCCATCTCTTCCCAACAATGCCACAAGCAGAAGACCAAGCCTTCAACTTGTGAGCCTTTGAGAGACATTCAAGATGCAAACTACAGCAGAAATACTCGAAAGGAGTAAAAAGAAATTCAGAAGGTGATTTTTTAGACAGCTGATACTGTTGGAATCTTTGCAAAAACTTCCACGACAGAAATTATATTCTTAGATTTTCATTTAACAATGACAACAATGATTAGAAATTAAATTTAAACATGATTCATATTGTCTCTATTTCCTGTTTTTTTCTTTCTTGCTAAACAAAGAACACCCAAGATAGTGAAGAGATATATTTTTTTTCAAATGTTCCTTAAAAGAATATTAAAAACTTCTTAGAAAAATATATGATGATTACCCAGGCGGGAAAGATTTAAAAAGAAGAAGAAGAAAAGAAGGTAGGCTCAAATACAGTAGCTTCCAATTTTCGGTGATTATAATACTTTTTTTTGAAACTATAAGAGATTAACATTCTGACATATATAGGTATTACTGATATATTTTGTGTTAAAAATTTTAACATAAAAATTTGCATCACATAGATAAATTTGCATCATTCATTAAAATAAATTAATAAAGTGTACTATTTATGTGGAAGTTTAAAAAATACTGGAACACAATGAAGACATTCAGTTCTTTTAACTATATGTATATTTGGTTCAGGCAGAGATTATTTCTCTACTTTTTTCATATAAGAAAGACAGTCATGGGGCTGGGTTTGTGGCTCAAGTGGTAGCGTGCTTGCCTAGCATGCATGAGGCACTGGGTTCGATTCTCAGCACCACATAAAAATAAAATAAAGATATTGTGTCTACCTAAAACTAAAAAAAATAAATAAATATTTTTTTTAAAAAAAGAAAGACAGTCATGCCTTTTGGAAAATGATCTTTGCCATAACAAGAAATATGCAATAGCTGGGCATCATGGTCTACACCTGAAATCCCAGCAGCTTGGGAATCTGAGGCAGGAGGATCTTAAGTTTGAGGCCAGCCTCAGCAACTTGGCAAGACCCCATCTCAAAATAAAAAATAAAAAGGACTAGGGATGGATTCCATAGCAAATTGTCACTGAGTTCAGT
This sequence comes from Callospermophilus lateralis, assembly GCF_048772815.1. NCBI lineage: Eukaryota > Metazoa > Chordata > Mammalia > Rodentia > Sciuridae > Callospermophilus > Callospermophilus lateralis. The sequence continues at coordinate 53,679,623 of NC_135318.1, forward strand.
TCCTAATACAAAAAAAGAAATATGCAATAAACAAGAGGACCTACCAAAAGATAAATTGGCTACGATGAACTAATAGCACAATGCACATTATAATCTGAAAATTTAAAATAAATTCTGCATTTACAAAAATAATTAGAAAAATGTTAGTATTATTTATAGTTTCAGAAATATAATATTTTATATGTGTTAATTCCTATTTGTTTTAAATATTTATTATAAAAATAATTTTTATAATTTTAAAAAGGAGAAATCAAAATGTTCAGAACTGTATGAATGAAGTTTTCTAGATATTTTCTCTGAACAGGGTATATAGTTTAGTTTCAATGAAGCTACATGACATTTCTTCAACTTAACTTTTTTCACTTGAGAATATACAGTGATTCCCTTTCCCTTCACTGTCTATAGGTTTGATTAATGCATTTAATGATTGACAATATGTTATTTTACAGGTAATATTTACTTAAAGAATCTGTGATACAAACAAGGCATTTCAGCCCTATTTTCCTTCACAGGAAAGTTCCTTCACAGATATTTTGATTTACTTGTACAAGGTTCTACATAGGGTCATTTCCTTGTTACATTAAGTTCACAGATGTGAACATTTAACAATTGGGATAGATAATGCTCAATGGGATTAAACAGGTTCTCCCATGGCAGACTTTACTAAGAAAGTAGGAAAATTCCTGTCTCCTCAGCCTCTCATCCACAACTGGGTCTTAACATTTTCATCCTTGTGATACCAATACGTAAAATGACTTGTTGTTATGTGTGTGTGGTTTTTTTTTTTTTTTTTTAGTTTTAATTTTGGGTGAAATGGATAATTTCTGTTATGATTATTATTTGGAATTTTTCTCTGAAGGCACTTATTCCCCTTCCTGTGTCTACTTTTCAACTAGATTTTAGGTCCTTTGTCTCTAATTTGCTAAATAAATTGTTTATTAAGAAAATTAGCCTTCATATCATAAACCACCCTCATCCGCACCCGTTTCTTTTCACTTTGGTTTTAATGCTGTGCATAGCACCACATGGCTGATTTTTATCCAAATGTCATCCATTCATTTATTTAATGAAAATTTATTGGGCCTTTACTGTATGCCAAGGATATAGTAATATAACAATGATAACCAAAACAGACATTGACCTTGCATGAAGCTCAAGCATATAGTAAAGAAGCCAACATTGATTAACAATTTCAAAATTGCATTGTTTCAAATGAAGGGCAAGTACCAGCAGCAATGTTTTCCTTTCTGGCTTCTTGGCTGTGCATGCTGTATACTTTTTGTACCATAATTATGGTTTGGGAATTTTTGTGGTTTTTTTTAACTCATACATTTAAACAAATGCGGAATTTGCTTTGGGATAGAGAATAATGTGGAAATTCTACTTTCTTTTTTAAAACATGTTTAGTCAATGTGTCCCTTATTACTGGACCATATATTCCCCAGTGATTAAGTATGTCACTTTTACCACACCTCAATTATTACTTGGCTGCACTTGGCTCTTCTATTTCATATCCCTGTGCCCGAATCCATACCCATAATGTAGCAAATAATGTATTTTCATAATTGCAGTTGCTAGCAAGGGCAACTCCATTTTTATTTTCTTTTGCTATTCTTTCTGGATATTTATATGTATTTGTTTCTCCAAATCTTGTTGACATTCTCATTGTCATTTCATTGAATTAAAGAGTAATTTAGTGATTTTTTTTATAGAGTCTGTTTGTTTTTAAAATCTTTTATAAACGTATATCAGGAAATGGTGCATTTAGCTTCAGGTGATAGATATTTTTCAGATTATGTAGCCACATAATAGTGGCTACAGTAAACATGGGTACTTACCGAGAAAGCTCAGGAGGAAGTACTCATGGCTAGGTGGCAACTCAAAATATCAGTCAAGATGCAAGCTCTTGAATAAGAACTAACATAGAACCAACATCTATCACTGAAAAATCTTGACACATGGCTTTTGTTGCATAAATCACTTTTAGTAAGAATTAAAATAGTACAAGTACTTTTAAACCCTTCGTGTCTCCTACCACAAAGTGAAGCATTATCTTCCAGTTGATATTTCCAACTATTGCTCTTTTGACATACGTGTATGTCCATAAACATAACCAGTATTGTTCGACATGCTTTTTAATATTTGTACAAATGTTATTATACAGTGTACCCTTAGCAAGTTGATTTTTTTCACCTGACATTGCTTTAAAGTTTATCCTTGTGGATAAATATTACTCTAGTTAACTTATTTTAAAAGCTGTAGATTGTAGGACTATAACTCAACTGTAACACAGTCCTCTGTCTAGACTCCCTGAGGCTAATTCCACAAACAAGGTTGCAATAAGCATTATGTTAGCACATGTCACCTATGCATGGTACAAGACATTTTCTAAGGTCTTTATGAGCAGAATTGTCAAGTGCATGGAAAAATGCTTCTCTATATTTGATCTGGACAAGCTGTTTTCCAAAGTTGCATATTAATTTGAGATCCTCCCCAAAGTACATCAGAGTTTTCTTTGGTTTAGTTCTCTCCCACACTTAACAATGCCAATTTCTTAAATATTTTGCCCAACATATGGGAAAGAAATGGCATCCCGTTGGGCTCTTGTTCATGTCTCCCTGCTCACCAAGAGGTTGACCACCTTTGTATTTCTATATATTTAATTTCCATAAGGTTTCCTTTTATGTGAAGTGACTGCTGTACACTTTGCCCAATTTTTACTGGGTCGTTCACGGGTTTACAAACAGATTTGTAAAGTGCTTTTAAACCCCCAAATTGCCAACCTTTACACAGTTTTCTAGCAGGCATGACCTGCCTTTGTGTTCGTTGGTAGTACCATTTGTTAGAGAGACTCTTTTTTTTTAATTACATCAAATTTATCATTTTTTTTATAGTTTGTGCTTATGAGTCTGTGTAAGAAATGTTTTCCTACCCAGAAATCATAAAGACATTCTTCTATATCATCTGCCAAATGTTTTGACAATATTTTATTTTAACATCCTTAAGTCTATGTGGGACCTTAAGGATATACGAAAGGAAAAGCAAAATACAACAAAATCCTATACTTTTCCTTCCCAGTTCTATTTCTGAAAAGTATATCTTTTCACACAACTAAGTCAGACATTTTTTGAGCTTCGTCAGATGTCAGACTTCCATAAATGGTCTGTCTAGTATGTTCCATTGGTCTGGCCTTGTGTTATTGCCACATGGTTAGTTTATTATAGCTTTATAATGAGACTTAGAATTTAGGAGAGTTAATCCCCCATCTTATTCTTCTTGAAAATTACCTTAGTTTTTTTTTTTTTTCTCCCCTTTGGAGAGAATTGATTTTTTTTTTTCAAATTAAGACTTTGAATCCAAAGTATTTTCTGAGGTACTATTTTTTTCCTATTTCCTTAAGATATAAAAAGTGTATATTTTGCTGGATATAGTAATCACAGTGGCTCAGGAGGCTGAGGCAGGAGGATCTAGAGTTCAAAGCTAACCTCAGCGAAAGCAAGGTGTTAAGCAACTCAGTGAGACCCTGTTTCTAAATAAAATACAAAATAGGTCTGGGGATGTGGCTCAATGGTCAAATGAGTTTGATCCCTGGTACCCACCTCCCCAAAAGTGTATATTTTACTATGGTCATATTCACCTTTTGTCAGATTTATATCTAACCATACTATAATGTTGATGATATTTAACATAGCAGCTTTTAAATTACATTTTATGTTCAGGGAACATAATTGATTTTTTAATATTGATATTGTACAAAACAACCCTATTGAATTCTTTTTTTATTTATTGTTTTTAGATAACATGACAGTAGGATATATTTTGACATAATATACATACATAGAGTACAACCCATTCCAAATAGGATCCCATTCTTTTTATTGTACATGATGTGGAGTTACACAGGTCATGTATTCATTTATTAGCAAAGGAAAGTCAGGTTTGATTTATTCTACTATCTTTCCCTATTCCCATCCCCCCTCCCTTCCCTTCATTCCTCCTTTTCTAGTCCATTGAACTTCTATTCTTCCCCTCCCTACCCTCCCTTGTTGTGGGCTAGCATCCACATATCAGAGAGAATATTTGGCCTTTGGTTTTTTTGGAACTGGCTTATTTCAAATAGCATATTCTCTGGTTCCATTCATTTACCAACAAATGCCATATTTTCATTCTTCTTTATAGCTGAGTAATATTCATATATATATATATATATATATATATATATATAGAGAGAGAGAGAGAGAGAGAGAGAGAGAGAGAGAGAGACACACACACTACATTTTCTTGATTCATTTATCTGTTCAAGGGCATCTAGGTTGGTTACAGAGCTTATTGAGAATTGAGCTGCTATAAACATTGCTGTGGCTGTGTCTCTGTAGTATGCAGATTTTAAATCTTTTGGGTATATGCTGAGGAGTGGGGTAACTGAGTCAAATGGTGATTCTATTCCAAGTTTTCTGAGGACTCTCCATTCTGCTTTCCATAGTGGCAACCCTGTTGAATTCTCATCATTCCTATATCACACAGATTGCGTTGTTAAACATAACACCAGAGACTGAGAGGCCGAGGTAACAATTTGTTTTCTCACAGTTGTCAATACTGGAAGTTCCAGATCAAGGTCTACCAGGTTCGAGTTCTGAAGAGGGCTTTCTTTCTGGCTTTCAGGTAGTCATAAAACATGACTATCTGATTAGTGTGTCCTCACCTGGCAGAGAAAGAGCAAAAGAATGTTGTTCGTCCTATAAGGTTATCATCCTTTTCAATTAAGACCCCATATTTTTGCGGGGGGGAGTACTGGGGATTGAACTCAGGGGCACTCGATCACTGAGCCACATCCCCAGCCCTATTTTGTATTTTATTTAAAGACAGGGTCTCACTAAATTGCTTAGCATGTCACTTCCACGGAGGCTGGCTTTGAACTCCTGCCTCAGCCTCCCCAGCGACTGTGATTAGTGGCATGTGCCACTGTGCCGAGCTGGGGCCCACTCTTATGACCTCATTTAACCTTAACACCTCCTGAAGACCTATCCGCAGACACAGTCACTTTGTGGGATAGGGTTTAAACACATGAATGGGGACCTGGGGATGGGCACAGTTCAGCTCCCGGAAAATCCTGATATTTTGTTTATCTCGTCCTTTTGTTATCCTGTATAAATAATTGTACACTCTGTAATTTATTAATTTTTTTCTGACCATGCCTGTTAGGGCTACAATATTAAATATTTTTTTAAAAAAGCAAAAAATTATTTTTTATTCTGAACTTAAGGGAAGTCTCTTGTTTCACCAGAAGCTATGTCCACTGCATGGATTTTACTGAATGGTAATCAGTCTAATGAAGTTCTCCTCTTTTATTGCTAATACTTCCTTTATTAACTGTAAGTGAGCTTTCAATTATATCTTAGATATTGTTCATGTCGTTCTGAGATTTTCTGAAGTTTTCTACATTTGTCTATTATGCCAATAAGTTTTTTAAACATTAAGCCACCCTTGAACTCCTCAGAACACAAGATATCAATAGAGGAAACAGAAAATAAAAGAGCCTTGAAATAAGAACATGCTTGGTATGTTCCAGCACAGGAGGAAAACTAGATCTAATGGTATGCAGTACATGATAAAGAGTGGTCGGAGATGAGGTCATTGAGATAAAATGCAAAGGGAAGCCATTCAGCTGCCAGATGGGAAATTCATTAGAGGGAGACCAGAGTGAAAGCAAGGAATACAGTGTGGAGGCTATTCCAGGTGTCCAAACAAGCAAAGATGAGCATGACTTGGAGCAGAGCAATTTCCATGAGGAGGTAAAGAAGTGGGAGATTATTTTGGAAGAAGAATCAGTGGAGACTACTGATGAGCTTTATGCAGGTGAATGAGAGAAAGACAGGACATAGGTAACTCCTAGGATTTGACTATTTTTTTTATCCTATTTATAAATATTCTTCCCATACTAAGATGGTTTTCTAGATGTTCCATTATTTTAATTTTTAGTTAATGACACTCTGATGTGTTTGAGGAGCTTTAACTTCTTCGAATGACCTTTACACATACTGAATGTTTTTATTGATATCTGATCTGTTACACTGTGATCAGAAAAACATGGCTCATGGTATTTTTAACTTGTGGCTTTTACTGATATATTAATGGCCTTCTACAAAATTAAAATTTGTAAATGAACCAATGACACTTATATTTCTTAGAGGTTTTGTTTACTGTAGCCTGATGCTGCATAATTTGGTTCCTAGACATTCATAAATGTTTTCTCTTTCTGTTGATCCTCTTTTTCATTATTATGTGATATTTGTTGCCTTGTTTAAGACTTTTTTATTAAGGTCAAATTTGTCTGACATTAATGTTGTTATTCTAGCTTTGCTTGTCTGATAGACCCATCCACATTCTTTCATTTTCAATTATTCTGAACCTCTTGTTTTGGGTTGCAACCCTCATACAGAATATAGTTGGCTATGTCTCAATGTGATAGGCATTGTTTTAACAAGTGAACATTTTTTACATGTGTTGATATAATAGACTTCATCATAATTTGTGTCAGTGTCTGTTGATGCTATTTTTATTCTTGCTTTTTAAACTCCTTGGCTATTCTATCTTTTTCTTACTTTCTGCAGTGTAATGTATGTTTTCATTTCTGTATCTGTTAAATTTCATGGTGAATCTAGAATCTGTAGTTGCTCTAGTGTTGGTTTTTTTCCCCCACTTGGCAGGGGGAACTGAACCCATGAACACTTAACCACTGAGCCACATCCCCAGCCCTTTTTTATATTTTATTTAGAGACAGGGCCTTGCTAAGTTGCTGAGGCTGACTTTGAACTTGTGATCCTCCTGCCTCAGCCTCGCGAGCAGCCAGTGATTATTTTTCTAGGTTAAATACATCTTTACACTTCAGCTTCTTGAATATCATCTTGAGTTATTGACTTGAAATCATGAGACACCTAACCCATCTCTCATCCTTCCCCATGCCCACCCATGGGAGCCCTTAGGATTTGTGCCTCATTCCTATGATACTAAATAATCAACTGATACAGTGTGACTTGTCATAGCATGTTTTTAACCTTCCTACAGTTGTTTCAGTTCGTTTCCACATTTGAATTGTTTCAGTGCTCTCTACCTGTCTTTCCTATCTGATTTCTTCATTTTGACTCACAACTTGTTCGGTTAGGATTCTTCAGGATATGGAGTATTTGAGAAATGCTTATCACTGTCAGAGTTCCTTGCAGGTTTCATAACGTTTTCCTGTGGTATTTATGCAACAGGTATTTTTAAAAATTGGGGAAGAGGGTCACATTTTTCTATCTTTATAAACATCACCATTGTTCCACACTGATATTGGGATAATATCAAAATAAAGAAATCTGAAAGCAGGTGTGGTGGTGCACGCCTGTAATACCAGCAATGTGGGAGGCTGAGGCAGGAGGATCACAAGTTCAAGACCAGCCTCAGTAACTTAGCAAGGCCCTAAGTAACTTAGTGGGTTGCTTTCTCAAAATAAAATAAATTAATAAATAAAAAGAGCTGAGGATGTGGTTCCATGATTAAGTGCCCCTGGGTTCAATCCCAGATAAAAGGAAGGAAGGAAGGAAGGAAGGAAGGAAGGAAGGAAGGAAGGAAGGAAGGAAGGAAGGAAGGAAGGAAAGAAGGAAGGAAAGGAGGCAGAGAGGGAGGGAGGGAGGGAGAGTAGGAGGGGGGAGGGAGGGAGAGTAGGAGGGAGGGAGGGAGGGAAAAGAAATCTGAGAATACTGCACTAGAATTTTCCATTTGCCCTTTTGCAAATGACCATAGTATAATATTTTGAGTCTTCAATAATTTCGTCAGAATAGCACTTGAAGTTAATTCTGAATCAATTTTTTTTGCTGCAGTGTGGCCTTCCTCACTGAATTAGACATAGTGTTCTTCCTTTATTTCTGGAAAGCTGCTTCTAGCATATTGCTGAGTATTATGTTCATCTGCATTACTTTTTTTTTTTTTTTTACTATACAAAGAGTGATCCATTCATTGAATCTCTATTGCCTGTCATTTCTACCATTACCTCTTCTCTAGTTTTTTCTTCAGAGTGTCTTTTTCTTAATCAATTTTTCTATTCATCAGAATCCATTTTCTATGCCATCGATTCTGCTTCTTTCTCTAATATAAGTACTGCTTCCATAATAGCATTATAACATTACCTAACAGGTTTCTCAGGTTTTTTTTTTTTAGTTTTATTTACTCTTCAATTTTCTTTTTTAAATTTTTTTAGTTGTAGATGGACATAATACCTTTATTTTATTTATTTACTTTTATGTGGTGCTGTGGATTAAACCCAGTGCCTCACATGTGCTAGGCAAGCACTCTACCACTGAGCCCCAGCCCCAGCCCTCTTCAATGTTCTTTTTAGCTTGTCATATTTCTATATGCATTTTTGATTCCTTATTTTAAAGTTTAGTTTTTTGAATGGCACAGAGCACTTGCAAACAAATATTTTTCTATTTTCTATGGTATCTCTTTCAGATTCTAATTTATCACTAACCCATCATGCCTCTTCCTTTCTTTATTTCTTTTTTACAGTAGTTCATTCTGTTTTGTTTTTGCAGTACTGGAGATTGAACTCAGTAGTGCTTTAATACTGAGATATATCCCCAACCCTTTTTTAATTTTTTTTTGTTTTGAGACAGGGTCTTGCTAAGTTGCCCAGTCTGACTCCAAACTTGCAATCTTCCTGCCTCCGTCTCCTGAGTCACTGGGGTTACTGGTGTTTGCCACCATGACTGGCTCTTCCTTAGAATATTTTCAATAGATCCTAACCAACTAATTTCTTTTTGGATTAGTATTATTTGATGAGGGCAGATCTATCTCTTTGGGTCTAGATGCAGTGTAAATGGATTCTCTGTGCTCCTGTGGACTTCATCTGGGCCCTATTTGCAGACCACTTTGATTTGAAGACTGAAGGTTAAGGTCTTCTTTTCTGGAATCTGCATTTCTGTGAACTGAGGGAGACTGAAAGCTAGCTGGATGCTGAATCAACCATGATTACTGGATTGGTTCTGCTTTTTCTTCTATAATGAATCTTAGAGTTTCCCTCCAATTCAGGAAACAGTAGACACTTGCTTTCACCTGAAAAAAAAAATAGCACTTAAAATTTCTCCCCCAAACTTACTCATTCTTCCTAAGGGCCCCCTGTTCTTCCTTCCCCATCCCTACAAAATGGAAACAAAGGGGAATATTGGGGAAGGGTGTTTAAACAGATAAACCCCAGGATCTTTGCACTGATGATATTAATCCACACTAGAGACTGAAGAAACCTTATGTTTTTACTCTGCTCTTCTCTTCTTGGCCATTAATATCTCTAGAGGTCTTTGCCTTCTTCTCTTTCTGTAAAATCTGAGTTTCTGGTACCCCTTTCTGGATAATCCTATTCTGGGTTGTTTCCCATTCCCTTCCCAAAACAAAGCAAAGCAAAATTGTGAGTCCAGATGGATCTCCCCATATTTGTGAGTCACTCCCTCTCCAGGAAGTTGAGGCAGGAGTTCTGCTCTGGCAGGGAGTCTGGATTTTCCTCCTCTGGCTGATCATGTGCCCTGCCAATCAGGGGGCCAACCAAGAGTTTTTGTAAATACATCCACTCTTGTTTCCTTTGGTACTGAATCCAGAAGACTATCTACAGGTCCCATCCAATGGGATAGAGTTCCAGTATCTTCCATCCTCCGACCTTCATCAAGACTTACTCAATGAGCACTGCTGAGTTTTGCTGCCATTGAGCGTTTCCATGGTCTAAGGGGTAAGAAAGAGTAATCCTGCAAATTCCCTGCCAGCTTCTCTGGGAAGTACTAATGCTGACAATTTAGGCACATGGACTTGGGCCACCATTCGGTCTTGGGATCCATATGATCTTTATGTCCATCTATGTCTTCATTGCATGTATTTGTAAGGAGAAGATACTTGTCCCTTGATGTATCTCTAGAAGAGGGAGGTCCATTCCCACTGGGTAATAGTATGGGAGAGGAACTTCCAAAGTCTCTCTCACCTCACCCTCCATATTTATTTCTTTTGCGGGAAGGGCAGTACAGGGATCGAACTCAGGGGCACTCAACCACTGAGCCTCACCCCCAGCCCTATTTTGTATTTTATTTAGAGACAGGGTCTCACTGAGTTGCTTAGTGCCTTGCTTTTGCTGAGGCTGGCTTTGAAGTCAGGATCCTCCTGCCTCAGCCTCCTCAGCCACTGGGATTACAGGCATGTGCCACCATATTTCTTTAAAAGGGGAAGGCGGGTTTTCCTGATCCATGGAACGGGAGAAGAAAAGAAACAGAGCTTGGAGGCTCAGCCTTGATAACCTTCTCTTTCAGGCTGTACTGAGAACTCGTACATAGAGCTCTGGACTGAGAGGTCTCTACTGGTAGGTTTGCTTCATTAAACAGAAGTGGGCTTTAGCTAGCTTTGCTTGCCAACCCGTGACTTTTACCCTCTAATGCTGGTATTTCTCCATTGGTCACATTCCTGTGTGGACCACTCAAGCTGGTCCCTAGCCAGTGTTATTCATCAGTCCCCTAAAACCCAGCATGCCTCCGGTGTATATAATTTACATTTCAAAAGAAAAGAAGTGCCGTTTTCTTTGGCCTAATCCGGGAATGTGATTTTGGAGGAAAATATACTCTCATGGATTATGGATTTTGTTGTTGTTGTTTGTTTGTTTGTTTTGGTGATGCTGGGGATTGAACCCAGGGCTCTGTGCATTCGAGGCAAGCATTCTACCAACTGAGATACAACTCTCATGGAGAGCCAGCTATTGAAATGTAGAGGACCCCAACCCACTCTTGAGAAAGAATGAATTTGTTATTCCTGTGAAATTCTTCTGACCATTCCTTGTCTACTGTGGAGACTGAGAGGAATTTCTGAAATATACACCCCTGTGACATTTTTGGAAATCAGCCTTTACCAAGACGCTTGTAACTGTAAGACCAAAAACTTGTTTTGTCACTCTCTGATATTTACCTGCAATCAGAGTACAGCACCCGCTGCCAGGTGAAGGGTGGGATCCCAGGATGGTGGAGAGGTGGGGGCAACAGGCTTCTGCTGCTCTTCTAACCAAGGAGAAATTCAAAAGTACTTCTATTTATTATTCTGCCAACATTCACTTATTGATTTAAATGAGCAAATGTGGAAATTCTAAAATTCACCATAAACACACACACACACACACAAAAGATACTGTAAATTAAGGGTACACTTTTTAAAAATGCACATAGGTGTTTGTTGATGGGCCTTTCTCACTTGTTAACTTGTTAAGGTGAAAACTCAGGCTGAGGATGACACAGTGATCCCACGGTGCAGAGTAGCATGGCCAGGTAAACAACCCCAGTAACCCCAGGAGGAGCTCTGTTAATACCAGATCAGCCCCAGGAAAATCTGTGCAGTATAGCCTCTGCCTACCAGGGATCTGGTCTCTTCCTTCCAATCATCTTTTTAGTAATTTTTGCCTTCACAAAAGAAAGAACCCTCTGGAAAGTTCTTTATCACTTGCCCCTACTCTCCAAACTTCCATCTTCCCACCACTTTTAACAAAACTCTAGGTCTTAATAATGTCCAAGTGAAAAATGTTGAGTTGTGAGAAAATAGACATTACTCAAATGATCTGCTTTTTTCTGGCTTAAAAAAAAAAAAAAAAGTCCACATTTATTTTAGAAATCTTGAAAATACAAAAAAGTAGAAAAAAGAAAAATAAATAAAAAAAAGAAAATAAATATTACTCACCATCTTATAACCACAATTAATGTATTTATATTTCAGTTGATTTTCCCAGGTACACTCAAGCACATGCAGAATGATGATGTCTGTTTTTAGTCATGTCTTCTTATTTTTATTTTCATTGCAAATAATATTGTTTCATCAAAAATATTGTACATATCAGCATCACATATTCCTTTATATAACAAAGCAGATTCTCAAATTTCAAAGCCACAAAATCCCTAGGAGACAAATTCACAAAGAAGGTAAAGAGGTAACTCAGAAAAGAAAGAACATGAATTACTAAATAGTGATATATTAAAATTTGCATGTAATAAAATACAATTGTAAAAATAAGAATTCATTTTTACTTATAAGTTGGAGGAATGCTTAAATTCTTGTATTCAATGCTAACAGGTAATTCAACAAAATGCCTTTAGAAGCATAAAATTTTTAATATCTTTCAGAGACATAGAATTCTAACTTCCAGATATCTGTCTAAAAATGTAGGGAAATTATATAATGTACATGCACACACACACACACACACACACACACACAACAGGCTCTGTAGCTTAGCTTGCAATAGCAAAAAATAAAAGTAACAACAAACTAAATATCAAAAAATAGGGGATATATAACTATATTATGGCATACTGTAATATTAGGCTAACATTAAAAATGATATAAAATATATACAATAATTTAAAAGAAGCCATAATTCTACAAAACTTTTACATCTAAAGAGATATTACTCTTAGCTTTGAATGGTGGAATTATAGATTTTAGATTTTTTTTTCTTTTTCTTTAATATTTCTTTTTCTGTACTAACTTGATAATCTTTAATTTCCTGGTATCCTTTTCCAATCTTTGAGGCACTACAATTTTGATAGGATCATAAGGGATTGTGGTTAAGAAAGGATACAATTTTACTGAATGTATGAATAGTCACACACACTAAAGACCATGGAATCCTTCCATTTCACTGGCCATACAAACTTCAGATGTTTATGTCCACAAATACAAGCCATTATTTTCTTATTTTCTGTACTGATGATGGCAAATGATTTGTCTTCGACTATAAAGGATGTTCATGAGGGGTCTGATGAGCTGACCTCAGCTGCAGATTTTTATTTTTTATTTTTTAATATACTGGGGAGTGAATCCAGGGGCACCCCACCACTGAGCCACATCCCCAGTCCTTTTTCTATTTTATTTAGACAGGGATGCACTAAGTTGCTTAGGGCCTCGCTAAGTTGCTAAGGCTGTTTTTGAAATTGTGACACTTCTGCCTCAGCCTCCTGAGCCACTGGGATTACAGGTGTGCACCACTGTACCCAGCTCAGCTATGGATTTATATGGAGGTAGGGAGTCACTTTCTTTTAATGTGACAATCTAGCTCTTAAGAAACTAAATCCAGCAGTTAAAATGATATTTTATGAACATAGAATGAAATTCATAAACATGAACCAACCAAGAAGAAAATTACCACTGATCTCACCCTTCCCCAGGATCCCCACCCTCCCGTGTCCCTCTAGGTCCTCCTTAATCCCGTATGGCACATGGATAATTGATAATTTATTGGATGAACACACTAATTAATTAATTAACTGTATTAATTAATTAATTAATTAATTAAATGCAAGCTGGGCATGGTGGTGCATACCTATAATCCCAGTGAGGCTGAAGCAGGAGGATAGGAAGTTTAAGATCAACCTCAGCAATTTAGCAAGACCCTGTCGCAAAATTTAAAATAAAGGGGGTGGGAGTATGGCTCAGTGGTAGAGTGTTTGCCTCACACGTGGGAGGTACTGGTTTTGATCGTCAGCACCACATAAAAATAAAATAAAGGTATAGTTTTCCATCTACAACTAAAAAAAAATTATTAAAAACAAAAAGTGCTGGGGATGTAGCTTAGTGCTAAAGTGCCTCTGGGTTCAATCCCCAGTACCAATAAATAAATAAATAAAAGCAACGGCTACATTTTAGAAGTTGACAAGGTAATTACCATGATGGGTAATTTCTTGGCCTTGTTAGGGTACACTGAATTCCATGTTTTGGCATTTGTTTTAAAAAAGCAAATACCACCAACTGATTATGAGAATCTAGTTTAGAGACTGGGGCAAATCTTACAGATCAGCTTGACCATTAGCTTCTACTATCCCATTCAAATTAGTGGTGTGCTGTACCCAGTTATTAATTATACAGCTGCTACTAGCATGGATAATGGAATTGCATAAGATGCAACCTCAGAGATTGAGGTCCTTCTGCCTTGCCCTTAGCCATCACACCAAAGCATATTGTTTTTCATTGTGATGTCCCATCAAAGTCAGTGTTGCAAATATCCTGTTCCTTCTAATGGGACTTCAGCTCATGGGAACATGAAGCGACCTAAGTACAGTACAAAATAATTGCAAAGTAATAACAATGTTTCCTACCCAGGTGATAGCTCAGAGAAGATTTAATTGGATACAATTACCCTATTCCAAGAATAATACTTTATACTTTATGTCATAATTATCACTCCAGGATCTTGAAGAAATTTATGAACATTGATTAAACATTAGCATAGCATTTTGAAGAAGGTAATATTAACAGTAGTATACTGAGCCCAGAGAGGGATGGTTTCCTATTCCAAAGTGCACAGCAAAAAGTCAAGAAATAACCCCAATCTGCACTGACTTAATGTTAGGAATATTGCTAAGTTAGTTTATACAGCTTTGGGAGCTCTTTATTTCCATAACATAACTAAGATGGTAAAAGGAAAAAAAAAGTCTCTTATTTCCCAGCATATCTTATAATTGCCACAAAGGAATGCATTTCTGATTGTCAGAGTCAGAAAATACTTGAATCATTTCTCTTGATTCCCCTGAGGTTTTTAATCGGGAAAGTTCTGTTTATAATTAGTTTGTCCTCCCCCTTTCAGTTATAAACATTTGGCATCAGCAGAATCAAATATGAAATTCAAAAATCACTGGAGCTGGGAGGAATATCAAAAAATAGAGTCAAATCCTTCTGATTTCCAGATGAGGAACCTTGGGCCTAAGCAGGAATGAAGGATGAAAAGAGATCTCATTCCAAGTAATAAAGGGTCTCTGCATTGTTGAAACATCTCTGATTACAAAGAATGCCCCCACATGGCTCCTAAGGCCTTGACTGCTTCCTTGGTTTGCTGGGCGACTGAGCTTCGTGAGCTGAATGGGTGTTAGGAATATTGTATTTGTTTTAAAAAAGCAAATACCACCAACTGATTATGGGAATAATCTGTGGCCAGGCGTAAAAGTGAAACTGATGGCAAAAGCACCAAGTTTTCAGCTCCGTTCAATCCAATGTAAAAAAAAAAAAAAATATATATATATATATATATATATATATATATATATCAAACTCCAAATTTCTCATGTGACTGTTCTAATAACCCCAATCCACTTGGATGCTACCAAAATGAAATAATGTCTATAAATGCATCCATCCCAGGGCCTGGAATAGAGGAAGCCCTCAATAAATGCTCCCTCTTGCTCCCACCCTCCCCTCCCCGATCCCAGAGCCTGAGGTCTAAAACTGCTTGATCCACAGATCTCCATGTGCCTGAAATACTGCAAAGCAGATTGGGTTTATATTTGCAGAAGCTTCAAGTGCCCTATCAGAAGCTTCTTTAAAAGCTTATAAATTATTCTCTAAGCTTTCTTTAAAAACAAACAAATGTTAAAATGAATATGTATGCATTAAAGTTTATAATCAATAAAGTATGATCAGGAGAGGAGTTAGAGAAAGCTTTCCAATCAATTAGTCAGCTGTCTCGTGAGCCTGTGTTTGGGATCCAAAGCCTGAGGACTTCCCAAAGATGCAGACCCTCTTTAATGCTATCACTGCCCCTCCTGGCTGAAGTTCCTGCTTTAGGGAACTGAACGAGATTTGCTCTTCTTAAACCAAGAGTGAATTTTTTTCTATTTGCTCAACAAGCCCATGGAAATCAAAACACGGGAATCGAAACTATGTATGCTGCTGTTGGTGGTGTGGTGGTTTTGTGTGTTGTGGCTGCTGCTTTTACCATTGTTAAGCTGACTGCTATGATCCCCGAGACAAATGAATCACATTAAAGACAGGTTCTGATGACCCGCTGACCTCTCCTTTATTGTACGACTTCAAAATATCTTCCCCTCAATTACAATTTCAGAAATTCTGTTAGGTAAGAAGAAGATGCTGATGATAATGAAAAAGAAGAAGAAGAATGGGTAATGTGGCTTCATCTGCTTAACTGAATTTTAAAAATAGTAACTATGACAAGGCTGATCATTTTTGCTATTCTCTTTCGGAAGATACAAAATGTCTAATATATAAATCTTGGTCCCTCCACCCTCTTTGCCCACCCCCCAACACGACAGAGAATTCAAGCCACAATCAAAAGATTTCACTATATTGAAGGAGAAAATATTTTGGAAGTGAAACTCCGTCTTTAATACTTCCAAGTAAAAGAATTCATATCTGATAAAGCAATACTTTTGATATGTCATATGCAAAAAGGGTACCATGTAATTAGAAGTGAATTTAGACAGAAAGACAGAAAGATGAGATGTAAAAGCAGATAATTAGCGCACTGTTATAATTAGCAAATACTTCTCAATCCCATGGTAACTGTGCTCTGAAAAGGACTCCTGCCGGTTAACTAATATTTCCCGAAAGTAGTTTTCTTCTCTCTCTTTAAGTGGAAAGTTTGAATTGCTACCTTCTTGAAAACCATGCCATGATATGTCATAAACTGATTTATGTCTATTATGCTGTTTTAAAGTGCAAACACAAACATGTCAACTATAAGAATCAAATAAATATGATATTTGTTGAACGAAAGAACTATAATAAATCCATATAATAATAACCTTATAATCTACACATAATTTTGAGCATGATCTTTCAAGGATAAACATTATTTGCACAATGAAAATTACTTGGAACATAGAGAAATAAATATTTCTTATTGAATATGGCTAATCAGTTCAAAATGCCTGGACACTGGAAATTGTGAAGCTTTCTGGGAATTTATTCCAGAAGCTTAAATATGTACAATAATGCAGTAGACAATAAGGAAAGTAAGAAAGAATTTAAAATTTCTTACAAAAAGAAATAGTTTCTGGTTTTTAATTTTTATTCTAATTTATTATGTATGACAGTAGAATGCATTACAATTCATAGTACACATATAGAACACAATTTTTCATGTCTCTGGTTGTACACAAAGTAGAGTCACACCATTCGTGTCTTCATACATGTACTTAGGGTAATGATGTCCATCTCATTCTGTCATCTTTTCTATCCCCATGCCCCCTCCCTTCCACTCTCTCCCCTTTGCTCTGTCTAGAGTTCGTCTAATTAGTTCTCATTTTTCCTCATGTCCCTACCAAATGCTTATCATAATATAATGATACAGAGAGAATTTTTTTCAGACTGATACCAGGATTCGGTAGGTTGAGTTCTAGGACACCACCTTTGATCCTAAGAAACTGTGTGACCTTAAACTTCACCCATGAAATAAGGTTGATGATATGTTCTCACAGATTTTGGGGGAGTAAATTCAGATGGTAGATCTGGTGTTGAAAAGGGGGAAGTCTTGCTTTGTAAACTGTGATATTTTATTAGGTTAAGCATAAAAGTAGGATTCCAAATGTTTTCCCTAACCACTAAAGACTTGGTTAAAGCATATTAAAAACCTTCACCTGAATAATACAGTTCTGAGTGGAACAGTGTAAAACAAAAAACTGGTGAAATTACAAATTACAAATAATAGGACCCCAAAGTTACTAAAACACTTTCAGTCCAACTGCTATCGGCTGGGACAAGCCGTGACATATGGTGACATTAGTGAGAAGGGTAACCTGACAGTAGAATAGAAAGAAAGACTGATTTATGAAATTGGCAACAGATTTACCTTTTTATCTCTACCCCCCAAAAAATGTCAGTGACAATGAGAAGAACAGGTAAGTTCTAAAATAATTTTTGGAGCTCATGTCTTCTTTCAAAAGTTTTCCAGAAAACAGGGGTAAGATTGTGGAAATGGCTTTGGCTTGTGGTTTAATTGGAGAATATAAAGAATTAAGTGACCCTGACCTGCTTCCCTCTGCCTTTCTCTGAGACTATTAAGGTTTTTTTTTTTTTTTTTGATGAAGAAGATATCCGTTATGCAGTTGAATGGTCCCCTCAGCACAGGAAGAACAACAAACTTGATGCATAGGTTTGGGATTATTGTTCACATCTGCTTCTGGCTTGTACATGGCTTTAAAGAATTCTTGAAGACCACTGGCTGTTTCCTGGAATTATTCTAACATAGTAGGTCCATTAAAGACATTGTAGTGAGAAGGAGCCCATATTAAAAAGAACTGGGTATACAGCTTTTAATCATGCTCATTTAGAATTACTAGAGTGGAAAGATTTTGATAAACCAACCAAGCAACAAAAAAAAAGAAAGAAAGAAAGAAAGAAAAGAAAAGAAAAAACAGCGATAGGGGGAAAAATGCTGATTAATGCCAGCAATAGGAATAGATATTTTTAGAAAGTGTTTTTAATCAGCTCCCCAGTATGGGGTTAACCAACTGTGTCAGCAGAACTAAATTACAGACTCACAGGAAAGGAAAAAGCAAATAAAAAGAAGAGAATTTTGAAACAAATTCAAACTATTCCCTCCTGGGGTAAAAAACCAGAGAGCCCTGAGGAAGGTTCGTTGGTTGAGTACCTCAAACAAATAAGCCCTGAGCATGTAATGAGTAAGACTATCCAATAGCATGTGCTACGTCATCTATATTAGATTAGAATTTTTTTAAAGGCTAAATGTCCTAAATATAGAAAAGCACAAAACTAAAGACAGTTAACACTCAAGGAATAACACAGTACCTACCAGGTACAGAATCGTGAGTCAGGGAACTGGTTGGCTGTGAGTATTTGGTTCTTATCAGGTGAGGAGTGTGGCTGATTCCATGGAATCAACAACCACTATAGCACAGTATTGCTGGAAATGTAAATATGGCTGAATTTGACCTTCAAAGCAGTAGTTTCCAGAGCATTTGAAGCTCAGCCACGCTTGCATCATTTTGGGATAACTATCAAGAATCAAAGTAGAGTGACAGGTATAAAAACAGCCATCGCTATCCATATTTAATTTTGTTGCTTTCAAGTTCTCAAGGGTTCTGGTTGTGTTAAACAGTGTCTTTGGATTTTGATTTTCGTTCCTTTTTAAGATGGTCAAGTGTTTACATTATTTCAAAAATTAATATTTTATGCCATGATTAGAAATGAACAAAATGGAACAGAAGCTTTAAGCACATGGTACCCAAGTTGTCTGGCCAGTAGAGAAAGGACCAGGTATTTTAACTTCTAAAACACGC
Organism: Callospermophilus lateralis; assembly: GCF_048772815.1. Lineage (NCBI taxonomy): Eukaryota > Metazoa > Chordata > Mammalia > Rodentia > Sciuridae > Callospermophilus > Callospermophilus lateralis. The sequence goes on from NC_135318.1 coordinate 53,698,696, forward strand.
CAATAAATATCCAGACAAAATATAATGATAACAAAAATGGTAACCCTCTGCTTTTGACAGCTTTCTGTTTACTTTACCTTCAGGTGAATCTTTCAACAAAGACTTAGCCTGTCATTTTCAAATTAGAGACCAATATCTGGAGGTTACAGTGCCTCAAGGTATTCAAGAATTTTTGACACTTGATTTTCCTGTCCGGATACTCTCAAAAAGGGGTGGGGGGTGATGAGAGCAAATGAATTGAGAAAAAATACTAAGAAGAAGCAATTTATGTTTTCCTTCTTTGGAAAATAAAGCTTAAGAATTTTAGATTTCAGCGTTTTAGAGGCTTTATGGGAAATTATTGTTATTTTTTATAGAATAGGGTATATTTTCCCCAAATTGCCTATTATTATCATAAATTTGGGCCTTACAAATGTCTGGAATTGTAGTGATTATATTTCAAAATGCTGTCTTATAAAGTGGAGACTTCATAGCTTACTTGATATCAACAATTTTGCTGTTACAATTTTACAGGATACAATTTTACTTTAAATATCAAAGCCAAACTGTAAAACATTGGTGTTGATTTCTCTCTAAAATTGGCGTTCACTTTTTCCTACTCATTAGTGTTCATTTCTTTCTATAAGAACGATCTTTCCTTTCCATAGTCACTGTACGGTATTTGTTGAGCAGTACTTAGTCATGCTGATATATACCGTAGAATCTGTTTAAAACATAGCGTCTTCGACAGATAAGATGCCTTTACGTTACTACCTCCCAAAGTAAAGATGACTTAGAAGTGTACATCCAAGCAATCTTTCAAAAACTTATTAGCATATTTAATATACTCTGCATTAGGGAAAATATGAAAGAAATTCTAACTACAGTATAAAGTTTCACTTTAAAATACATTTATGTGTTCTATTTTAGGTGAGACTATTTTTTAAAGAATAACTAAATAGTAATTCATAGGGCATCAGGACAGGCCAAACATCTTAAAACTGGAGGTAAACAACTAAACCTATGTCAGGGTAAATTAGCATTAGGATAAGTTTCTCCAATCCATTTCCAAAATATCAACCTCTTTAAATTTTACTCTGAAATAGGTCACATTGTGATGTCCTAATACTCAACATTTTTGTTGATTTTAAAGCTACACATTTGCTGTCTAATTGTATAATACATAATCACTAAATACAAGAATCAAAAGAGCACTTAGAGGGCTGGGGTTGTGGCTCAGTGGTACGGGGCTTGCCTAGCATGTGTGAGGCACTGAGTTCAATTCTCAGCACCACATATAAATAAAAAAATATAGGTCCATCAACAACAATAAAAAATTTAGGGAAAAAAAGGGTACTTAGAGATCAAAATAAGATAATCAATTCATTTTGCAGGTGATTTACTTCTTCAAATTCAATCAGCCCTTTAGTGGCTAACTAGAATTTGAGCTGAGTATCCTAACTTTGTTACTCTTTCTCACCGCCACTAGCAGGAATCCTGGCAGGAAATATTTGCATGTGCAATGAGCTAAAGAGCTTTTTCTAATAGAATTAATTTCCAAAGTTATTTTCCAGTTTCAGCCTATAATCAGTAAATAATAGCAAATACAATAGCTTCTAATCCAACAAATCACAAGGTGCTGGGTTTCTGAAAAGATTTTTAACTAAAAGTTATGTGAATCAACAAGTACCTATGAAAATGGCACTAAGCTTATCATAAAAGCTATGCTATTGCATGGCTAGGGCATAATCCTCATATTTAAACCTCAAATTATTAGGCTAGTATTTTTTGTTTTGCTATTCAATGGTATAAAAATAAACTTGGTAGTTTAAAAACAAAACAGGTGTCTATAGCTAACCTGCCTTCAAACAAGTCCTCTGCACCAAACACATAAATCAAGGCAAATTTCAAGGTAATTAAAAAAATAGAATAAAAGGCTATAAATAATTAGGAAATAGAGGAAATGGAGGCAATTAAAAACTGATTTATTTTAGGAGCAACATTCAAATGTAAAAAATGAAAATATTTCAGAATAGAAGTACTAATTCAAAATTTATTTTGCCCACAAAAAAATACAGATGACTTTGCAAAGGATACAGTAGCTTGGTGGCAGTGGGGTTCAGGGAATCAGGAAGAAAATGCTGTTTTTGTAAAGTTAATATTAAACATCTCTAGGGGCACCATTCCTGTTTGGACCTTATGAAGTTCCTTCCAGAATCCTTGAGAGACAAGATGCTAATATTGGACAGAGTGAGAAGGGATGTAGTTTTAAATTCTGGAGTAAATAATGCCTTGAATGTCCTGTTCCTGCTCTGGGAGACCTGGCCAGTTTTGTGCTGAGGGTCACTCAGTCACCGGAAGTCAGTGAAAACAGCCTGAGGTGGTTGCTTGTGTTATGTTATTATCCTTTGGGGTTTGTTTTGATTAGGGGTAGAGTGGTAGAAGAGATAAGCAAGTAGGAAAAGAGGAGCAAGCAGGTCGGGTCCACCACCAGCCACCATCATCACCAAATGCAAATCCTTCCTTTCTTCAGGCTCTGCCTGGAGGGGTCTTTGCAGGTCAGTAAGTCTTCTTGTCTGTAAGCTCCTGGCCTGCTGCTCTCTGACAGAGACTCAGTGATGGGGTCAGTGTCCAAGCAGCAGAAAAGGCCCCCTACCCAGGCCTCCAACCTTGAACACCCATTCATCACCATCACACCAAGATGCTTCTGATAAGAGGGGCTCCAGTCTTTTCAGGAAAGAATTCTTCTATGATTGTGATTTTTTTTTTTTTTTTTTTTTTTTTTTTTTTTTTAAGAATTGGGGGAATGTACAAGAGAAGACTGAGGTATGCAAAAAGTAAAGGAAAGAAATCAGATCTGTAGCTCTCTGGGCTCAGTTTGCTCCTCTGTGAAATGGCAAATGGAAGGAAGGGCCTTGACTAACCCTTAAGTTCTTCAGGGTGGGGAGGGGCCTGTGTAAAGTGGTCCCCAGGCAGAGCAATCACCAGACTCCCATGTGACAGTGATTCCTACTGCCCAGAGGAAGATGGTCATTTTTGAGTTGGCTTAAGGGAGTGTTTTAGTGTTTATTTCTGGCTTCAATCCTCATCCTGGGACAGACAGACAGACAGACACACACACACACAATTCCCCCCCCCACAAGGGAATTGTTTGCAAATGTGAACAAGTGGAAACACAAACAGCTCTGCAGAACTGTTTAGGAAAGTCAATATGCAATTATGCAAACGTCTGTGATAAGGCTCTTGCGAAGCAGAAAGCAACACGCGGGAATAGAGCACTTTTCCCCTTCCCCAGCGAATACCGGTGCGGGAGGCTGTTTTACAACTGTCTTGGTGGTGGGACAGGACGCAATCAGATTACAGATCCTGGTCGGTTTCCTGACTGTTTCTGCCGCTCTCCGTCTCCTCTGTCTCCGTCTCTCTTTTCCTTCCACTGCTATTCTCTCCCGGCCTCGCTTTCCCACTCCACCACGTTCCCCGCCCCCTCCTTCCCTCTGCTCGCCTCCCCGGGGCACTCTATTCCACGCCTCCTTCCGAGGTGCGAGCGCCGTTGCGGGGCGCTTGAATCACAGCCAGGCGGTGCCTCCCCTTGCACTCGGCGGCGGCTGGAACCCGGGAGAGGGGATAGCATCCATTCGTCTCTCCCGCGGCCTCTCATCACATTAACACACCCGAAATCATAACCTCCAACACAAATGCGCGCTGGCTCCAGCCCCTCCGAGGGGTGCTGCCGCGGGGAAATCTCGGGGGACCAGGACCCGAAAGGCTTCTGGGTCCAAACAGACTCGCAGAACACGCGTGACCTCCAAGGAAGAAAGGGGAGGCGGGCGGCACCCCGGGTCCATGGCGCCCCTAAGGAAAAGCCGTCCAGGAACAGAGGGAAGAAGCTTCTAGAATTAGGCCAAGAGGCTAAGACCGGGGTTATCTGGAGTCCCTGAGTCGCACCGCAAAGACAGGCGCCCTCGGGTGCTCAGCCCCAAGCAGTAGAAGACAGGCGGGTGAGCTCAAAGGTGCCGCGCCCCAGTCTGCGGGTCCTGGCGCTGCGTGTCCTTGGGCTCTGGCTCTCGGATCGCCACCCACCGCAGCTGCCAGGCCTGATCCACTCCATCCCACAGAGGCTGAGGCGAACCCCCAAAAGATAGGATGACGGTCAAAAGTGGGGAGAGGGGCAGCTTGCAGGAAATGGGACCTTTTCACCTTTTCTTCTTACCAGGGGACATGTTCCCCCCAAACTCCTCCCCAGCTCCAATCCAGGTGCTAGCAGACTCCTCAGCCCCTGCTCCTGGTGGCGAAGCCTGCCGCTATCCCACCAGGCACCGTGCCCCGCGGGGTGCAGGCAGGCTCCCCCAGCCTGGCACCCGACCGCGCTGCGGGGCGCCGGGGGACGCAGGGACTGGCGCCCGACACACACAGGGTGTCGCGTGGGGCAGCTCTGCGGAGGGCTGTGCGGTGAGAGATTCCCCTGTGGAAAGAGAACCGGAAGTTGCCGCTGAAACTGCCAGTAAATGAAGTTATCCTCGGTGAGGATGGAAGAAGGGGCGCCTCGCGGGGCGGTGGGCTCAGCTTCCAAGAGACTTGTTTGCGGCTTATACGTGGGCTTCTCCTATTAGTTACACTTTTTAGTTTGGTCCTTTATAGCATAAATCACCCAGAAAAAAATTATGATTTGTAGCAAGTATAACCATAGTTTAACGTTGATTTTTTAGAAGACAAAGAAAGATGATATTTATATTTCACTTTTAAATAAGGGCACAGAAAAGTATGTTTTCTGATGTTCACAAAATGAAAAACTGTTCAGCAGGAGTCCTTCAGGTTTTTGTTGTTGTTTGTTATTGTTGTTCTTTCCTCCTAGTGTTTTTCACACTACTAGAATACTTTCTGAGCTGCAGGAATCCCTCCTCGGTGTTTTTCTTATTCATTAGACAACTCAATGAAATGTTAAAATATTTATTTTTGAATAATCAGTATGATTTTACGTGAAGGTTTTTCATTAAATGTTCACCATTTTTTTTTCTTCTTTTCTTTTTTTTTTTTTTTTTTAACCCCAGTCGAACTGGGCGCTGAGCATGACCAGTTTGGCTCATTGAGTTGTTTCAAAAGTATTTACCTTTGCAGTTGGTTTGAAATTGGTGACTACAACATAGCCACCAGACCTCTTCCAGCACTCAGTACTTTCATTATTAGTTTAGAATATATTAAATGTGTGTTCACTTGTGATTAGTTCCTGGAAGATTTTTTTTTTTTTTTTTTACATTTTTCCATCTATTGTTAGTAGGGGTATTTGTTTGATTGTTTGTCATGTTAATCTGGATCAAACAGCAGTTTAAAAAATAATACCCACTCACAGTTTAGTTGCTTCTGCTGACATTTAAATGACACCCTCCTCCCAACACCACCATTTCTTAGAACAACCGAAACTATCCTGAGCTTTTACACTGCTGTGTTAAGCAATCTTACTGGTTTAAGTAGTCAATATCAGTCTAGGCTCCCTGATATATCTATATTTAACACACTATTTAAAAGTCACTCTGATGTAGTGCCACATCAAAACGTATATTTGAAGTACATCATTGAAATATATTTATGTATCAATAAGATGTCCTGAAGCTGTCTCCTTTTTACTATTATGTTTTCATTAAAAGGCACCCTAATAACTAGTCATGTGCTGTAGGTTTTATTAAAACACGATACTGAATTTTAACTTCAGCAAAGCAGTTGAAGTTTTAAGAGCCCTTTGTACCAAAGTCTTATGTCTCTTACTCAAAACAGCTTGACTTCTCCTTATTTTTTTTTTCTTTTGCATTGGGCTTTGTTTCTTAAATCATAAAATTACTTCTTTCCATTAATTGTGATTATTTCAGAAACAATGTCAATATTAAACAAAGATCCTATTTAGCTTCATGGCCCCCCAAGCATTCACAATGCTAGGACTCTATAACTATTTTTAAAATTATAATCAAAATGCATAAAAATAATTTTGTTGCTCAAAAGAACATCTAGCAGTCCCAGCTACACAAAGGCTTCTGACTGTGAATTTCACCCATACTTTCTCCTACTTCTCCTTTCCAGTGAAAATTCTTAAGTTTCAAGTTTTCATCCAAAATTGCCAAAAGTGAATTGCACCAACATTTTTCTGATTACCAAATTTATTTTCCTTGCCCTAAAAAAAATATTTTCTTGATTATTGGAGCAACGTCATGCTCCAGATTCCAAGAATTAACTTGTACATCCTGTAATGTACAGGTAGTAGATTCATTTATCTTGACTGTCAAGCAAATTTACACTCAGAGTCAAGCAAACACCCCTATTTTTTTCAAAGATGCTAAGCCTTTCCCGTCATCTTCTCTTTCTACCTTTTCCCAAGCTGACTGTACATACACTCATACACAGCCACATTAAATGTGGGTTTTAGCCTTGTGTCTTAGTCAAGTGGTTAAGGTACACTGTCTTTGGTGTAATGTCAGTTTGAAAATCCTGATTATACCATAAGACCTATCCTGTGAATTTCAGGTCCTGTGGTCTTCTCTTTTTAGTTATCACATCCCACAAATCACATCCCACCAACCTTTTCCTACCAACCCCCCATCCTCCTTAAATACTGGTGGAGGGAAAAATTTGTCATCCAGGCTGCAGTTTTTCCATTGTCCAGTAGACGGCACAAAAGATCAAGCCTTCAAACACTAAACAATTCATGGAGCCTCTTTGGTTAGATTTGGAGCATATGGGAGTATGCTGTTCTTTTAAACAGTTATCCAGCATTGGATCTTTGAAGCAGAGAAATATCTCAACACTTAGGTAACTTGCCAAGGTTTTTCAATGTAGTGATATGAAAAAGTTTTTGCATATCTGCCCAATAAAATACTGCTTTAGAAAATACACTGACTTATAAATGAGGGAAATGTTACTGAGGTATTTGTTATTTGAAAGTTACCGTTAAAAAAATAAAATTAAAATACAAGGCATTTTATTTTAATTGTCTTCCAGTGGATAAAGAAACAGTTTGCAACCCAAGCCTTCAAGTTTCTGTATTAGAATTTTAAATTATATGATGATATGTTTATGTCTTTTATTAAAAATATTAAAAACACAATTCAATCCAGAAAACTGAGATCTGTACTTCAAGTGGACAATATATGTGTTCACACACACACATACACACACACACACACGTTCTGAGAGATTTGGGGGGATAATGGAAGATAAAGCCATTAGAAATAAAAGTTGAGACTTTGCCTCTTCTAGTGCAATATGTGAGACTTGGCTAATATTTATATTTTACTAAAAGCCTTTTATTTCTTTTCATTCTACAGACCCTCCTTATATCAAAGTTGGGGGGAGGGTAAAGTGTGGGCTAATAACTCATTTCCCAGTTAATTTTATTAAGAATTTATAGCACTGTTTAGAAAGTTTTAAGACAACCATAAATTTTATTAGGAATATTTTATTAAGGCCTCCATTTAATTAATAAAAGACCTCTATAACTTCTGAAAATGTCAGAGCCAGTAATTATGTTAACCAGTGTAGTTTTTTCCGCCTCTAGAGACCAAAGCTTTTAATGATTTGAAATAGAAAAATAGTAAGGAAAGCAATTCCCCCATCCCCCCCCAAAAAAAAATTGTTTCCTAAACTTTTGTGTAATTCAGTCAAAAAATAGTGCTTTAGGTATTTTCCCTGTAAAAGTCAAAGAGCCTTAGCTGACCTCTCATTGACTTCTGAACTGGACCAGACATTCTTTGTTTTCTGAAGCAAAATGCAGTAAACAAATCTCCCAGTCCTCAGAGCCTGGATTGCTTTGGGGCACTTGATTAACATCCTTCCTAATCCTCTTGGTTAACCCCCTTTCACATCACCTAACCAGGTTTCTCCCTTTAACAGACCTCTAAATAGTTTATTTCACTTTTCTCACAGCCACTCATTAGCTTTGACTTCTTGGTACCTATCTCATATCACATGCAGACTCTTATCTCCTGCATTCCTCTATTATCTGGACTAGATTTCAAATCTATTTTCTTTTAACTGTCTTCCCCTCCCCTTATTTCTGTTTTTTGAAATGAAAATGCTAATGTGGAGGATGAGATTCCAAGGATGGATGCTCTTGAAGTACAAATCCCAAGCTCCCACACCACAGGACAATCTAAAAAGCAATCATAACATTTTAACAGGCATCTTAAAGTTAGGTGGCAGATGATAAAACCCTTATCATTCTGTGAACACAGCTGCCAAACTCTATTGATTAACGGGCTTTTGTTTATTCTGGGCTAGCAAATACACACACATTTTACCTTAAGAGGTGCCTCTTTAATTTCAGAAGGTTTTTGAGCTGACTCATCGGTGTGAACTTTTGAGACAAAAGCTTAACTCAGGATATGGGCCTTTCCAAAGGCACAATTCCCTACAGGAGAACAGAAAGTTACAGGGGAGTTCTCCAAGACGACTGTACAAACAACCCAGAGGAGCACTGCTTGGTTTAAATGCCTCCCTATAGAAGGGTATAAACAATGGAGAGCAAGGGCTCAGCCTGCCTCTTTTTAAGTCCCTGTTCTTAGTCTTTGGGAAGATGTTCTGTAATATCAAGGAAAAGCAAAGAATTATCGAAGACCTGCATTACAAGAGCTAGTGCTAAGTGCCAGAATGCTTCACCAGGTCAAGTTATTGCAGAATAAATGTGCTTATTGCCTTTTTAAAAAGCAACTATTTGAAATAAACTTAGGAGAGGTACAGTCACAGAACAGGCATAAACATGGGTGTAGTTTACTAAGCTAAGATACCTAAAACTGTCCCTTCACTTTTTCCTCTTAATAGATGATTAACTGCTGCCCTGCTAAAGGAGTAGGTTTTTTTTTTTTTTATGGCTACTATATTACAACTCTAGATGTCCTCTGTGCAATTTCTCTCAGCAAGCCCCAACTGTAATAACTGTTTGCTAATTGTAAAATCCTTATCCAGAATGAGGTTTGGGCAAACAATTTGTACTACTGTAATTATATTGTAAAAGTGTTTTAGTCCCTTGATTGTTCAGAATTAATCGTATAAAGGCCTAGAAGTAGTATTAGGTTCACAGTTATAAAAGGAAAGACACTTTTCAAAACTCATAAGAGTTTATTTTAAGCTCACAAACTCAAATTATCTCATTCTTCAAAGAAAATTTCTGTGTGGGTATTTAAAGTACATTTTTGAAGTAATCAGACGTATCTTGGTTAAAACACACCTAGTTTTTTTCCCACCTTTCAAGATTTGGGTTGTGTTTGAAAAGAATTAATTAATTGAACTTTCTTATTTAATTTCTGCTAAGAGACAAAAGAAAAAAATACTGGAAAGCAACAATACAAAGTAAATCCTGTTGTCAAAAATATAGACTGTATATCAAAACTGACCCTTTTTCAAACTTGAAAACTTGGGCTCAGGGTTGAGGTAACTCCAAGCCCATTACCTAAGTCTGCTAGAGAAACTCGAGGGCTGTTAAAGACCACGTTCAACTAAAGTGTATTTCGAAGTAAATTCTCTCAGTTAAATTATAATTCCACAATTCCCCTCGCAGTTCATTTAGGGATCATAAACATAGATGTGCCCTTGTCGTTGTCTGGTTTGACACCCCCGCCCCTTCAAGTCCCCATCCTACCCCCGGTCGGGTTGATGCCTGGCAGGCAGGCTAGAGAAGCAGCGCTCACACCCCAGCTAGCAGCCGTCCGGAGGCGCTCAGGTGTCGGCCGAAACTGTCTGGAGTTGGGGAAGGACTCCCAGGCTGCCGGCCCAGCTTAGTCCTCTGCATATTCAGAAAAGAAGTGTGCTGCCTGGCTCGGACAACGCAGCTTCCCCAAAATTAAACAAAAATCGCCTTCGGGAGATCGGGAGGTTCCATCTTGACCTGAAATTCTACTTTCAAGTTCATATGAATAGGCCGAGGGGTTGGGGTAATAGATTCAGGCACAAAGGCGCAGGTAATTCACCTGGCTCCCCTGGTCCTTGGCTTTGACTTATAGGCCTATCTCAACTTCCCAAGTGAGTATTGTGGGTGTTTGTAATAGAAAATGCTACACAAGAATGTGGGGGTGGGTGGGGAAAAAAACACTTAAAATTTGAGTTTTGAAGACAGAAAAATAAATAAATAAATAAAGAGACACAAGAGAGAGAAGCAAATGTTAAGAGATCCTGGGGATTTTTTCCCCCCCCAACAGTTGGATCTCTTTCAAGGCAAAGCGAATCTGTAGACTTGGGGTGAACTTGTGTCAGTCCTTCAGACTTACATAGAACAAGTTCGGTGTTGGGGTCAGGGGTGGCGTACAGGAGATTGGGAGGTCTCTGTTCCGCTTTATGGACACGCTCCACTATTGGGGTAAAGCAACCCGTCATTGTGTGGAATGCTAAAAGAAGCCATAGAAGTCGCCAAGGGCGGTTACAGTGCACTTGGTGGAATCAGATTCCAGCTCCATGTTCTGGAATAGAGCTGTGTCCTCAGTTTCTCAGAAGCCCGCTTAACAGAAACTTGAGTTCTATCTCATCGACAGATGCACCAGTCTCTTTTACTTTGCGCCTAAGAGTTGACTTCAATACATTTCGGAACTTCTAACCTTTTCCAAACAATCTCTGCCTGAAGAGACTCCTTAATCTTTCTCAAAACTCTTTCCACTACCCCCCTTCCCTGGGGTGAGGGTTTGGTTCGCAGCTGGCTGGGTGGGATGGGGGTGGGGGCGTTGGGAGCCAGGGCCGGCTGCTTTGAGGGAGTCAGCCTTTTGGCCACCTTCAGGGCGGGAATCGGGACTGGCAGTTTGCATTCCCGGCAGATCGAAGCTCCCTGCTGATCGATTATTTGATAATTGATTTTCCCCACAGCCAATGCGCGGCCGCCTGGGCGGGGGCGCTTTCTGATTGGCGGAGCCCTCCTCCACGGCTGCCTACCGAGATTTGGGTGAGCTCATTTTCCAGTCGACCGCAGGGGGAGTTTTCTGCGAGGTTTCAGCTGGAGGGAGGGGAAAAATCCTCTCTGAGCCGAGCGAGCTTCGAGCCCTGTTTGGGATGTGAGGTTTCCAGCTGCTAGTAGAGCTGCTGTGGCTGAACCATCTAGGCTGATCAGAGCTGGCCGGCAGAAAAAATAAAGACGAAAATAACATTAAGTATAACACTAAAGGGCAAGTGCAGAGTGGGAGTATTCAAAGAAGGAACAAATTTTAAGCCCAACAGAATAGATTTTTAAAGGGAGAAAGTTAAAACCAGTGATTGGTTGAAGACTTCGAGTTTGTGGGTACGGGCAGCTTTTGTCTGAAATCTCAGCTCCCGAGGTGGATTTCTTTTTCACTGGCACTAGGAGTTTTCGCCGAGCTGGGTTGGGGACAGAAAAGCTGAGTGCGGGGATGGAGAAATGAGGAGAAACGCGTCGGGCGTCGCCAGGGAAAGAGGTGGGGGCGCGGAGCCCCTCCAGGCCCGAGAGAGGCCAAGACTGGAGCTCCTCGGCGCCTCGAAGACAAAGGCGGCGGCTGCTGCAGCTCTAGCCGAGCGCTTCGGCCCCGTCGCGCCGCGCCCAGGGCGCACAGCTTCCTCGCCCGGAGCGGGTCGGAGAAAGAGCCTTCCTCCCGGCGGCTCCCGGGCTTCGGCTCCTCCCGCAAGGTCTGGGCTGCTCTGAGCCCGCGTCAGGTTTCGCTTTCCGGCGATCATAAATAGCTTGGTGTTTGTAAACAGGCGCTGGGGGCACATTCCCAGCACTCAGCTCATTGTTCCCTCCCTTCCTCTCACTTTGCGCAGGACTACGGGGCTGGGCTGGGGGCTGCCAGAGTGAGGAGGTGGGGGCGTCCAGACCCAAAGTGACAAAATGCAAGCATTTCCTTTCCTTCGGCCGGGCGTCCACCTTTGACAGCGGGGGAAAAAACTCTAAGCTGGGTCTGCAGAAAGCCCGAGCTACCTCCACCCCACGTTCTCAGGACTCCTTAGCAGAGCCTTTCCCCGTCCCTCTTAGGCTTCTCTCTTCTTCTCTTTGCTCCGGGTTTGACTTTTCTCCTCGGGGGTGTCTAGTTCTGAGGATTCAGTACTTTGCGCTTCATCGCTCTCCCCGAAAAATACTGGCAGACCCCAATAATTTCGAGGAAAGTCTTGAAGTCTATGCGCGGAACCCTTGTGCAAAATAACTCCCGCTGCTGCCTGCCCCGCTTTTATTCCCAATTTATTTCAAGAGCGTTGGGAGAGAGTCTGGAGGGGGAGGAAGAGAAAAAAAATGCGAAATATAAGGCCGGTGGCCGGGAGCTGCTGCCTGCCTTAGTGTGCGTTTGCCCTGGATGTGTGGTGTTTGTGCCTGGGCGTGCGATTTAATGGAGCGCCTTTCTGCCTCTCCAGTGCGGCCAGAGCTCGCTTCTCGCACCCACCCCTGCCGAGGAGCCTACTTGCTGCAGCCCAATGCATTGTGTAAGACGCGACCTGTTATGGCCACCACTACTTCCGGGTTCTAGCATTCTGGTCGGAATCCACCTCTCCGCCTGTGCAACACACACTTTACACACGCACGGGGACTGCAAGCGGGCAGCATCGATCGTGGCTCCTTTAAGACAAACTCAGACAGACATTTTTTTTAACCCTCCTTCTCTAATCTCCCTCCAGTGCAGCAGTTGCAAAGAGGGAGAGAGAGAGAGAGAGAAAGAGAAAGAGAGAGCGAGAGAAGAGAGAAACTGATTAGGAATTAGGACTGATTCAAGGGAAGCAAGCGCTAGGGCTTTGTGCATTTGAATATTAACATTTGAGGTGTTCTGACCAGAAGAAGACAGAGCGGATGATCATTCATTCACCACGTTGACAACCTCGCCTGTGATTGACAGCTGGAGTGGCAGAAAGCCATGAGATTTGGTAGTTGGGTCTGAGGGGCGCTCTTTTTTTTTTTTTTTTTTAAACTGATTTTTTGGGGGGAGAGAAGATCTGCTCCTTTTTTTTCTTTCTTTCTTTTTTCTTTCTTTCTTTCCTCTTCTTCTTCTTCTTTTTTTTTTTTTCTTTTGCCCCCGCTGCTGTCTTGGAAACGGAGCGCTTTTATGTTCAGTGACTCGGGTGCTTTGCTTCAGGTCCGGTAGACCGAAGATCTGGGACCAGTAGTTCACATTGCTGGAGACGTTAAGGAATTTTTCGTCGTGCTTGTTTCTTTTTTCTTTCTTTTTTTTTTTTCCCGGGGAGTTTGCATATTTGTTTCTTTTCACACTGGCCTTAAAGAGGATATATTAGAAGTTGAAGTAGGAAGGGAGCCAGAGAGGCCGATGGCGCAAAGGGTACGTATTTAAAAACAATTGTGGAACTAAAAATGTAAGATTAAATTGAAACGTGGCTGAAAGACACTGCTAAAAAGTTTCCTTTTTCTTTCTTTTTAAATGAGGCTCCTAAAGCCGTGGCCTAAAGCGAGAGGGTTTATTCAATGCACTAGTAGACTTATGTATGTTGCTTGTAACTGTTAATTCAAGTAATCAAGTTTTCTGTAGATTTTTACCCAACAGCTATATAAATAAAAATACAAGCTCTTGAGCAATCATCTGTTTTTAAAAAACAAACAGATACACAAGTCTGCAATTTGAATATTCAGGGATCAAAAGTTTAAAGTTATTTTTAAACTAAAATAAGCAGTTGGAAACTTCTGATATGTTATTGATTATGCTCATCTTTAATATCATTTGAAGTATTTCACTTTTAAAAGCAAATAACAGTCATAGTGTAGTGGGGGTTTTGGTTGGAAAAACATTCATCTGTTAAAACTAATTTTAATTTGCATGGACTTTTATGAAAGGAATACTTTGCAAGTTTTTCTTAGATAAGCCCTGTTCTAATTGGATACTAAGCACACAGCTACTTATTTTTAAAATGCAATACTAATTTCCCCAATATTCCTATTTGAATGGAAATGCAGTGAGAGTAAAGTGAGACAATGACAACCCAACTGAGGTAGTTTCTTAAAAGAAAGGGGGTCTACAAAAAGCCTTCCTTGCATAATTTGTGTCCTGGCCCTCAAAGCCCTGTTTGCAAAAGAAAGTTACTAGGCTGACACATTTTTCTTTACTCCTTTGGTTCAGGCAAATGTCAGCGTTCTTCCAAACTCTTTTCACACCTCTGGCTTTAAGGAGATGAAAGTGGCAATTCCTCTTTTCTTTGAAAATCATTTCACTCTCAGCACCTCCAAATCTTGGGAAAAGAACTTGCTTAAAATGAAGCAATTAGGAAAACCTAAACAGCTAAATTTAGCACACACACACACACACACAAAATGACAATTAATATGAAAGTAGTTTTCCTAGAAGAATAAGATGGCATTGTATGTGCATTTGCTTTTGAATTTGCTTTAAACCTAATGAATAACATTTGCCAACTTGACTTTTAGTCCAAGGAGAAAGTTCGTAAGAGTTTCTTTTTTCTTTTTTTAAGAATATTAACTATTTCAACTATAGATTTCCTTTAACTTTGAGGGGAAATTGCCCAAATCTAAATTCAGTTGTAAGGTACAGGAAAAACTACCCTAACTTGAGTTTCACATGTAAGGGGATCAGATCGTTTTGTATAATTTAGCAGAGTTTGTCTTGGAAAGCGAAGGAAATGCAGTGTCTTGCAGGACTGCCCAACCCCACGCTGGCAGGGAAATAAAATGAGAAGCCTGTCTGTATTCACGTGCTTGGCGTAGCTGTTCCCATCATAACTTAAAAAAAAAAAAAAAAAATCCCCCTGATGTGAAGGGGCTGTGAAACTAGGCGGATTTGCTGCACTGTCCTGGCACGTTTTATTATTGTGATTTTCAATTTCCTCCTCCAGAGACAAGCACGCTTTACCTTCCACCCTCCGGGAGAATGCCTCTCTGTCTTTCCTTCTTTCTTCCTTCCTTCCTTGCCAAAGGATTCTGAATTTCTAAACTAGTTGATAGGGACACAAGTTAGGGCAAGAACCTTCATCTCAAAGAAGTCTTACAGAGAATCCTAGAATTTTTACTTTAAAAATTATTTTTAAAACAGAAATCTCAACTTTAAAGATGCAAGGCCACCGAATTCCGGGTTGAAGGATCCAGCTGGACTGACTTTATCTAAGCTCTCTCGGAGCCTTGCCTTGCCCCTTCTTGGCCTTCTGAACCTTCTTTCTCTCCTGTTTGTCATGCAGTACGACGATCTACCCCATTACGGGGGCATGGATGGAGTAGGCATCCCTTCCACGATGTACGGGGACCCGCATGCAGCCAGGTCCATGCAGCCGGTCCACCATCTGAACCACGGGCCTCCTCTGCACTCTCATCAGTACCCGCACACAGCTCATACCAACGCCATGGCCCCCAGCATGGGCTCCTCGGTCAATGACGCTTTAAAGAGAGATAAAGATGCCATTTATGGGTAGGTACAATGGGCAAGCAGTTAAGTAGTTGAGACGCAATGCTTCCACTCTTTCCCTGTGCCCTTGGTAACTGGAAGGTTAGAGCTTTCTGGATTGGAGGTATAAAGCTGGTGACTATTCATTCGCATTGCATGAAAAATTTGGGGAGGCGGCCTGCGGTCATCGACGCCCCGCATCTCCACGGGTGCTCCGTGCAGGCTCAGCGTCCGGCTCCAACGCCGTGATGGCTGCAAAGGGGCCCCAGGGCCGGAGAAGTTGCCTAAAGGTTCTTCATCCCCTCTCAGACTCAAGCTCAGCGGGTCGGAGACCTCCCTCGCTCAACTTCGCTTGGAGAGCGTTAGGGGTTTCTAAATGTAGGCGCCTTTGTGTTGGAATGAAACTTTTAGTTTAAGGGAAAATCTTTTAAGCCACCGATTGTTCTGACTTGCTAAGTTTACTCAGCAACCGTATGCTGGCTCTGCCAGCGCACAATAAAGTCAAGGGAGGACAGTTGCAGGTCAGGCAAAGGGGAGCATGTTTTGCATTTAGGAGGTTTGACCACTGAAGTCAAGGAGAGGGTCTCGCTCTGAATTGTTACAGACATAAGAAACTTCTGGACGTTTTAGTACTTTGTGTTTAAAGGTGAAACCTGCAGAACTGAGCAAGAAGTAAATGCGGGGTGCTCTTCGCTGAAGGTTTACTGGCCGCGGCTTACACAGGGTCTTCGGCCATCCGATAAACCCTGCACTAGTAAAAAAAATCCTTTGAAAGTCACTTGTGCCTACTGTGTGCTGATGAATTTGGGGACCCCTTTTTTACTTTAAGCAACTTTTATTTTAATTTATATATATATATATTTTTAAAAAATCATGCAACGCTGACCCTCCCCGCTGGGGGAAAAAAATCTTTCTGCTTTATTTTCTGGTCCCTTGTGCGATGGGCTTGTTTAAATCCCAGCATTCTCTTCGTTGCGTTAAGTGCAAATGGTTTGGGCTCTGGGACAGAACATTTGGGGAAGCTTTGAAAAGGACCCCAAACTGTTAAATTCCCAGCTGGGCTGTGAGACCTAATAAAAGACTTGAGACCCCTCCTTAGGCATTAGAAGAAGCATTTCTCTCTCTCTCTCTCTCTCTCTCTCTCTCTCTCTCTCTCTCTCTTTTTTTTTTTTATGGGCTAAGACAAGCGACCTCTAGGCCCTTCACAATACTAGCTGCTTTGCCACTCCGCAGAGACAAAATGAAAGGCTTTACCGCAGGACCATTTGATGGAACTTTCTTTGGGGGGCGGTGGGGGGTATCGCGAAGGGAGGGGAGTGTTCAGAGAGACGAGGAGGGGCCTCCTGCTCTCCAAGGGCCCGTGGGGTAGGGATCAGTTAGGTGCAGCCCCGTGACAGTCGGTCCCGCAGCCACAGAGGTCCTTGCCCCAAGTTAGCTGAGCGCCTGCTACCGACATCCCCCGAGCCTGGGGCTTCGCGCGGCCGCCTTGGAGGAACCTACGAGAAGGAGCTTTCCCACCCCTCCCCCGCGCCCAGCGCCTTTCACCTCCACCAGGTCCTGGACGTGCTGCGGAGGGACGAGGGTTTGTCGGGGTGGGAAACTTAATTCAAAATGGCTGCTGGAACCGCTTGGGTTTTATTCGTAGCAAATGTTGCCAATTTCTCCGGCCAGATATGCTGAACCGATCCTCAGATACGGTCCATGGCTCAGGGCCTTCGACTTCAGAGCCCTAGGAGGAAGGGGAGGTGAGCAGTCACCTGGGCGGGGGGTGGTGGGGAGGAAAAGGGGAAAAAAGTAGATGACAAAATCAGGGAGGGGGTCTCTGCCTCGAGCTCCTCCGGCAGTTTTTCTTGGGCTCCTTTTTCACTGTCTAGGGACTAACCATTGTGTTGTTTGTGACTGTTGTATTTTCTTGCAGACACCCCCTCTTCCCTCTCTTAGCACTGATTTTTGAGAAATGTGAATTAGCTACTTGTACCCCCCGCGAGCCGGGGGTGGCGGGCGGGGACGTCTGCTCATCAGAGTCATTCAATGAAGATATAGCCGTGTTCGCCAAACAGGTCAGCAAAATAAATGTTAAAAAAAAAAAAAAAAAAAAAAGTAAAAGAAACCAAAAGGAACATATTACCCCTGAACACATACAGCCAGTACATTTTCAAAAGTAGCCAGCAAATAGTCGACCCTAAGCCATGCGATTGTATCCTCTGTGATTTTCCTCCTATACGAGTGTGTGTTTGCGGGTAACTTGAAATTACCCATCTTCACACCCACTCACCATCCATAAACTAACGCAGAAAACTCACTCTGTGAAATAAAATCAGGAACATCACGCGATGTAGGGGCTTTGGGCTTGGCGAGCTGAGCAGCGTCCCCAAACAGTGTAGTTGAGTAGAAATAAGACTGAGCTCTGGGCTTGTTTTCGGCTTATTTGATTCACATGGAAGTGTTTCTGCGCGCGGGACGAACTAGAGTCACCGAGTCCCTCCCGGAGGTTACATCCTGCCCCCGACAGGGTAATGAGGCAAGAAACTAGGAAGGTGACCAGATTTCAATTTTTTTTTCTTTCTCCCCCCACCCCAACCCCTCCTTCTCTCCTCTCCTTCTCACTTGCATCTAGATTCGCGCAGAAAAACCTCTATTTTCCTCTAATCCAGAACTGGATAACTTGGTAAGAGATGACCCCTTCCTCCCCTCACCACCCCCATCGCAGCCCAGCCCTTCAGCTTTGCTTTGAGAGTCCTGAGGTTTCTAGACTGGTCTTCCCTTAACTGCATGTAGGCTGCAAACGTCTTCCGTCCACGAATAAGTGGTTGGGGACAAGGTCCCCGGGAAATAAATTCATCTCGAGAGGGCCTGGGCGAGCCGGCTCAGGGAAACGCGAGCTTTTGTTTTTTATGACAGCACGGCTGTGCAACTCTAATCAGCGCGGGGATTTATCTCCGGGCCTGTCAGCGTGTGTGCTTAAACTTTGCGGACTTCCCAGCCCTCAAAGTCTTGTCACGAGGGCAGCGACCGGAGCAAAAGCCCCCAAACCACCAGTTTGCCCAAGAGGTGTACAGAAGGCAGCAGAAAGTTTGCAATGTGTAAAGCTACGATTTGGGGGGCAATTTGGAATATTTTTCATTCACTCCTTCCAAGGAAACATCTAGCCCAGGGCAGAAGCCCTTTGGAGTTGGGGTGGGGCCAGTGGGACAGAAAGGGGAGAGAGCTGCAAGGGAAGAGAGTGTTTATGATCCCCACTTAGACGCTTTGTTGTTGTTTTAGCTCTTTTTTTCTCCTTAAGAAATATAAACCTCTAGATGGTACCCAGTCGTTGCTATTAAGTTTTAGTGTTATTGCCATAAATCAAAATAACTCTGTTTACTGGGGGGGGGGGTGGAGATGCTAGAGCTGTGACAGCCAATTTTCTGCAAACCAGGAATGAGGTGCTCATTCTTTTTGTATCTTTGCAGATGATTCAAGCCATACAAGTATTAAGGTTTCATCTGTTGGAATTAGAGAAGGTAATCATCTCTAGCCTCTTTCCCCTTTACTTCCCTCTCACCCCCAAATACACCAATGGAAGGGTGGAAAATGGCTGAAGTTCAGGCTTTCTGAGACATTTGCATAAATGTCTTTCTTTCTGGTAATTAGTGTCAAGGCCAATCTCAGTGTCCATTTCTCTTTGCAGTTTAATTACAATTTCGACCACTAAAACCGGGATCACAAATGCCTTAGCCTTGTGTTCATTCTTAATACCTAGCTGGCTTTTTGTTAAATAGTTGCTATTCTTTGCATCCCAATTAATGGATAGAATGCTGTTCTGAGTTTGCTCCTCGGGTTAATATCTCTGTGGTCTTTCCTCTTCCTCTTCCTCCTCTTCTTTGCTACCTCTGAGGAGGGAAAAGTTTTGTTTAGTTTTGCTGAGTTTCTGGAAGACAGTTTGAGAGCAGCAGCAGGTCAGGCACAGAAGAGGCGGAGGGGGAGGAGGAGGTGTGGGCAAGGAGTCTGGAGGAGGTGGTGGGGGAGGCACATTAAACCTTTTGCAGAGACAAAGCAGGGTTGATAGTTGTGTCAATTTCTTGAATCTGCGAATCAGGCATACACCCCACCTTCACACTCAAGAAAGGGTGTGGGATAACATGATTTTGCTAGCTGTTCTATAAATCTCAGCAATAAAAACTTAATGCATTGTAATTCAAACTAACATTAAATTGCAAGCACGCTGGGGTTTCTTGTGAATTTTTGCTTGTCAGTTGTGCCTGGGGCCTGTAAGGGTCCGCTTCACTTACACCTAACTATTTTGAGTCATTCTTTCCTTTTTTTCTTTTTAAAAAATCATTTTGATGCGTTTTTACGACTGTGTTTTTTTAAAAAAAAATATCATGAATATCGGCAGCTTGATTTCCTTCTCTTTTAAAAGGAAATACCCTAAGAGATGCTCCTTATGGATGGTTACTCTAATTATTATAAATATCATAGGGACTTTAGGTGTCAGGCATATATCCTATGTCATTACAGCACAGATCCTTTGAAAACACAGACACACACATACACACACACATACATACACACACACACTCACATTTTTTCCTTAGACACTTTGGGAAAGAATTTATGGTAAAGTAACTGGGTAAAATTAAATAGTTTACCTTAAATGTCACCCACGCAGGTCACCTCTCTAATGGCCACAGCCCCAGGAGCAGATGAATTTAACACGGGTGTTGAATATGTTGTAGCCTGTGAATCATCTTGTCACTGTCAATTTTCTGGGATATCTCTATTTTGCAAGAAAAGAAAGTTATTCCTAATTCTGGATGCGTCTGGGGGTCTCTGGAGGACAATTGCCCTGTGTTTCCCCTATTTGGAAGTTTGGATCTCACAAGGGGGGTGGATTGCACTTGTCAATGTCATTTATGCACTCCTGATTATATTTCCATTTTTTTATTTCTGTCATAATGTAGGTACACGAATTATGTGACAATTTCTGCCACCGGTATATTAGCTGTTTGAAAGGGAAAATGCCTATCGATTTGGTGATAGACGATAGAGAAGGAGGATCAAAATCAGACAGTGAAGATATAACAAGATCAGCAAATCTAACCGACCAGGTATGCGCTTTTCAATTTCAACATCCATGGAAAAAAAAATCTGTATGCATATTGCTTGCTGGGTCACTACCACCTCCTTTTACTATTTGCATATGATTAAGTCCCTTTTAGATACATTTCCATCGAAATGAAAATTTTTGAATAATGTGGCTATTATTGCTTCATTAAGGCTGGCTCTGGGATTCGACCTGGAGAGATGAGCTTGTAAAAGCTTTGGCTGCAAACTTGACCTGTTTCTTGTCGCTTTTAATTTTTGTCTTTATTTTATTTACCCTCTATAATAATGGGAGTGTTAACTGCCAGTGACCGCCTCTGATTGTAGGGCTTTGTTCATGAGCATTTTCCCCCTTCTATCTTGAAGAAAAGAAAAGTGTAGGGTCTGCTTATTTCTTATTTTATTAGGAATAAATCCAAGATAGGTGGTCTAAGAGAGACGGCCAGGGTTTGAAATCTAGCAAATGCTGGCTATTTTCTCCCTGTCTGTACGGTTCATTAGCCTGTCTTGTCAGTTTTCCTCGGCCGAACGCTTCTAGACCTCACTGAACATTGCTTTGTGCGGTGTTCGCTGCAAGCTCGCCCATTTTATTGTACTTAATAGAAAAAAATAAGACCAGGCCGAGGTTAGAAAAACAGATAAATATGGACTTTTCTCCTCCTCCTTTCCACTCATCTTCCAGCTGGTACGTGCTCTGGGCCCTCTGGGTTGGCAGCTTTTGGAAGTGTCAACGTCAGGGACACCCTGGTGGCTCCCTTGGTGTGGAGGGTGGGGGCTCTTGCTCTGTATTAAGATTCTTTGCTTGCTGTACCCCCTCCTCTGGCGTCCTCCCTCCAGGCCTTTCTGGCTCCGTATTGCTAAGTGGGGACTACTTTCATTTGGAGTTGCTGGGGGGAGGCGGTATTTCTCTCCCTCCGTCACCCTGACACTACTGTTTGCTCCCAGTTTCTCTCTCTTCTGCCACCGTGTCTCTGGATTGGGTCAAATGAGTTGAAAAAATTCAATGAAAGTGAAAATGTGAGGAGTGAGTGAGATGAAACAGGGCCCAGGACCGTTCTGCTGAGAATTGTTGTAAGGAGTCTAGAGATTTGGATTGCAGCCTTCTCTGCACCCCATTCCCCACCCCCATATCAGTGAAGGCCCAGAGTTGTTTCTCTTTGGGATTTGCCATGTGAATCCCTTTTGGGGGGAAGATATCTGCTTGTCTTTGTTAAGCCAAAGGCCTGCTACTCCAACAGTTTTCCTTTGCAAGTTCTGCGGTGATCACTGTTGGCCAGCCGCTGTCTTGAATAGTTCTAACCGGGCACCTTTTTCTTGGTGTCATCTTAAGGTTTTCTTTCAAAATCTTCTTCTTAGTAATAAATGTCCAGCTTGACTTTCTCTGGGAAGCCCCACGTCCTAGACTGAATTCTTCCTTTTGCCCGTGAGGGGTGCGGCAGAGCAGAGCCTTAAAACACCAACACACTGGATCCTCCTTACTACTGGGCAAGTTAGAAACTTTGAGCAGTATAGACGGGTGCACAGAACGATCTTGGCATGGCCCTGTTTAGGTGGGAAAACTGCAGGCACCTCAGCCTTGACCCTGGGGGTTCCTGGGCCTCACCCTTAGCTCAACCCTCTGCCCTGGAGCTGTTAAATGCAGATTCTGCCAAGGAACCCACGGGTAGCTGTGTTGAATAAAAATTGTAATCCAACAAGCCTAACTAGAAAATGGGATTCTAAAAGCTCCGGAGTGCTGGGTACATAAAGCTATTTGAGCAAATTACAAGAATCGCTTAGGGGCATGAATGAAATCAACACTTTAATTGCCTCCAAAATGAAGATTTATACCCCATTTTCTCAACGAATCATTATTTTATTAAAGTCTAAGATAAAGAACCAAAGTTACGGGGTTTTGGGGGGAAGAGATACAAAATTGATATAACATCTTTTGAGTTGTCCCTCTACTCCTTTCCTAAACTTCCCTTACCCAGTTAATTTGAGATATGCAAAGATTGGTGCATAATTGCATTGGGTGAAAATTTGCGTTTTGTTCTCCTCTCCTATCGATAAAATGAGATTTGTACATCCAGTCCCTGTGGTTTAAGAGTGGGCTTCGCAGCTTTGGCTGGGCTCGTGGCGCTGTTGGCCTGTGCGCGTGGGCTCTCTAGTGTAACACCTGGGGGCTCACCCCAGATCTCAGTTGGGCGGAAAGCAGCAAATCCTTCTGACTATTGTCCGGTTCCTAGAAGCCAGGATCGAGTGTGTCTGGACTGGGTTTGGAGAGGGCAAGCGCAGAGTGCAGGGCGCTAGAGGTACCTAAATGCCTGGGATGCGGGTGGGCTTCCCTCTCCGAGCTGGGGAGTGAAGGTCCAAGCATTAGGGCAGCCTTTGGGCGCCAGTTCTCCGGACTGGAGCCTGGTTCCTGTCCCCAGGGGAATTGAACACCTAGTAAGGTGCTCTAGGGCCCAGATGGGAAAGGATGGCCTCTTCACCTGTCTGCGAATGTGGCTCAGCCAGTTTGAGCCTGGCAGAGGGGTGCGCTCCCGCACTGGACGCTTCGGGTGTGGTGTGAGCACTGGGCCTCCTTAACTCTGTTAACCCCTCTGTCTCTAGGGCCTGCTCTCGGCATGGTTTATTTTATTTTATTTTCCCCCTCGGAGGGCGCGAAGGCTGCCAACCGCTCCGGGATCTGGGATCCAGGACTTTGATAACAGGCGGGTTTCTCGGAGGGCTAAGTCGGAGGAAATCCACTTGGCGATGTAGTGTTGTTGGTTTGGGTCTTTGGGTCTTTTTCTTTTTCTTTCTTTCTTTTTTTTCTCTCTCTTTTATCACATTAAGACCCCAGTAGAAGTTGTAATCCAGTTTCCCCCACCCCCAGCCCGCTGTCTCCCCCTCCCCAAGTCTTGGAAGCCGCCGGGAGGTCCCACCGCCTGAGCCACCTTCTGCAGCCGCGGGCCTCCTGGGCGCCCTCTCCCGACCGCCGCGCTCCGGGCTCGGCA
The DNA here is from genome assembly GCF_048772815.1 of Callospermophilus lateralis. Classification (NCBI taxonomy): domain Eukaryota; kingdom Metazoa; phylum Chordata; class Mammalia; order Rodentia; family Sciuridae; genus Callospermophilus; species Callospermophilus lateralis. The sequence continues at coordinate 53,722,040 of NC_135318.1, forward strand.
CTAAAACTCCCCCAAAGCCAGGGTCTGGGGCAGCTAGCAGAGTCTGGGACTTGACAGTTTGTCGGTGTGGGTGGAGGGCCGGGCTGGCACCCCGGAGCGGACCCAGAGGAAGATCACCTTGCCCTGGAGAGGCGAGGGTTTGGTGAGGTTGGCATCAGGGAAGGAGAAGAGCGGGGCGCATGACTGGTGGAGGATCGTGGAATTGAGGACATCAAAAGGGTTAGGCGAAGAAGAGCCTGGCACCCCAGATGTTAGACTGTGGCCCGCACTCCTGGAATCTAAGTTGTCTGTTGCTCGTCAATCCTTGAATCTAAGCATTTTTTTTTTTTTTTTTTTAACTCCAAGAACTGGTAGGAAGAGAGTGGAGAAGCCAAGTATCTGGGTGGTGGGGGGCAAGGTCTCCTCTGGGGTGGCCACGCCTCCTCTGGGCCGAGATTAGCTGGACCTGTGTTCGGTATCAGCAGCGGCCTCGGTTCTCCCCATAAGGAACGGGAAGCAGATAAATGGTCCCTTTGGATTACAGTTTGTATTCAACAGTAGCTCTCCTGGGGGTCCTCGTCTGAATCTGCATTTAACAGCTCCTTGTCCAGGGCTGGGCCTGCTCTGAGAGCCCTGTTGCATGTTAATCCAGTTTTGTCTTTGACGTCTGGGGAGAAGTAATGTGGTTCATGGAGATGAAACCAGAAGGCTAGGCTAGCCAGACAGGTTAAATGCCAAGTGTAGGCAGGTTTTCTGGGGTGGGGCTGGGGTGGGGTGGGGGCAGCCGCTAGTATTGTGCAGCCCCGCTGGAGAGCTCCAGGCCTGGGGCTCCAGGGCCGATCTAGGCCAAGTCGCTTTGGTTCCCATGAGGGCCTGGGAACTTTGGTGGCGATTGTTTTATTTCTGAAGTTCGGAATGTTGTTTCTAAAGCATACTTTGGGTTATAATTCCTAAAATTGAAGTAGGAGTTGATTGAAAATGTCCCCTGGCTCCAAAGTGGTATGGAGAGTCATCCTAGGGGGATTTCATGGTAAGGAAAGGGTAGTAAGGAGAGGAATAATCTAATGACCTTCGTGGATTGAATATGCTGCTTTAAGAAAAAAAAATAGATGGGACCAGCAGATATTTACTAATATTAGAAATGTCTGCAATTTATTTTCATCCAATAAAAAATTTTTTAAAAATTTAAAAACTGGACCCAAACAGCAGGAGGCCAGCAAATGGTTCCTTTGTCAGATAGTTTGTTTCTAAATGCTTACTTTGGGATAGATCTTATTTAAATTGTAAATGCTTCATAGGGTCTGGCTTAATGACTTAATCCTAAAACCTCTCAGTACACAAGCCTTGCAAGTGATAGGGTCTTAGTATCATCTAACTTTACTTTTGATTGCTGTCGTGGGTCGTGTGGTGTCTTCTTAATTCCTTTCCTGAAATATGTCAAAGGAAAATTATGGCAAGATTCTCTTTAATGATTAAATAATAAGGTGTTGACTGCTTGTCACTACACTGGCTAATTGGGATGTTCATTCTAGACCCTTTATTGCTTGGTATCCTTTGAATTAAAAGTTAGTTGTTTACCAGGTGTGTTTTTTATCGTTACTTTCTGTTTGGCTTTTAATGTGTATTTATGTGTCAATTTCAGAGTAGGGATATATTGATTCTTAATAGAGGCATTTAAAAAACATTCTAGAAAAACAATAAGGAAAAAAGTGTAGGGTCTGTGTGGATAGTTGAGATCAATTACACTGTGAAGCCTTGCCAGGTTTAAATGCTAATACTACAAAAACTATTTACCTTTTGTCATTTCTTCTTTCTTTCTTTCCTTCTTTCTTGTGCTTCTCCTCTCTCTCTCTCTCTCTCTCTCTCTCTCTCTCTCTCTCTCTCTATATATATATATATATATATATATATATATATATATATATATATCTTTCTCACCCTCCTCTCCCTCTTCTCTCTCTCCTTCCTCTCTCTCAGTGGAAGTCCCCTGTGCAAGTTCCATGGTTAATGGAAAGCAATGATACTAATACTACTTTGTAAAAAGTAAAGCCCATAACAGTAACTATTGTTCAGTGATTTAACTAGCTCTGTGGCAATAGGTCACTCAAATAGCAATTCTTCTCTCGCAGGAATGACTCCATTGCTCACCATTCAGAAGTACATCAGGTAGTTGTGTGTGTTATAACTATTGGTCCTAATTTAAGGGCTTGTATTAGAAAATATAGAAAAGCATAAATAGCAGAGGAAGAGGACAGAAAAAAGGATTAAAATGTGGATTCTGCTTTCAAAAAAGCAACTGATATATCATGCTATAATTGCCTAACTTTGAAAATAAACAAATTTTAAATCATTATGTTTTCAAACACTCATGTGTTTAAATTTTAAAATGTTTGTCATAGTCTGAAAGATTTAAAACACAGCTGTTGCTGGTGACTGAAGGAAAATTATGCGCTAGAACTCCATACTCCTAGAGAACAAAGACTATTTGTGATTCTATAGTAGAAACATATTTATTAAGGCCAAGAAGATAGGCTAAAGTTTTAGCACTGTTACAAAGCTAGCTTGCCTCTCCTCTCAGGTGAAGTTGGAGAAATTGTGAAGATACATAACAAATTAGATTAAGACACTTGCTGTGAATAAAAATATTGTCAACATGAATTCAAATGACATATTTTCATATTGGTAATGTTATGTTTTCCATTGCAACAACAATATTTTCTTATGAAACATCAATATGTCAAACAAATGTGAAATCCTGAAGTGTTTGTTTTGTTTTGTTTTGTTTGCAATGCTGGGGATTGAACCCAGGGCCTAACTCATGGTAGGCAAATGTTCTGCCACTGAGCTTCATCCCCAACCCTAAATGTTTTAATAAATGATCATTCAATCATCAAACACTGCACAAGTATGTAGACAGACACTTTTAAAGAAAAGTGGGCATTCAGCCAAATTCCTATAGGGCCTGGCAGGGAAATGTTCAAAAAATGAACATAAAATAAGACTTCCTGTAAGAAGGTCTATAATTCAACATTATTGGACTCCACTGTCAGGGAAATTGTGGAAGGATAGTAAACTGATATGGTTCTCAGTCATTTTTGTTACACAGTCTTAAATGTTTGCAACTGTAGCATTTTACATGGCCTTTTTTGGATTATGATATCTGTCATATTTGTATCAAAGTAGTACTTGAATTTATGTTGTAATTGAAGTAGAAATGTTTGCCATTTTTTCCTGACTACAAAAAGTGAATATTTAAAAATTAGGTCAAAATTATGGGAAAGTATTATTTTATGAATATACAAAACTAGAATGCATGTGATATTCTCTGAAAGTTGTGCAAAGGTTAGAAGTTAAAGGTTTTCTAAGTTCCAAGTAAAAGAACACTGCTGTAAATCACGTGGCATTTGCTGTTCTGACTCAGCAGGAAACATCAAGATATAATACCTGTTTTAAAAGTTAAGGTCTAGGGGATGGGTGTTCAGCTCAGTGGTGGAGCACTTGCTAGTATATGTGAGGCCCTGGGTTCAATTCCTAGCACTGTTTTAAAAAGAAAAATCTAAAACACAAAGGATGCAGTTCCTCAATTTACCTTTTGATAATAATTCAAAAATTTGACTTTGGGGATCCTGGCTTTAACAGTTGTGAATAGATCTTGTATGTTTAATAATCATTTTGGAGACCTTCAAGCATTTGGCTATGTCTATGTAGTGTAAAAAAATAAAAGAACATCTTCACCTTATCCTTAATTTAATATGCCATGATTTCAGGATTATGGAATTTGGGAAAGCTTTATGGAGTTTTAAACAGCCTCTCTAGGAAATACACCTATATTAGGCAATTACTGGATTTCTCACACTTACAAATTTGACATTTTAATAAATGGTAGAAGGGATACTATGTGAAATAAGTAAGAATGTATTTCATTTAAATATTTGTCACAGAGTCCAATTTCAATCAATTTGATGCATTCAAGTGCACAAAATTAAAGCAATTGGCAACACTTTCCTAGACTCTCTCTGAATATTCTTTTGCCAAGTAGCATTTCTTAATCTAGAAAATATGTCCTTGTTAAAGGAAAATATGAGAGTGCAAATCTTTTGCAGTTATTTTGTATTTCTTGACTTCTTGGATCAGAATCACTACTAAAATTGACTAAAACATACCCTAAAGAGTTTATGTTCTGGTGAGAAAAGCTTATTTCTATGTTTATTGAATTATATACCTGTTGTTTATTGGTGTCAGGAGTAGATGTGGTCAAATACAAATTATAACCAGAGCTAAGTCATTACCTCTTCTTAAGCTATGAAATGATCGTGCTGTGGCTTCACTCTGACATACATATTCATGGACATATGCATATCACTGCATATGGCTAAACTAATGGAGGATAAATAAGTGTGAAAATAAATTTTACATTACTTATAATTCTCAAAAATATATTTCTACAATTGGTTCTTCCCTTGACACTTCATGATTTCATGTGCAACTAATAGCATTTATATTTATGAGCTATAGAATCTCAAGTATGCAATGTAATGGTTCTTTAAAAACTTTTATATGAAAGATTCCTCCACCGGAAGGACATGCTGTTACAATTAATAGGTTTACTAAGTAAAACTTTCAAAAGTGACCAGAACTTTCTATTAGTTGAATAATAGAAGCAAAATTTTATAGTTGAACTCCTTTTTTTGCATTGAGGCATTCTACAAAGTGTTGTTTTATAATGAATTTAAACGTGATTTTGATTCATTTAGAAGATAGTAAGTCAAAAACATTCCCAATGATATTAAAATTATTATAATATGAACATATGACAACATTTTAGCATCAGTACCTGACCACATAAACTCACTCAGAATTCATTGTTCATGAATTCCTTTTTCTATAGATTTTTTCCTTACGCTTTACAACATGGTGACTTGTTTATTATTCATTATTGGTGAGCATGTGGGTTGTTTATTATTATGTAGAAAGGCAGAACTATAGTTCTTTTTCTGATCACTTTTTCCACACTGTTGCGTGAACCTCCTATGCCTGGGATTTGAACTTGAATGAGTTTGCTCACTTTCATTTCCCTTCCAGAGCTCTCTGTGGGTTGCTACTCAGATGCAGGTTTATTTTCCTGAGATGAATTGTTACTTTAGAACAGAAGTGAGTAGAGACCAAAGTCATCAAATATTCCCAACCTGTGCTTACAATTAGGTGAAACACTGAAAACTGTTCTCCTTTGCCTTCCCTAGGGCTGTGAAAACTTGGTATAAAAATTCCTATCAGCCCCTTTGTGTTCTTAGTCTTAAGACCTACATGTTTGTTTTCAGTGACTGTATTTTTAATTGATCATCCATATTTGGTCCCAGATCTCTATGATTAGCATTTTATGATGACTTTGCATTCATGTTGTGTCCCATAAAAACTCTTTCGATGGAATTGTGTTTATGACTATTAGGAAACTCTGGAAAATGAAGTTTTTAATGATAGTGACATAGCAGTCACAAGGACAATGAATGTAAACCCAGAATTTTCTTGTGTCATCTCAACTTGTAAAAGGCTTACTTCTCTTCTTTCAAAAATATTAGAAACTAAAAGAATAAGATGTCTTTGACAATAAAACTTTTCTTAATGTCCCCATAACTATTTGGAAGTGTTCTCCAACATTAACTTAATTTGATAGACAAGCTATAATTAACTGTGACCTGTAGTGTTTTATGTTATCCAGAGAGTCTTGCCTTAGTGATTTGAAAACTTAATTTCAAACTCAATGGTGTACAATGTCTGAGATTCTAAAGCATACTTATACTATTTACATGAAATGGAGTGTTTGTCTACAGGGCTTCAAAAGGGAGACCCTTTTGAGAGGTAGACCAACAACTTTTACAGTGTAAAGTTTGAGCACACTAACTAAGGCAGGTGAACTCTTTGGGATTTTTAAAACTTGTAGCCTTCCTTTCTACTGACTGTAATATTCAAGTTCTCCCTGAAGAAAAAAAAAAGAATAGACTGTGTGTTTCATGGGGCAAAAATTCATATGTGACACTTCAAATCTAGTTACTTCGTTGATCATAAAAACCAACAACTTAGAAAATCCAAAATAGCAAATAGGTGAGATGCTATTAGCTACACTGCTATAAGCTGAACAGAAAGTTCAGCAGTGAAATTAAATTGGGCATTTGGGCTCCAGTTGGAACATTTACTAGAAAGTTGCCACGAGATCTGGAATTGTTTTTAAACCCTTACTGATGAATATTTTAGGGTAAACGTTTTATGCTAACAAGGCATTGAACACTACTTTTATTTGGAATTGCTCATTCAATAAGAGTAGCCCCCCTGCCCTTCACTCTTGGACAGTTCAGATAAATGTATTATTTATTTACATTCTATCATGTGCATTATTTATGGAAATGATGCCACAACTCTACCAACCATATGGAATTTTTCTTTGTGAGATGGGAATGGCATCTCTCCGTCAACAGTGGTACAGATAATAAAAATTACCCTCCATTTACAGCTATCATCTCTCATAGAACCATTATATGTTTATTCTTCATAGTTCCAGATGCAAATGCTTATGGCCATTTTAATGGTCATAGTTTCCTGGTTGTAGCTTCTAACAAAGAAGATCAGGAATTTTAGATTTTGAATTGATGAAATTCATATGGTTAAGAATACGAAAGATATTGAGTAGCAGGATCATTTAACTCCTTCTTTTCTTTCAATTTGCATTCTCTGTCCCCTATCATATACTGGGATTTTTTGAGGAATGTTGTTCATGAAGTTTCTAATACTGGTTATGGTTTTGTGTCTTGGCCTATCATTTTACCATTTTTTTTTTTTTTTTGATTTTGCAAGCTGTGTTCAATGACAAAATTACCCAGAAAACTATTATACTCATTGTGTCCCATGCTTCCTTCACAAGATAATAGAGGCATTGACTATGCTTATTCTGTTCATATCAACTATATTGTTGGTGTGCAAGTATTTTTTATTCTAATAATTATTCAAATCTAGGAGCAGTCTGTGTTTGAGTGAACATAAACATTTTTATTCTGGAATTTGGGATTTGCAGCAACTCAATTTTATTTTTTCAAATTACCCTGCCATTTCAATTAGGTACATTGTTCTTCACTCTACTATTCCGACATTCAAAAGGTTTGCTTGCAACCCTAATAGTGAGTTGTTTGAGTGTTTAATATTTATTGAGGGCATGTAAAGAACATGCCAAATGAAAAAGAGGAGAATAAAACATTGACAAATCAATTATGGGGCTTCTCTGTACTTGTAGTGTTCTAATATTCCAAATACTCCATAACTGCTCCAACAGCATGAGTAGCCTCCAGAATAATAGCCTGGTATGGTTAAAGAATGGCATTTTGATTGACTGGATTTTCTTAAAAAGTGGGCAGTGTCACTCAGCATCCTGCTTCTGGAATTCATGGTTGTTCTGGTTGAGCTCCCAGTTAAGCACCTTGGAATATAGAGAACCTGGCTATTCCAAGCATCAGGACCCCAAATTAAATTTCAGGATGCTTGGAGAAAGGCCTCTCTGATGATCTTATCCAAGATAAATCATGCAAGAAGGAGAATAATTTCTCCCCACCTCCCAATGTAATGCTGTCAGAGAATGAAAAAATTCAGAAATCTTTGAGGAATAGCAGACGGAGGTAAAAAGTAAAATTTGATTGAAAATGTAAAAATCCAGAAGTGCTTCTAAAAAGCTACAGGGAAATTGGAAAACATTCTATTTCTAATTATTATTAGTGGAAAAAATCAATGGCAAATGAAAATTTCCTTGATTCTTAAAATTCAAAATAAAATGCCATAAGGTAGTAGAACAAAAATGAGACTTCATCTTGGCTGAGATTTCTTTCCTTCTCACATCAAAACTGTGCATTTTTCTGGTTTAAGAGTTTAGAAGTAGAAAATAGAAAACTTCAGAAACATGTGAGAAAGAACAATCAAATGTGCTGATTGTGACTGTTAGTTACACACCCTTTCAGGCAGGCAGTGTCCCAGGGAAATACAGTATAGAGTTAGAGCACTCATGTTTAAATCTAGGCTTTGCTGAGAGAGGGTAAGTCACTTTACCTTGATTGGCCTCAGTTTTATAATCTGTAAAGTGGTGATAATGTTATTCATTACATTGAGTATCCCCTACTCCTGAAGAACACTTTACTAAATAACATTCTGTTTTCTTACTTATGCTCTGACCATCCTTCATCAGCTTGGATTGGATTTGAGGAGGAAGGATTAGGTACTGTATGAAGAGCATTTATAGAGCTGTTTAATAAAGCATTTTATAATTATAGAGTTTCAAGAAAAATGTCTTTATAATCCTTATTATGAGAGGTTACTGTTATTCTGAATTCATTGTAGTAGAAAAGGAGACTATATCCTTAGATATCTTTCTGAGATAGCACTACTGCAAATTCACTCTAAAAGTAAAATTCACAGGACAGATATGTGAGGGACCTTGTGCTAAGTGCATTTTCCACAATTCTAAGTGTGCATGCTTCATGCAGAGGTCTAGATGCTTACAGAGTCTTATTATCTACTCATGCTAAGGATACAATGTTTTCTGCTTAACTGGATGTTCTTTTAGTGAGGATGCTTGCCTAGAAAGTTTGTGGTTTAAAGTTGTTTTATATAAGACACTTTTGAGTTTATTTTATCTTAATTTGTTTGCAGAACCAGCACTGATACTAAGTTATATATTTAAAATAAAACATTGAGAAGCAAACAATCTTAGAAAAGGGATTTTTATATATACCAGGTATACTGCCATATGATTTATTGATTCTTCCCCCTCCACTAAGTAGAAATGATAGAATACAACTAAAATTTAGCAGAAAGCTCTCAGCAGATAAAGAGTATGGTTTGAAATATTTAGCTATAAATATTTGGAAATATAGTGGTGCCAGTTGGATTAGTTTTTTTTTCCTTTTTTTTAACATTTAACTCTGTGAAGTACAGTTCACAGATATGATCTCAGGAGAAAAGCACATAGCATTGTTAAAATCATTAAGCATAGGAATTTATTTTTATTAATAGCATGCCATCCATAATAAAAATGGCAAAGAAAAGAGGAAACATAATGAATGGTGATGATGATGATGGTTGTAATCTGAGATGGGGGTCTCACTATCTTGCCTAAAGCTGGTCTGGAACTCCTGGGCTCAAGTGATCCTCCTTTCTTGGCCTCCTGAGTATCTGGGATTGTAGGTACCCAGCACTATGGCTGGCTCCTAAAAGGAAAGATTATTCAAACGTAAATGCTTTTACTAAGATGCTTAGTGTAATCAGGCTTTATCTTCTCTTCTCTTCATGAGCTTGCTCTCCACAACAAACTACTTAGAGGAATTTGAACATTCAGTGCACTTTACCCATCTACTCTTTAATACTTGCCAGTTTTTTTGAGATTTTGGTAAAACTGATTTTCAATACTTGTCAATTGCCCTTTAGTTGTATTTTTTTTTTTCCTTTTCTCTTGTAATTTGTGAGACTCTACCCATGCATAAATCTATGTTCTTTTCTTAGACCACAGGGGAGTGATCATGGGATGGTGTTAGCATTGATTCTCAAAGCAGGAAAATTGGTCGGAATGTGTCAGTGCTGAATGAATTCCATCAAGAAAGCTTTTGAAATATTTTGGGTGTTGTTTTACATTGATGAACTTTTGCTTAGTCTTATCAGTTCATTTTAAATTTCTCGGATGGATTAATTCAATTACATGGATTAATAAAGTCCTGAGAGTGTCAGAATTGAGACTAAACAATATCAGGCTGTGGCGAAAGAGGGTTTTAAGAAGCACTGCACAAGTGACCCTGACTACTGAGCCTGAGTCTCCTTGGTTATGCCCTATCTGTCTGCCACAGCAGCCACCTCCAACTATGGAGAGCGAAATGAAACACGGATATTTTCAGGGCAGTGAACAGTATATTTAAGGGCTAGTGGATTTAAAAAAATATATATGGTGGCCAAGCAGCTTTAAATTCCATTGTGATGTAATTAAAGCATTTAAATTCATTTTTTCCCAACTTCTTATGCCTTCTGACTTCTGCGCATGATGAACAGGTGTGTGTTCAGTGTGTGTGTGCCCACCGGCCTGTGCGCATCCCTCCATGTCTGAACCCAGGCTTCAGTGATTCCTGGAGCTTGTACAATCACCTGATAGAAAACTTTTCATTTAAAGATGAAATTACTCCTTGGAGAATTTTCACCAAAGGCAAAAAAGCACAAAAATTCTTTTCCTCCTCTCTCCATGCCTCATTACACAGAAATAGAGGATTCAATGTTTGAAAAATTATCATTTTTGTAGGTTTTATTTGTGGTACGTGAGAACTGGGAAATATAAAACTCAATTTAACAGATGCTGTCTCTGTTTCCACAAACCACCTACCTCTACCATCATATTATCTATCATCTATATGATAATATATAATATATACACAACATGTATTATATATAATATATATCATATATGAATATATATGTAAACATGCATATAAGTATGCAAATGTGCATATAAATATATATGTAAGAAATCTGTGTGTGTGTGTGTGTGTGTGTGTGTGTATAAAAGCAATGCACCAGAATTGCTTAGCTATTAAGGTGCTAGAAGTCTACCTCACTTGAGGCTGAATTAGACACCTTATGCTGAGTGTAAGGGTATCAGCTCACAGTGATGGAGTGAGCGCCATTCCTAAGGAATAATTGGCTAACCACCAAGACGCACATCTAGATGAAAAATCCGCGGTGGCAAATATGGTAGGGCTACAACTGTGAGAAGAGGAAGTGTGGTGTGTTGGTGAGAGCCACAGATCCTGAGAGGGGATGCTGGATTTCCATTGTCTTACCACTAATTTACCATCTGCCCTGAGTCATCAAAATTACCCTTCGGGCCTCTATTAAGTAGTGTAATAAGCACATTTTATTCTAGCATTTAAAAAGGGGCTCAATAAGAACCCTGGCAAGCCTACAGACTTGGCAAAGGTAAGGGGGTGGGGGAGGAGAGACAGAGAGAAGGAAAGGAGGAGGGTTTCTGGAGAAAGTGGGATCCACTGTGCAAACACAGCAACCTTTTAAAAAGCCTCACTCTCTGTGGAAGGGGAGTGTAGGTCACCATCAGGGAGTTCCTTGGGCACCTACCAGATTTGTCCCTGCACCATCAATTGCCTCTCCATACTTTATCATCTTTCAGCAGGATCTTGTGTGAGTGAGGAAAGGTTTCTCTAAAAACACAGTTTCACATCCTGCCCCATCCCCTGGACATGTTAATATGGTCCATGAGTGCACAGCATGTGTGCATACTGCAGTATTAATTCATGAGTGCTGCTGGCATTTCAAGCCATCTAAAAGCTTAAAAGGGAAGAGGGTAGCTTTACTGTGTTAAAAAAAAAAATAAGACAAAGCAAAGCACACTGTCTGAACTTGTGGTTAAGTGAATTTCATTTAGTGATTTCCAAGCATTTTTTTAAGCCCCTAGAAAGAATTTTATACTTTTTCCCCCCCTGAATTACCAGAATTTGAAGTTGAATCCATGTACCTTCAAGGGAATATGTTTTCAGAAGAGCAAGCTGTGCACAAGGCTCTAGCAAATTGTAGGTGCTCATTAAACAGTGGTTGAGTGGGTTGAGTGATTATATGGTATGTTCTAGTTATCAAGCAGATGCAAATGGAAACCTCTAAGGATATCAATAGGAGTGTCAGTATATCAGACCTTAAATGCTCATACATAAAAAAAATCAGCATTCCTCCTTCCCCAGTTACCAGTACACACAGGTAAATATGTATCTATTTCTCACCACAATTTCTCTGTGTATGGAACTTTCTTGGTCCCTTTCTTTGGATAGCATCATTGATTGGGGGATAGGTATATAGAGAATCATGTTGACTGAAACTATGAGCCTTTAAGGATTATGAGAGACCCTGTTTAGACAGAGGTAAAAAGTTGAAGGGGCGGGGCTAACTCAGTGTGGCTCTTCTGACAGTGTGGGATGGTGCCATCCAGTGACCCTATCTGCTCTGCTACATGGGCCAGTGCAGTATTCATGTGTGTATGTGCATATGAACACGTGCAGATGTGGAAAAGGAATGCACATTGGTGCATTCCCAGGTGGCTTGGTGACTCCCTTGATCAGAAGGGACTGAATTGCTCCCTTCTGGAGATGTGCCAGCTCCTTTAGGCCACTAGAGATCATTTACTAAAGAGACCCTAGTGATTTGAGAGAGGAAACAGACATCCCCAAGGAGAAATCTGACTGTGGTGGGTGCAGCCTGACTTTACACTTGGGAACACTGTAATCATTTCATTAATTTCTTTATAGCCGTTAGCTGACCTCTTCAAAGTCAAGATTGCTGGGTTCAATTATTCACCTTTGTTCTTTTTTTTTTTTTTTTTTTTTTTTTTTTTGGTTCTGGGAGGCAATTTACCATGGAGTTACATTCTCAGCCCTTTTTTTAAACTTTGTAAAATTTGAGACAGGATCTTGCTAAGTTGCTGAGGCTGGCCTCGAACTTTTAATCCTTCTGCCTCAGTCTCCCAAATCGCTAGGCTTACAGGCGTACACCACACCAGTGATATTTATCCATCTTTCTGAATGGGAACAGTAGGGTAGAAGTGTTGGTTCTTTTTTTTTTTTTTTTTAATTGTTTTTATTGTTGTTTTTAACTATTTATTTTTGGTTTAAAAAATGATTCTGGCATCATCCTGATGTGATGAATGATCACTGAGAGGGTGCATCAAAGAGCTTTGTATACTGTAAAGTGATTTATAAATATTAGATATCAAATTAAACTTGATGGGGTGGGGAGGAGCGAACCACCTGTAAAATCATGTTATTCCGAGGTGAAAATGAGATCAGTTTGCGTTCCCTGAGCACACAGCAGCTGGGAGGCAGCTCAAGGCCTAGCAAGCTGTGCATGGAACCCGCGCGGGTTCACCCTTCTTCCCAGATGCGCACAAGCTGAACACACCTGTATGTAGATGTTCCAGGGTCGGCTGGGTCAATCCATGCCGTTTCACTGAGAACAATAGTGACTGCCTTTTATTTAGTGCTTGCTGCATACTTGGCAATTTACATATGTTATGTCTGCAAGACAGTATTTTTGTATCCCCCTTTTATATTTTGGGCCATTAGGGTTTAGAAAGATTGTGCCTTGTCTAAGACCATGTAAGTGTGCCATAGCCAGATTTTAAACATGGATCTGTCTAGTTTTACATTTTATTTCCTCTTTTTTTTTCCCTGTGTTATGCTGCAACTAGGTAATATTGTATATTTATATATTTGAGTGTGTGAATGCAAGTATGTGAGGTGTTTTTTAAATTGTACAAGTTTTTTTAAATGTTTTACCATGTTAATATAGGAGATCACACTTTAACACAGAAATACCCTATATATTGCTTAAGCTACTCATTTTCAAACAATTTTGTATCTACTCTATATAGACATTTTCCTAGAATGGAATCTCTTAAGGATGAATAAGATATAGTCCAAAACATTCAGAATGTAGAACTGTAGATGGTCACAACAGGTTATCACAAGGCAGAGTGAAATGACAGTCATGTGCATGGGGTGGTCTGAGTGCTCAGGGAAGCAGATGCTCACTCATCCTGGGGACCATGCATGTGTATCAGGAAGGCTTGTTGAGGGAGGTAGGTGGACTGTGCCTCAAATAGCAAGATGGAGGTCTTCAGTGCCCAAGGTCAAGCAGGTTTGGGCAGGATAGTCCAGGCAGAGGGGAACATGGGCCCAGTGTGGTAGGCAACAGAATGTCTTCCAGAAATCCCATGTGGTTGGGTGTCACTGGAGCTCAAGGAACAAGGAGAGGAATGTCCCTATGGAAGATTAGGAAGGGCTTATATACCAGGGTAAGGACCTCTAATTTTATCTGTAGATAGTCAGGAACAATTCATTCATTCAACACAAATTTCCTGACTGGTCACAGTCAAGCTTTGTGCTTGAAGCTCAAGATGCAATGATGAGTCAAATGGATGCCATCCCTGTCCTCATGGAGTTTATACTCTGGAAGAATTGAACTTATTTCAAACTGTGGAGAGATGAGGGCTTGAACAAGATCAGCAATCACTAAGATGGAAAATAAGAGATTTATTTGAACATGATTTCAGAGTAAAAATGGATAAGATATGATGACTGATTGGATGGAGGGGGGGAGAGAGAGAGAGAGAGAGAGAGAGAGAGAGAGAGAGACAGAGAGAGAGAGAAAGAGAGATCACAGATGGTTCTCAGGTTATACCATGGATGGATGGTGTGATACCTGTTAGGATGGAGAATAAAAAAGAATGAGTAGGAAATTTGGTGCAGTCACAAAGAATTTAAACTTGGACTTGTTGAGTGAGGCAGATATCTTTGCATGGAGGTAGTTTAGCAGGTAGCTAAAAAAACAAGTCTAAAGACCAGAAAATTTATAGGCACAAGTTTGGTGGCATGGTAGTGAAAGAAACTGTCCCAGGAAAATATGGAAGGTGATAAGAGGACCTAACATATGTTCAGATGTAAGGCATAGATGAAAAAATAGTCATCAGTGGATACTTTTGTTTAGGGATTCAGGGTCATTTTTGAAGGTATAGTTTGGTCGTTGAAATACTGGTGGTACAGTAACCAATAATAATTCCATTTAGTTTTCTAAGTATTATTGCCATCTGAACTTGAACCATGCATTGCACTGATCCAGGAAAGAATACAGGAGCCTGCAGTCAGAGGAGGTCATTACTTCTGTCAAACTACAAGATATCATTCACTGCCAAACTACCAGATATCATTCAATTACCTTCTAAGTAAAAAATGCCATGCATTAAAGAATAATAATAATTTTGGAGTGTTCAAGCCATCAAAGAGAGAAGAGGTAGGGAGACTCAGAGTTTGCTTCAAATATGATGATGGCTGTCTTTTGGAACCCCAGGATTAGAAAAAAAAAACATAAGCAAAAATTAAAATTGGCTTATAGTCTACGTGATATTTATCTATATCTCAGCCAACAGGAGTGTTCTGATGGACTAAGGCTTTTAGCTAGCTGCCTTTATTTTTGAATTGAAATGCCATCTTGAGCACATTGGCTATCAATGCCCAGTTAGACTCAAAGATTTTTGAGGCCTTTCAGTTATGGTTTTTGCATCTAGCCCTGTGATCATCTTCTAGAGCTGTGGTTTTCAAACTTTTAGAGAATCATATACTCTTTTGTGAATATAATGAGAAATTACAGATACTATCCCCCAGGGGAAAATATTCCAGGATGTACATTAACCCAACTGTTGTTAAAACAAGACTCCCTCCCCCAGAGTCTTCCATAGGAGGTCCCTGAACTTCAGGTTAAGATTTCTTATCTCTATGAATTTCCAATAGGGGAGAACACAGCCATTGTTCATTCTGAAATTATATGCATTGAAGAAAAAAGTGTGTTTGGGACTTAATTTAGAACCATGACTAAGGTTTGCTATACATCTAATGCAATGCATCGTTGATTTTATTCTGTCAGCCCTACTTTACAAGTGGCCCCAAGCAACTCACAACTTCACAGATAAACGTACATAATCATATGCACATATTTTATTTTAAAAATAATGATGTTGTTTGGTGTAACCACATGTAGACCCAGAGATACGTTGTTGTAACTGAGATTCTCTGGTAGATGGATTTGGGGGGAATTCTTTCTGATTAGGGCTTTCTTACATATTTATATTCCGAGAGTTCATGAGCTATTTCTGATACTTGGACTTTAATCATGCTTAATGAACTGAACTAAGCATAATTCTTATTCAGTTTTGGTAACCTTGTGGATTCCTTCTAATGCTGAATTTCAGATGACTCCACCATTCTTGAAATGCTAACATACAAAATGGTAATTCAAGAAAGGACCACAAAAGTTAGATTTCATTTCAGAGAAGTGCATTCAGTATTCACAGGCCTTCCAGAGGAGTGAGGCTGTGAGAAGAATATTAGGTGGAGAATATTGGCTCCTACCTTTGGTGAACACACAAATTTAAACATATAGGTTGCACAACATTTTGGATAAACTGAGGTGGAATCCAACATTTCTTGCATGAATGCCTGTATAATGTGGCGATAGCTGTGAGAAAAGAGGAGCCCAGCATCTAAGACCCAACACAATGAAAATGCAATGAATCGGAATGCCTCACAGATCATAGCGGAATCAGAATTTCCAGCAAGGAAAATCTTTTCATGGTGAATTAAGTGGTGGATGAAGAAAAATGGTGATGAAAAAAGGTAGGCACAGATCACAAACACTGGGCTCAGGGCTCACCGCTGAAGATTTAAGAACCTTAGCTAAAGCTATGCAGAATAGAATGTGGAAAATTGAATTTACTAAACAATTAAGCATTGAATTAATCTACATCCTGCACAGTAGAAAAGTGGGGGAGGGAGCGGAGCAGAGCTGAATAAATCAGTGGAGCTCATTAAAAGATAGTGAATATATCAGGTCTGTTGTAGCATAAAGGAGGACAGTTTCCTGTATAACATGGAATCATTCTCTGGTTCTAAGTCACCTTTTTGGAGTCCTAGTCTTAATCAGATTAACAAATGTGGTCCTGATGAGGTTAGTCTGTTGCTCTGTATTTTAGCTTGTTATCACTAGCTTTTCTATTAATTACAAGTCGGATCACAAGTCAACAATAGTAGTGAGGGACAACATAAATAAAATGAGAGTGCCCAGGAGATGTCACTCACAGGATCTCATGCATCCTGAAACTCCCACGGGCTCCTGCAGCCTCCCACATGCCTTGCCGGTCTTTTGTTCAATTACAGTTAATGCAATAGTTTGCCATTTTCTCCTTCTAATTATATTTTCAAGTGGGATTTGTAGCACATAGAAAAACATCCTTTTACATGTCGAGGCACCGGGGTTTTGTGCCTGGCATTGTCTGTCCCCTGGGTGCTGTACCATTCTTTCTGCAGAGCTCTGAATAAACAAGTCCCCCTTTTAGAGCTGCACTTGTACAAACTGAAAATTTATGCATTAACTGTTTGCATTCTGAGCATGTGTTCCAGATTACGTCTTACAGCATTCTTCTGGTATGCTGCAAAATGTGTATATGCAAAAAGCCCTTCTTTCACAGTTCCCGTATCTCTCTAGCACAGAATCGGCAGATCAGTTAGCACTGTTTTTGAGAATATATGTAATGGGTGAGCTGAACATACAACTGGTGTTTCCTTCTGTGACTTTATATCATTCTGGGGGCAGCATTAGTCTTCTGGCCAAGGTTATGGAATAGAAGACAGTTAAGCACCCTACTTCAGGAGCAGTGAATCTCCCCTTTGATTGCTATGCAGCAAGCCCCTTGGATGGGATCTTCATTTTCTTCTCCCTGGGTGTCTGAAACATTTTGATCTCCTTAGCCCTTCTTATTTTCTCTGGGATGGGAAAATACTTTTCAAGAAATAAGCAAAGAGTGTTTTGATATTTCTAGGCATATTAAAAATGTCGGAAGGGTCAGTAAACTTTACTACCCCACAATCATGAACCATGGCCTCATATGACTGAAATGATGTATACATATTTTGCACACGAGATCATCCTGCTTTTCCACGAATAATCTTGAAGACAAATACCACTCCCTAGCCAAGGACCAGCTTTCTCTTCTGCATCATTCCTACTGTGCGGGATGACCAGTGAGTGACTCATGAGGCTGTTTTTGAAAGCTCGCACTAAAAACTAATTAAAGTCTTTTCTGGTGATAAAGAGAGATTTGGGAGAAGTATCGCCATGATTGTTTTCCCCAAGAATTTAATTTACAGCCAGTTTTTCCTATCTGAATGTTACTTTCAAATGCACCCAGTGATAAGAAGCAACATCTGTTTTCCGTTCAATAGTACAAGAAGGCTCGGCATGGGGCTGAGTGTACACAGTCCGTGTGAATCTATTGTTATTCTCATTTCTTTTTTGTCCCTGTGCCTGGTCCATTTGCCATGTACCATCCGGCAAACAGCTGACACATACTAGCTATTATGGACCCAGGCCTAATTGTGAGATCTTGAAAGCTCTACCATGTTTGTCTTCTAGCATCAGAGGCCCCCGTGAGCCACATCAGTAGAGACCACCACTCTCGTTTTGCATTTCCAGAGTAACAGGCTGTTGGGTCAGGGAGTTTGTTTGATGTGAAAAATAGAGTCAGAATCAAGCGACAGCATTTTCCTCCTCCTTTGCCTGATACGTTTTTGTTTTCCTTGGTAATAAGGCCTGCAATTACTTACAGAATAGCTATTTGTAGATTTTATTTTAGCTTGGAAGCAGAAATTGGCAAATTGTGAAGGTGCCATCCAGCTCTGAGCTGGACCGGTCTTGAAGGGGGGATGGGAAGCTAGTGTGCTGTCTATGCTGGCCTCCCTTCATGGAGTGACCATGCGACGGGATCATACCCAACAAGTGTTAACACATAGCTCTTATCTGGATTTCTGATTTGTGCCCTCACAGCCCTCTTGGAACAGAGATCATGATGATACGGCGTCCACCCGCTCAGGAGGAACCCCAGGCCCATCCAGCGGGGGCCACACGTCACACAGTGGGGATAACAGCAGTGAGCAAGGTAGGGGAGGTGTTCTCATTCTCTTTTGATACTTGTTTTATTTTCAAGGGTTGAAAAATCAGAAATGTCTAGTTAGTTACTCTCTATACAGTTCCTCCTAGAACACAAATCCCGTAGAATATGAAAATCAGCTCATCCTACTTAATTCCCTTGCCCTTTTCTTCTTCTGTGCCATCCCAGTTGCCTGTTGCCTGTCACCTGGCCACCTCTATGAAACAGGGTCAGTGAATTGACCGAGGGCAAGACTTGAGAAGTAGATTGGAAGTTCAAATATGCATAAACAGTATGGCGCTAATGCCCTGCCGTACAAATAGAAAGTATTATTATCACTTGCCCTTAGAGGTTTTTTTCCAAGGAATCATGAAGAAACACCCATTAGGATCCCAAGTTAACAATGTCTTCAGTTGCTTAGAAGGCGTTGGGCAACCCATGCTGGGCTTTCCTCTCCCTTGGGTTGAGGCCATCTTTCTGCTTTTCCTTATATTAACTCTCAAGTGTGTGACTTCATTGCAAAGCCAGATTAAGTGAACAAGGAAGACATGGAAAGATATCAGCTTGTGTTGTGCCATGAACATACACACACGTGTGTGCATGTGGGTCTCCAGGGATGTGCATGCTTGACTTAAGTGGCAGGGAGCAAGGTTTAAACATCAAGTCAGTCTTCAAGAAAAGCTGAATGAATATCCCCACAACTCAATATTGCTTTTGATGAGAAACTTCTACAGTGGTTTTTGTGTTTAATTAATGCAATTAAAGTTTAAAAGAGAATTTTTTGACTGAATATAGAATGTCTGCTTTCCTGGAGTTGACTGTGTGCCCACAGTAGGTACATACTTTAAAATCTGGTTTTGTGATCAGGTTTCACTGGGGTGCTGTTAGGCAATGAAGGAGTTTTGTTGTCTAAGCTAGTGAAACTATACCAATCAGAATTGCAAAGTCTATAATGAATTTAGCACGATTCATCTGAAAACAAGAACAGGAAAGTTTTTGGGGGGTTATCTTGTTTTGTTCTGTTTTTAAGGCACAAGTATGCTACTTGCCCTGGGAATAACTTCGACAAACATAATTTTAAGCATTTGAGACATTTTATTGTTCAAAGAGAAGTTGCTGACTTAATCCTAGTATAAGTATAAGCCTAGTAAAAACGGAGCCTGGAGTAGTAAACTAGTCCAGAGCCGAGGCAGAAGCAGGTGACCTCTGACCTCTGACTTTTACTGGAAGATGATATGCAGCATAAATCCAAGGGGCCTTTTTTCTTTCAAGTGCATATGTATATGTTATGGCGTCGCTGTTCACAGCCCTGTAGTTAAGGCAGCATCAGCACTTTTGATATATAAAGCCCTACTTTCAGAATTCTACTTACATTATGAGTTTTCAAAGAGGTGTAAATGGAATCTAAATTCTTTTTTTCCTGTAGCCCAAAATTGCTACGTGGGGGTCACAGCCAAGCATTTTGTTTGTTTCTCTTTCTTTTTCATTTCTTGTTTTTAAAAACATACATCATCTAAGGATGGGCAGGCAGTTTGGCTGCTGCATGAAGGCTGGCAGAAGCTGAAATGCACTTGAATTTAAGACTGTGATGCCCAAGTTTTCTCCAACATAATCTGATAAGAGGATTTTCAGAGGGCAAATGCCCAATGCCAGTTCTTCCCCTCTGTTGAGCCATGTCAAGGAATTAGGAATTTTGTGTGTTTCTTTTATCTTCAACAAGTGATCTCCCAAGGGCTATTTAATAGTGAATTTGATTATAACCAGGACACAGGGACTCTTCCGTGTTATTGGTTTGACACTTAGAAAGTTTGCCTTATATATAAAAATATATAAATATTTTTATATTTGAGACCACCACCTTGGGTTTTCGAAATGAAAGGCTTCTCATTTTCACATAAATCATCGCAATGGAAGCCTCTCAATTGAACCGTTTTAAAACAGATGGCAGATGAAGCAGACCTACCCCCATTTGGCAGATGAGAAAAATAAGATATGGACAAGTTTTTGATTTCTTGAGGTGGCAGCACAGTGCCTGACCTAAAATCCCAGTGTCCTGATTATGCATATAATGTTTCTCCTCCCCATACCCTCTTCCTCATCTCTCCACCAAATAACTAGTCCATTACTTCGCTATAATCAGATAAGAACTTTCTGTGCTGCCCTCCCCTCCCTGCCCTCCACCAGCTGGACAACAGAGGTAGTGGGAGCCACATCTTTAGGTTTTCTTTGCATTTCTTTCCTTGGTGGGATTTTTTTTTCCTGCAGTGAGATTTATTCCTGCAAAATGCAGAACGATGCCTGAAAGTGTTGCCAAAACAACTCATGCACATCTCCGTGTCAGCCATGACCCTTCTAAGCCCGTTTTTTTCATCCCTGAGACCTGTGGAGCTGGGTCTTTGTGCAGCCTTTGGATTAAGTGTGTACAGTGGCTTGTCCATGTTTTCCCTGTCTGCCTTTTCTGGCAGGCATGGGTGTGTGTAGGCTGTGCCAGCATTTGGCCCGTAGTACATGTCCTAAATAGTTATTTACACAGTTTGAGTCCATTTTAGTCAACTGGGTAAATAACAGCCCTCTTCAAAAGATTTATAAATCCATAAATATGTCTTTATACATACCCAATAGACAGAAATAACTCAATCTGTCAAGAACATATCCAAAGAGGTGTTTCCCCCACAGACGGGAGTAATACATATTTTAAAACTTTCTCTACTGTATTATTGGTACTGCATTGCCTTTTCCTCGTTTCTTTTCCATTTCCACCCCTTCATTATGGCACCTGTGGTACCAAAAAAGAAAAAGAAAAAGAAAAGAAGGAAAAAAATTCCTTGAGCTCTGACTCTCTCTTAAATAGCCTCTCTGCCACATGGTGCAGGTATATAACACTCTCTCTCTCTCTCTCTCTCTCTCTGTGTGTGTGTGTGTGTGTGTGTGTGTGTGTGTGTGTGTCTTTCAATGAGTCCTAGTCTTTTGGACTTTCAAAGTAAATAAAATAAAATAAGTCATCCAGGAGTTTCCTAGTGTCCTAATGTATGTATTTCAAAAAACAGTAATGGCTGTTTCTGGTTAGAGCTTTTAGCAGTTTGGATGATTTTGAGAACCTGATCATTTTCCACGTTAGTAAGTTATCAGGATTGATGAAATAGTTTTAGAGCAAATTTTTACATAAGCATAAAAAATGAAAGAAAATCCAATCCTGGGCATTCTAAAGAGAATGTACATAAGATATGCAATTAGGAAGATACCAGAGATATTATGCAAAAACTTAAATGTTGATTCATGACTTACATAGAATAGCTTTCCCCCACCTAAATTATTTGTCACGACAGTTTGTACCTGTATTGTGTCCTTTCATTTAATAGTAACACCTGTGGCCCTTTGCCCAAGCAAGCCCCCTTGAAATGGGCATTTAAAGGAAAGCTTCACTTCTGTGTTTGGCTGGAAATTCTGCTGCTCTTACTATGACATAGATTTCGCCTACCTTTCAACTTCCTCAAAGCATTTCCAAAGATATTAGATTGAGTCTTTATTTTATCCCTGTCAATTATTTGCTGTTTTCCCACTTTTCAGGAGAAAAAAAAAAATGACTCCGAAATACTGGAGAGCAGTTGTCAGAGGCATCCTGGCATCTGGGTCTCTGGGCTTTGTAACTACATCAGGATGGAGTGTTCTCAGGACTCCCAAGTAGTGTCTTGTAATATGAGGTTCAGGTTGGCAGATTGTGTCCTTCAAGTGTCTTTTTTATCCTACTGTGTGTGGTGGCCCTACTGACCATAATCGGACCCCATTCCAGGAAGTGTGTGGTTTGGAGCAGGAGAACCAAGCAAACCTTGTGCCTCTTCCCATGAGATTCCTGCTGCAGCCACTCTATGCCTCACCAGCAGCTTGAGCTATGATTGGCCACATTTTGAGTTTGGGCATGTCTCCCTCTGTGGTTCAAAGTCAAGGGAGCTGAATAAGTGATAAAAATAAAATAGGATTTTAAGGACTGTCAGTTAATGTAGGTATTTCCATCCCCCACTTTGTGAGCCAGGTCATGGAGGATCAGGGGAGCAAGGGGACTTGCCCAAGGCCACATCCTGGTTGGTGGTCAAGTTGAGATGCATACCTACCAAGTCTGAGTCCAGAGCCCAAGCTCCTAACTACCACGTCCCATTTGATGTAGTACTTTTTGTGTGGCTTAGAAATAGGAAAAGAGATCATTTGCCAGACATTCTTTCTATCACCAATTCGGCAGCTTTCTCCACAGCCGTCTGTACTGGTCTGGTGCTGGGCTCTGTAAGGGTGACATGGCTTTGAACATGGCAGAATCAGCTGAGACTCCTGGGGGAAGACTGCCTGGGAGTAAGAACCTAGTTTTGTTTGCTAAGTAGAACGGCAATTGAGCTTTTTACAAGGAGAGTGTGATGATTGATATGATTAATTTGTATTATGTATTAAGAGCCTATAGCATTTCACTCATTCAGGAGTTATTGAATTGAGAATAAGAGCCCAGAAATCAAGTCAGGATTTCTCTTGCAGAACATTTCCCACTTAAAGCTCATCTTATTTTCCCGTTTTGTGAGGATCAAGTATTATTTTGACAACAAAATTTGGTATGAAACATTTTCAAACTGAGAGAACTTTAATGGTTGCCGGCACCTCGAAAATCCATGTATGGACTTCTCCTTTTGGGGGGCAGGTCTCAGATCAACAATAGTACCACTAGAAAAAAGCAAAAGCAAAACCACCATGTTTCTTTAAAGAGGAAAAACTGAAAAGCCCTGCTCTTTCTTTCTAATATAATGTATCCATCGCTGCAACGCCCTCCCACGGCCCCACCCCCTCCACACCAGCTTTTGTATGAGTCCAAGCAACCTATGGCAGAAGGCAATTCCATGTTTTATTGAGGGGAATCTCAAGGCAGTTGTTCCAGACCTGTGAAGCCAGCAGGCAGAGCTGCCTGAGAGGGGGTGGGGAGCAAGAAGGGAGGAGGTGGGGAAGGGGCCACATTGTGTTCCAGATGACCGGGCAACGATTTATATGCCAGCTCTCCTTTTTACATGAAGAAGAAAAGTAATAACAGCCCAAACCCAGGCATTTGAAACAGTCAGCTGTCCGATGAATAATGGGATAGGTGGGAAGGAGCTTTCTGATTGGATGTCTTAATGAGCACATTTCGCACAGAGTTTGGGCTGCAGTTCCCCTTGACCTTTGCCCTTTATTGACCAAACTGACACTTCATTTTTCACATACTTCCAATTATGGCTCGGCTTAAGTGTTGCCCTCCCTCCTTTATTTCTTTCCTATGGACAACTTGAGAGTGGTCGAGGCCACAGAAGATATTTTAATTTGAAAAACTACCCTTGCAACTCAGGTTTAGGGTGTAATCTGAAACTGCTGTCTGTTTGTAGTTTTTTCAGATGAAAACACAAGTTATCGCCGTTTGTTTAGAAACAGTTTTCTTGGGGGGAAAAAAAAATTTCGAACTGATTTTGAAAACCAAGTATTTATAATAACTCGAGAACCTTGAAGATGATGAGAAGTGTTTCAAAGTGGGTTACTTTCTTTTCCTTTTCTTCTTTTCTTCTTTGGCTTCATCTGTCTGTTGGTCAAAGTGACTTGTCTGATCCACATTTGTTCACACTTGCTTCTTCAGCTTCCCATCTCTCCCGGGACTTCTTATATTTCAAGGGCACTGCGATGTATTTTGGCTAATACACTTTGGAGGGAAAGGGAAAAGTAAAATATAATTGTGACCACAGGCCCCCAGGTCTTAGACCATTGCACCCTATGTGTTACTTTGCTTGTGTTTAATGTTGGGTTGCAAATTAAAGTGTGGCCTTTGCATGCGGTGGCAGGCAGAATAGGAAAATGATTTCCTGGTGGGAAAAGTCAGGTGTAAAAAAAAAAAAAGAAAGAGGAAGTTATTATACTCCACAAATCCCTGTTATCAAAAGGCCCACATTATTAACTTCTCAAACATGTCCAATTAGATGTTTAGATTGAGAACTATTTTCCCAGGAACATCTTGTAGTGCACTCCCTTTTCTTTTATTGACTCATCAAATGTGGGTAACAGTTTTCTGTTCTCCATTTGCTTGGCTTCTCACATCATGAGAGCAGGTCTTCTTGCAGAAAAATAACTTCATCCTCTAAAAGGACTAACTGCATTTAGGGGCAAGAACTTGGCCATAAGCATTTTCACTAAAAGTACATCTTCTCTCTATTAGGCCACATCACTAGTAAACTTGAGGTCACTGTTTTTCATCTTAAACAACCAAAGCATGCATTTGAAATTATTTACAGCCAAATAGATTTCCTTCTCTCACACCCATTATCTGTCTCAAAAGTGGATGAAGTGTTACCTACTTTATTATGTAGCCCTCTGGCATATCCATGGCATATTTTTTACTATAATATGGTAATAAAAGAATATGTAAAAGACAGACAAAGGTTCTGTCTTTTTCTGTAAGGTGACCTCTGTTACCAAGTAACTGCTTTACTTATGAGCTTATTAAAAACTCAAAAAATGAGCTTTTCATACTTCACAGGCATTGATGTGAAAATGAGCTGTCCTGTGAGTAGTTTTCTTGATCATTTTTAGAACAATTGATTAGCCAAAGAGCTCCTGTCATTAGTTGACATTGACTGATAGCAATTTGTCACAAGCTCTGAAGGTCAGCTAGACAGTTGGAGTTTCAGCTTGTCTTTGATTGACCTTTACTGGTTCCATCCTCATGTGATTGGGTTTGAATAGGTCTGACCCTCGATTGGAAAAGACAGGACATTAGTCAACAGGGTCATTTCTTACAGTTTCTGTTGATTGCACATTTTTATTTATGTGTGAACTCTTGGTCTGGATTTCTTGGCCATTTTTATACTCTCAGTTTTGAAACTTAAAAGGTGTGATATTTATTAAGTGTCGCCTTAAAGCCACAATTCTGTTTTCCCTTTGGTTTGCATTTAACAGAAGACTTGCTAGGTGCTGCCACCAAATCGCCTACTGACACTGGTCTTTGCCACCTGGGCTGATCCCAGGGTTTTGTTGATGGATGGAGTTTTGTTGTTGCTTTTAAGGAATACGGACTTCAGTGTGACTTGTAGAGCTTCTAAAATTATACACTCATTCTTTGACTTTTCTAGAATTAATTACTTTGTCTCCCAAGACTCATGCATTATTTTTAATAAATGGAAATGGAGCAGTAAAGAATTATGAATAATGATGTTATGTCATTTCATCATTTAGCTTTGCAGCCAGAAGCATGAACATTTTTTTTTTTAAGGTAGCTACTTTTTAGTTTCATTCAGTCTGCTATAAACTAGAGAATTCTCTCCTGGCTAGAAGAGTACTAGGGTTCTAGTGAGAGTGGAATATATTTTCTGTTGTAGAGGATCAGGAGTTAATTGTCCACAATATTCAAGTCTTTCCTTTCCAAACTGTAAGATATTTTCCTAAGCTGCATCACATGTAGAAGAATAGCATCCATAATTATAGGAACAGCATTCATTTTGTTGCTTTATGTAAATACTAAAAAAAAGGATGAGCTTAGCTTAACAATGCAGGTCTCAATCTGTAATTATTTCATTCAGTTCTTTCTTTCCTCTTGTTCCTTCTCACCTTCTCTTCTTGTCTCACTCCTGTGTTGGATTTTAAACTATAAGCAATAACTCGTTTTTCAGGTTGGCCCTCCCAACCGTTCCGGGGCCACCACATACAGCCTGGCACAGCCTAAACATGTATTTTAGTTTCTCCCCAAGAAAATAAATGAGGAGAGAATCCATTGTCCCAGGTGGTGGATTCTTCACCTGGTGTCATTCTTGGCAAGGCAGAAGTGAGGAAGTTAATTTTAGGGAAGTATTCATTTAGCATAGCCCAAGGAGATAAAAAAGAGTTTAGCATCATAATCTCTTCTGTAGACAAGCCAAAACATTATCAGGAGTTGTATTTAAGGGGGGAAATTTAGATTTATACATTCTAGTCAAGTCATCAAAATGGATTAGGTGCTTACTGGGTGTCAGGTGCTTTGTGTGAGGCTGTGAAAATGAGTAGGTCATTATATCTGTCCTCAGGAAGTTTGTGTGCACCAACAAGGACATCAAGTGTATGGAAGCGAAATGGTCACTAAGTACTGGGGGTTCCTAGGGTGCTGCAAGTTGTACTTATTTGTCAATATACTAGTAACCCAGCCTGGGTAACTCCATGGTCAGAACTGCTGCTGAATCACATGGTGTGGCCACCCAGATTCTCTGGTCTCTGGACCCTGGGGGCCATCATCACTTTTATCCTAGTTAGTCACCTGGCTGCTGACTCAGATTGATCTTCATGGAATCTTGACATCTTAGTTGGGGAGGGGATTCCTGTAGCAGTTTGGTGAAGTCAAGGGAAACTTTTTGGAGTAATATTAAAAATAATAGGATAATATGGGGAAACAATTATATTGAAAATCCCATTATGAAAAAGTATTTTTAAAAAAGTAAATTATATTCTTCCCCAGAGCTCCCCCCCTTATGGTGAATTAGCATCCATATATCAGAGAAAACATTTGGCCTTTGGTGTTTTGCGATTGGCTTATTTCACTTAGCATGATATTCTCCAACTCCATCCATTTACTGGCAAATGCCATACTTAAATGTATTGTACTGCCATGTATAACTAATTAAAACAAATAAAAAATTATAAAACAATGAATTGTAACATGGTAATGTAAATGCTTTGTTAAATATGCATTTGCATAACAAGATCTACCCCCAAATCCATTGTCTACTACATTTTTGAAGTAGTGATGAATGTAAGTGATGTGTTAAGGTATTTGTATCAACTCTATCATGATATATGAATATGATTTCCACGGGAGAGAAAGTCATAGTCCCTGCTAATAGTTCTGTGGTTTGTTACTTATCTATGTACATGCTTGAAGGAAATAGTAGTTAGAGGTTAGTAAAAATAAAAATAGAATTTTTACTCCTTTTTAGTGACATATACACCTTCAATTCTAACCATAGACTCATTGGTGGAGGGAGAATCCATGTGGCCCAGGGAAGAGCTTTCAACCTTAATTCAAGTGTTATGGCCAGGAAGTAGTCCACAAACCCCCAGGTTTGAGCAAGTGACTCTCTTTGATGCTGGTGTTCTGTGTTCTTATTTTTTACCACATGCTGAAATGAGCCATAGATGGGCCATGTGTGGGTAGTCCTTCTCAGAAGACTGCCTGGAAAGGAATTACGTATTCTCCATCTTTGGATATCCATTGCTCAGCTCAGTTACAGGCACATAGTCATTGATGGATCCTCATTTATTAAACAGGATTAAGAACTCCTTCCTGTTTTCAAGCTGTGATTGCACTACATTCCCTTAGGACTGATTTCTTCTGGGTGCCAGAAAGCTAATCTCCCATGGAAATCTGTCAAAGTATAAATAGGTGCCAAGATCTCACCTGTCCTGGCTCTCAGCGATGCATTTCAACAGGGGCAATGAAGGAAAGACTCCATGAGGAACTGTTTCCGAAGTTGGTGGTAGATGAGTTTGGGGATGTCATTTAAGTTATGCCACCTATGTATTTCCCAGTTTTTCCTGTTCCTCTCCTTGGATACCATCGGGTGCCCATCAACAGGCATCTAACAAAAGATGTGGAGAGACAGCAGCAGCATTTCGGGATCTTTTGAGGGATTGTAGGGCTGAGGGTGAGAATGGATTCTGAGCCAGGACCTTGAAACAGGAATGACTATGTTACCCTTGGAGGAGGCTTTTATGGCCTATGCACTTCCCAGTAGCAGATATGATTTCATCCCCTGGGATGTGATACTTACCTCTGCCCCTGAATTCATCTTTCTCCCCTATGAATGCTAGCACTAATTAAAGATGGTAGTAGAGGATTTGGCTGTCGGCCTAGCAAAAAATAACCCAAACAGTACATTTATGCCAAGCATTTTCCTTAAAAAGATGTAGGCGTTGTCTACCTCTTTGTATTGATTGGTCCCAGAGGTAGAGTCGGTAAAGTTGGGTTTGCTCAAGTGTCTGGCTTTGTGGATTAGTTCAGTCTTGCAGATAATTTTCCATAATTACTTAACCTAAAAGCATTCTATCTGATTAGTACAATTAGCTTTGGCTTACCCCATTTACCAATATAACCCATATGCATTCCCTCCTAAACACAGCTTATTTTATTTCCTAACAAACAATAAAGTGGAATTTCTTTTTACTTATTTCCACATCAGGAGGAAAAGAGAACATGATTTTATATAACAAATCTTTTTTTTAAAATTTTTTAGATGTTGATGGATCTTTATTTTATTCATTTATTTATATATGGTCCTGAGATTTGAACCCAGTGCCTCACACACCCTACGCAAGTGCTCTACCACTGAGCCACAACCCCAGCCCTTATATAGCAAATCTTAAATTGTATTCACAGTCATATGTTTTAAGGAAGGATTAATTGAAGAGTAAAGGCAGAACATATTTTATCTGTCAATAATCTTTTTGCTAAATTATCAACATTTAATCAATGCTAAGTCTTTAACAGTTTCATTTTTTTTAGTTTGACTCTTTGCATCCATGTTCCTATTGAAATGTAGCTATGACACCAGGCAGGTAGCACTGTGACCTCTTTTTATTCTTTGATGCCTTGGGATAAAAGCATATGCAGATGTTTCTTGCCTTATGAAAGGATTATGTCCTTTAATCCATAGTCAATTGAAATTATCAAATGCAGGAAGTACATTCAATGCACTTTGTAGAGTATCATTTATTCGTCCTCGTGGTCTTGTGTCTGACTGGGAGATGGGGTTCCCTGCCCTGCATCATGAGAGAGCATCAAACTGCAGGCTCCTAGCCCAGGAAAAGACCAAATTTTGAAATATGGTTTGTATTGAATGTGAATCATTTTTCCACCATTGAAAAGTTGAAAAATATTCTAAATCACACCATTGTAAATTGGTACAATCTGTATTGAATTTTAAAATGCATATATCTTCTCCTTCTCATTCTAAGAAAGAATTTAAGGAAATTAACAAATTAGATAAGTATACAATTACGTCAAAATAGTAGATGAAGAAATTAGAATAAAAGGAAAATGAGCAAGAAGACAGTCATAGAGTAGTAGTTCAGAATAATATGAATTACAAGATCATGGATAATTGCTGGAAGTAGGTAGTTAATTTGGCTCCGAGCTTCCTAACAGTCAAAACAAAGAGTGAAATAGAATTTACAAGATTTATAGCATTCTTGGACGTTCCTCAGAAGAATCCTTTTAACTGGAATTAAGATCTAAAAGAAATTCTCCTCATGTCTTCACACAAAGACCCAGTGAGATGGCGTAGATTGATATTCCCAGCAACATCTGTATGACTCCTTTTAAATTCCTCTCAGCTCCTGGCACAATGCTGGAAATATAATAATAGCACTAACCCATTGGATTGCTTGATTTGACTAGATGTCTGGAATCATATTCAATCAATTCTTACTCATAACTTTTTGGTATTTAAACTAGTCGTGATTTCCATGATTAGAACAGGTGATACCCTGTTTTAATATGACCCAAGATACTAATTGTTTTGTCATGCCAATAGGCCTTTCTCCACTTGTCTATCTCCTTCTGACCTTCTGACCGTTTTATGGTGGAGCACCAGCTCCACTCTCCCATCTTCTCTCCCTCCACTTTGGGATCAGTGGTAGGGGTGAGAATGCTCCTGTCGATCTGGCTATTGTCCCCTGAAACAGGGTTCATGGAGCCAGAGAGACGCAGATGATCAATGGTTAGACTAGGCATGGTGCGGGGCAGTGTTGGGATGCCAGAATGGAAAGATTCTGGTGCACTGTCTTTAAAAAGGAAGGTTTGGAGGGAATATTATTTTCGCCTGTGTAATTGAGGGAGCTGGGCCTTAAGAATATTTGCATTACCCCATCTCAGTACCAAGAACATTCCCTTATGTAAAAGGAATGAATTTAGTGCAAATAAAAGGTATTGTTTGATACTGTGAATTTTAAACTTAATGAGAAGACTACTCCTCAAGATAGAAGAGATAAAAAACAGAAATAGTCTCACCAAATGAATGAGTATTAATTGAATGTCCACTGCAGACTGACGCTAGATGTGAGAATCCAAAGTCAAAGAGGCCATTTCTGGAAAAAGGAAACTGATAGTCCAGTGAAGAGCAAACAGTTGACATCTCAAAAGTTAAGTCTCATGCCTGAGTAGGCTTGGTGCAATTTGTAGGCCCAGGATGGCACCCAACAGAGATGTAGCAACTCCCTGGCATGACAGGCATTCTTAATGGATCACAGCACCCTTTTTCATTCAGCCTGGTTAGAACTCAGATGTGGGTCCTTCTGCATATAGCTTTAGTCATGGTAAGATTGGCTCTGCTCTCAGAATCAAAGTTAGCCCTAGGAGAATTTTTTTTTTTTTAATTCTGTTTTGTTTGTTTTTTTACTACCGATCTCTCACTCCCCCAAGGGAGTGAGTCTTTGATGGAAACTTGGGACAAATAGGGAAGAAGAAGGACACAGGAGGCAAAGGAATCCATTTGTGTAAAGGTGCAAAGGAGAAGGAAAGCATGACATTGTGGAGGCTTTGCTAGTGCATTATCATGAATAGAGGACAGGCTGTGAGCAAGGAAGTGTGTCTGAGATGACACCCAAGAGGTGTCATCTCAGACACATGAAGGATCCTATATGCAGTTTGTGTAGGAGACTGTGGGGAGTCACTAAACACCTTAAGTAACGGCATGGTCAGATCTGAATGGAGGAGGGGTCAGTGCGGGGGGAGGCTGGAGGCAGCCCTGTGGTTATTCAGAAATCTTGAGGCTGTGAACGAAGGCAGAGTGAAGAGGCTGGAGAGGAGGAGGGCTGCACAGACTGAGAGACTGCATGGATGTGGGTGGGGTCTGGTAGGCGATGGAAGGGTCTGGAATGATGTCAAGGTTTCAGAAAATGGGCTGTGTGGACTACAGGTCCCCTTGGGCCTGCCCGTTGTCTTCTTAAGCATAACTCTCTAGAGGCTGATACAGCAACTGCAGCTGGACCTGGATGACTGGCTGCCCCCCCACCACCACCACCACCACGCCCTTGCTGGGCAGAAGTGACATATTCCCCACCCCTTCCTCAGGGTGGCTCACCAAAGTCCTTTCTCCTTTCCTGCTGCACTGCTTTCCCTCTGGAGAGGGCTCTGGCTCCATGGGGACCAGGGGCTGGGTGGAAAGGAAGAGGCTAGCCAGGCTATCATGGGAATTCAGTGACTCATTTCATCAGTTTACTGCTCTGAAAATGAGGTGACTTCCCCCTTTGCTTGACAACTGATTGATGAACACTTCCTGAGTGCTGCCGAGGAGCTGTTTTGCTTCACAGGACTTCATGTTTATGGGCTCCCAGTGGATGCCGATCCTGATGTGCTACAGCCTTTTCCACTTCCCGGCTGCTAAGTTTTCTTTTTATGTAGAATTTTCAGATTACCTGCTCAAGATTTAACAGAATCCAGGATTAGAAACAGTAGATGCGTCTGCCTATGGATACCATGCTGATTATATTGACCTTTTGCCAGAATGTTAAAAAATGAAGCATACTTTTAAATACTGAAATGGTATTTGACTAAAAACACCATCACCTGGTACTTAGTACGTCTATACTGCAAGTCTTCTTTAAAAATAGTGTACTTTGTTTTGTGTGTCTAGGATTTGTTTTGTTTTCTTTTTAGCTTTCACTATATTCCCAAGATAGAGTTTTTAGAAGGATTGGTCTGTACTTTGTTTCCAGATGTCTGGATGCTCTTGGAAGAAAAGGAATGGGTTTTGGAAAACATTAATTGCTCTGTTAAATGATGGAATGTTAATAATAGCCACATAGCAAGAGTTTGGAAGCATTACTTTTAGGATCCAAGAATATTTCTGAGGTTCATTTTTCATAATTGAGCGAAGGTAATAGGTTTGCATTCTGTGGATCAGGGTCATCATCTTCAATACTAGTCACAGCCCTTAGATTTAATTTTCATTTTTTCCGATGAAGGCAGTAGGTTTAATGTGTCTTACTTTGTAGCTGGAACAGATTCTATTTTTAATCTGTAAGTCAAATATGGCACAGAGCCATGTGCTGCCTGGATCCAAATGCATAACTCCTGTTGATATCAGTGAGCTTTGTGATGGATTGGAAAGAACTATTTGGTCTTTATTCCAAATAATCTATCTGACTCTTTAGAATTAAACATGCCGAACAAATTCTAGCACTTTTCAAGTTAAAATGAAGTGTTTTCTAATGTAGCAACCATGCTGGCTTAAAGGAATAATGCAACAATTCCAAATAGACACACACACATAGCTGTAGAATTGGTTTTCAGGCAGAGAGAGGCAACTGGGCTCAAGAGCCAGGCTGGCATAGCAAAGGACATGGCTGTATTGAGCTAAATAAAATTGCCTTTAAATAGAAAAGATAAGAGGAGAAAGCCTTTTCTTTGGATGATACTGTGCTCATCAGGTACATGTTATCGTTGGTGGGTAATTCTACCAAGACCTGCTTGTACTTCCTCACTCTTATTACCCCAGTGGTGGGAAGAGTGTGGCAATATTCATTCAGAATTGACTGGTGTTTGCCTCTACAAAT
Organism: Callospermophilus lateralis; assembly: GCF_048772815.1. Lineage (NCBI taxonomy): Eukaryota > Metazoa > Chordata > Mammalia > Rodentia > Sciuridae > Callospermophilus > Callospermophilus lateralis. The sequence goes on from NC_135318.1 coordinate 53,755,134, forward strand.
AAATTTACTCCAATCATAATTGTTATAACAGGATTGTTTGATTACCTGGCAATGGCCTTGTGCTGAGATAGCTTTTGGATCACCTGTTCATTGGGAGCGTTTGACAGACCTCGTGTTTATTACCCAATTGAATGTCAGTAGCAATTGCAGCTAAAGATAAACAAAAATGCAAGTACTTGTTGACCTTGACTTTTTTCCATGAGAGATTGGACTCGATGGCTCTATTGCTGTTGAACTGATAAGGGTTATAAACAGTAGTTTAAGGAAAATGTTTTATTCCCAGAGGAAAATGCCCTATTTGCTGTGGGAAATGGCCATAGCTTATACATCTTTTGCCAGATTTTCTTAATTCACCTTTATTTGGGCTGTGGGAAAAGGATATAGGAGAAAAGCTTTTTATGGCTTTAATGTACCTTTGCATAGATTGTCATAATTTTTGAATGGCATGGTTAGTGGATTGAATGCAATTTTAGAAGACGCCAGTGGTGTTCCTAAGATTTATGAGACTCAGAAACATGATTTCTTTTGAAACTATCATGTTAGCATAACATTGTGTTTTAGAGATGAAGGTCTTGCAAAAAAAAAAAAAAAAAAAAGTGCAATAGACCTGTGGTAGTCTTTCTGGTTTTAATTAGAACATAAAAATGGAATTGGTTAGTGTGATCTCACTAGAAGTAAAGAGAGAAAATTGACCCAGTGAATATCTACCTGGGACACTCTGGGAGTGCATGGGGGGATGTGGCAATCTGCATTTTTCTCTGGGCACAGTGTCTTTAAGTTCCAAATTTGAATCCAAAAACACTGGACCATTAAGGATTCCCCCTTCTTGGTTAGACCTCGATGACCTGCCCTATTTGCTCTTAAAAATCCCACTGCAGTTTCCTTTTGAGGAGAGGTGTTTTGGCTCAATGCCACGGGCTTCAACTTTTGCTCTTAAAATGTTGTTTTGATGCATAGTATAGCGATGGCTGAATTGATTTCTGAGCATAAACGGTGGCCTAGATTCTTACCCTGTGGAAATCCATGGAATTAAGAACTCTAGGTTCCTGGAGTGATAAGAGGTAAGCAAATGATTAGATATGCATGCAGGGAAAAAATTAAGATGCTTGGAGAATGAAAATAAGGGTGTATATCATTTGCAAGTTTAATGTAAATGTAAGCCACTAATACAACTAATAATTTAATGCTAATATGTGAGGGTAAGTAAATGTGATTCTAATCATTTCCTATTTGGTGTATTTTCAAAGAGTTCAGAGCAAAAATGTACTGTATTGAAATACTTCCTTGGCTATCCAGAATGAAAATATGGTCTGCCAATAATCATGGACCTTGTGAAGCCTTTGGGATACTAGTAACTTTTATTTCTCTCTAGATAGAAGTTTGGGAAAATCTGAGAAAATAGGATCTGAGCCAGAGTTTCTTGTAAGGAGAAACTCTTGTAACAAACCTCTTGTAAGGAGGTTTAGAATACAGACATATTATGAGATTTAGTCAATACATGTACAAGTTGGGATATAGGCCGATGTGTCCTCTTAAGTAATCTCTAGTATTATTTAATGTTACAGAATATAATTTTATGTAAAAATATTAGATCTCATAATCTATTTCAAAATACAGATTTCCTTTTGACAGTAACTCAAACTTTTTTGTGTGAGAATAGATCTTTTGAATGAAATGTTAAAATAAAAGTAAAAATTAAAAAAGTAAAGAAATTCATGCTAGCCAGGCAGTGGTACAGGCCTGTAATCCCAGCAACTTGGAAGGCTGAGAGAAGATTATGACAAGTTCAAGGCCAGCCTCAGCAATTTGCCCTCCGAAACTTAGGCAGACCGTCTCAAAATCAAAAATAAAAAGGGCCAGGGATATAGCTCAACAGCAAAGCCCTTCTGGGTTCCATCCCCAGTTAAAAAAAAAAAAAAAAAAAAGTCTCACCATATATAACCAAAAGTAAATTTCTTGTTCTCTTTAGCAACCAACAAGAGAAGAGTTCCACTGTCCCCGTCTTCTTTGCTAGAGCCTATTTCTTTACTTGGGTATTTCTTCGGTGAAGAGCTGCTTGCAGACCTCCACTTTTCCATGAGACTTTTGTGAGGAACAGTGGAAATCTTTGCAATGGCAGATGCCATTGCAGATTATTATGATGTCCATTACTTGGTGAATGAAATTAGGAAGAGTTTATTTCTGACATGGCACATACCCTTCCCTGCAACAGAAGGACTGCAACCTAGAATCTTTGTTAAAAAGAAAAAAAAATCCTCAGGCTTACTGGCGATTCTCTGGTTGATATGTTAGAATCGAGCAAAGATGAGTGCTGCCCGGGGCAAACCTGGTCCCCAGCAGAAGGGCATCCAGGACTCTCAGTTCAGGCACCACTTGACTTTGTGAGGGAGAACTGTGTGTGTGTGTGTGTGTGTGTGTGTGTGTGCGCGCGCGCGCGTGTGTTGGGTGGGGGGGGGCGGGTATCCTACACTCTTCCCGCTAATCGCTGAAGGATGTGGCAAGGATGTTGAATTGTTTGTGGCTGGCTCTCCATCCTGACTCTACAAAAGACTTCTGAGTTTATCTGCATTCTTCTGCGCACCAGTCCCTAGGCAGCCACCTCCCAGGCCACTTTGTGGGAAAGCTTTCTTTATGGTGGATGACGTGGCATTTCTTGTCACTTCCTCAAATTCCTTCCCACTGCCTATCAGCATTGCCCTGGACTTATCTGGGTTGAGCCTTAGCCAGCTAGAGCTAATCCAGGTTCCTATTTCACAGGAGCAAAGTGACAGCAATGACGCTGCCGTTTCTCAGCTTGTGACCTGGGATGCTGGGGGAAAGGAGCAGAGAGAGAAGCAGTGCAAGAGTTGGGGGCCATTGGTGGGACTCTCAAGCCTCAGCTTCTTTTTTCCCCCACCAGTCTTGTTTCTCTGTAAGACTTGTTCAGTTAGATGTAACTTTTCTAACTCTAACCTAAAGAAGTAAAAGGCACTTACCTGAGGTTGGTTTTCTTCTTCCACAGAGATTGGCCCTAACAATTTGAGTCTCTTAAAGAAAGTCATATGAATTGGGATTTAGAGAAACAGGGCCGTGTGTTCTGAATCTTCTGTTATTTAACAAATATTTGCAGAGCAACTGACATGTGCCAGATACAATACCAGGTGACGGGAAGATCTTCAAACACATTAACAGTTTTTTTAAGAGTTTGCAAACCCTACACCACCATCCTTGTAGCAGGGTAGATATTAGTGTCTCTGTTTTATAGGTGAAGATTACCCAAGGCCTGAGGGTGGAAGTTTGAGAACAAACAGAACCTTACTTTTTTTTTTTTTTTTTTTACCAGGTTAAGAAGTAACTTAGTAACTGGTATCTTCCTGATCCATTTCTATTTGAAATAGGCTCACCAGTTCTTTCTTTCACTCTCTCTCTCCCTCCTTTCATCTTTCCCTTCCTCTCCCTCTCTCTCATTAAAAAGAGAGAGAGGAGAGAATGAAATTAGGAAGGATTTTTCCAAGGAAGTAATCAGGCATGGCAGGCATTATGTTTCATTTATTAATTTGTTCATTCATTCACCTACTGAAAGTACCTCCTGTATGTTGGAAATGGTGCTAAATCCTAGGACAACAAAGCGGAGTAAGACCAATCCCTGCCTTCAAGGAATCTGTAATCCAGTGTTTTGTTTCTCCCCTCATTCCCAAATTCGGACACATCTGGAGCAAACCTATTGCCTGACACTGTTCTCTCGGGAGTTAGCTACTCTCCCAGTCAGTATGGCTGATACTCTCCAACCATTCTCAGGTGCAAGGGGCTTTCAGACTGGTCAGCCCTGAAGCAATCTCCCATTGGTCTCTCCTCATGGAAAACAGGCTTTCAGTGAATCAGATTTCGACATAAGGTGGCTTAACTTCTTTGGGCAGAGGAACAGCCTATAAGATAGAGATGATATAAGTACCTAACTACAAGGTTGTTGAGAACATTAAAGATGTTAGCATCTAGAACTTAGAACAGTGCCTGGCACCAAGCACTATGTATGTACTAGCCACTGTTGTCATCGTGGTCATCATCATTTGATTTATTTTTCTTTGTGGAAAGAGTCTGGGAAGGACTGGTGCTCATTCCTGAGCATGAGTGATGGTGTAACAGGAAATCGGGAGTCTAGTGCTGTTCCTGAAAGTGGCTTCATTCTATAGTAGGGAGTGCTTGAACATTCTTTTCTGTCAGGTTAGAGAACATTCTAAACTCTGGGGGCCACTGAGGTTTCCCCTGTGCTGGACACCCTTCACTCTGGTGTCCGCCAAGTCTGCCACTTTCACCTGAGGAGGTAGTGATGAGGAGGTGGTGGATTGAGATATGGACTCATTCAGTTCTCACCGCAAGGCTGCAGTCCACTGATTGCTTTTAAACAGTTGCTTGTATTTTTTTCTACACCACGAATTACAGTGTCTGCAAAAATGCAGTTCACTGTGTGGGTCAAGGTGATGTTGCACAGCGTACTCCTGTTGGACTGTCAGATTGGGTTAGGGCTGAGTGTCCTCAGGGGCCCTCGGTAGAATTTCTTACAGGATCCCGGCTAGCATGGGAAATGGATTTGCCCACTAAGAGAGGTCTTTTTTGCACCTCTGGTCTTATCCTGCCACAATAATCTTTGTCTTTGATGCAGCTGTGGAGCAGTGTCATCAAATCCTTTGGATTTCAGGATGCTAATATTTACTGGTAGATATTAAGGTACATGAAGTCTACGCTTAGTATTACAGATAAACTTAACTTATATATTCATATGATATGTATAATATATATGCATTATATACATATATATTATAGATAGATAGATCCCGAGGACTAGGCTTATATTAATTGAAATTGTTGAAATACGATTTTTCAATATCTGTTTCTTATTAAGAGTGAAGAGGAAAGTTTAATTCTGGTGGGTATGGAATAATGGGGAGGCAAAATTAAATCTATAGGGACGTTTTTATTTGTTTGTAGCAAATCAGCTTTCCTCCCTCTTTCACCTACAGAGGTTATTGGTGGTGCTGGCTGCCCACTCTTGCCCTGCCCACCTCATTGTCCAGGTCTCTTCTTGCTCTTCTTCATCTGTGCAGTGTTGTAACGAGTTGTGTCAAGCTTCTTGTTTTGACTGTTCAAATTGCTTCTTCTATCCATTCCCATGGTACAGTGATGCGTGAAGTTTTGGTACTAGCTCCAAACCCATCCCATCTCAAGTGGTTTCTTAACCATCAAACATGATACTCCTCCTTTTAAAAGAGGATTTTTTTTTTCAATGCTAGGGATGAAAGTCAGGGCCTGTACATGCCACACAAGCACTTTTTATACTTGTGGCACCATATAGTGAAAATGTCCAGGGATCTTAATGCCAAAGCCTAGGATGCTACACAGAAAACGAAAAGTATAGGCAAGATCCACAGAGTGTTGCATGAGTGTTCCTTTCCATATATGATTTGTCAGCAGTGTCCTAAATTTTATTATGAATATTTTCATCATGCAGAATAAAAATTTCATCATGCAGAGAATAACTCACCATTCTGTTTTAACTATGGCTAACATTTTACCATATTTTCCCTGTTTGGAGAGTAAAGAAAACACACACAAGTATGTATATATTACTGTGTATGCTTCTTCGGTAAGAATAGAATAAGAATCCACGGATTTCTGAGAAGGAAGATATTTCAACTATACAAATATTTTCCCATCAAAGTGTGCAAACACTTATTTTGGAATCTTTGAAACAGATGCTGAACCAACAGGAGAAAACAGTTATTTTTACCCTATGTGAGGATCAGCTCATGGTGATCAATTCCTATTTTAAGTACTTGTATATGTGCACTTCATGCTGGGAACTTTGGGGTGTCTTTCAGAGAGGCTGTATGGTAGACTTAGAAGTCCACTATCCTTATTGTTCCACGTGCTCTACGTTAAACAAATTGTGTGACCTTGATGCAATGAAATGTCTTCTCTAAAATAAAAGAAGTTGGGTTACATAACTGCAATATTTCCCTTCAGTTCTGAAATACTGCTCTTCTAGGAAAGCAAATTTGAAACTTTGCTTTCAAAACTGGGTAGAGTAAAGGACCTGGGATAAACATTTCACATATTGGTTGAAATTTGCAAAAGGTCTATAAGTTCTACCTAATTTCATAGTAAAAGAGGAGAAATTCTGAATCTAGGCCTTAATATTGATAACATTAATCAAAAAGTACAGGCCAGCCAGGTGCAGTGGTGCATGTCCTTGATCTCAGACACTTTGGAGGCTGAGGCAGAAAGAACACAAGTTTGAGGCCAGCTTCAGCAATTTAGTGAGATCCTGTCTCAAAATTAAAAAAAAAAAAAATGAAAGGGGCTAAATATATAACTCAGTGGTTAAGCCCCTCTGGGTTCAATCCCTAGTGCCACCACCACAATAAAACTTTATAGGTCATCCCCAATATCTGAGTTTTTTGAATATTTAGATACAAATAAGTATTATAGATTTGATTCTTTTACATACCTATATAGCTGAAGAGTCAAAATGTCTATCAGGCTTTTAATTAGATGTGGAATACATAAAAGTGCTTTATGTGGTTATTACTGAAATATCCAAGTGATTTGCCTATCTAAATGTTTGGATTTGGCTTCCTGCTCACTCCCCACCCCCACCCAGTAAACTTCCTCTATGTTGGAAGAGGGTTATGGGTTTGGATTGGCCAGGGTAGATGGATTAATATATTATATCATGTAAAAGATTATTTTAGTTAGATCATATAGGAGGTTTGTCTTACATGGTTTGTGAAGAGTTTTCATGTTTTTTATCCCTTGGCAAAATATGTACTTCCAAGAATATTATGATTAGGTTAACCATGTGATAAGGTTTTGAGAAAGTATCTTTTCCGTTTTCTCTTTTCAAGAATTAATTATTTTTAAAACCTATTGATAAATCAGTTGGCACTGTCAGCATTTATCATCTTGAATTTAATAAGCTGATAACAAGCTGAATACGTCTGTCCCAGTACATAGGAATAATAGAAACTTCAGTCTGATGTTGGCTAGTGAAAATTGCAGCAAAATCTTGTTAGTACATCTGCCTTCATAAGCAGCATTAAAAGGGGGGGGGGGAGTAGTAAGGGAGATGGAGGTGTTCTGTCTTCCTAATGTAAATATCCTTCTGTGGCTTACCTGCCAGTCTGTGTTTCCGAAGTTACTTCTTCCTGAGTTTTTTTTTTTTTTTTAAACTATTTGATGAGAAGATTACACTGCTACAGACCAACTAAAAAGGGATGTATTATTTGAACTTCTTCCATTGTTTTTAAAATCATTGTTTGTGTTGTAATCCTTTCAAAGAGCTAAGCAGTAGCCGCTTTCCTGTTTAGAGAGTAAGATTTTTCCATTGGCCGATCACCTTCATTTAATCCTCAGAAAGTGCATACTTAATTCTTAGCAACAGTGCATTTTTAGCATCAAGGACACATTACTAAGAAAAACTGAGTATGGTAAATGACTAGAAAAAGAAAACCTTAGTTGTCTAAGAAAGTCATTGTGTCTTGCCTTTAGAATCTTATAAATATCCCACTTGGTACAATTAGCCTCTGTAAACATTTGAAACTACTTTGTAGTTGAAACACTATCTCGGTCAGGGGGCAAATGAAGGAAGGTTTTTCAGACTGATTCCTACTATGGCAGGTTTACTTTTTCTTGTTGGCATTACTTCGGGGTTATATTGCACTAAAAATGTATCTGCGATTGTTCATATAAACCTTTAACCAATCTGCTTAAATTTTGGAAGCTGGCAGGATTCGGAACAGCGTGGCATTGTAGAGAATATCACCGTGTCCCGAGTCAAGTGTAGAGTGCTTTTGCAGCATTGTGCTAATTTTAGCTTACAAAGAGGATGAAGATAAACTGCCTACCGCTAGTTTGCCATATGCTATCCTGGTGATAATATTCAAGTGCAAAATATTCCATAGAGAGTCTTATTGTTTCAGTAAGGGAAGCTTGGGTAAGAGTTAAGCAAATTTCTGCTCAGTAAGTTTATAAGAAATAATGAAGTAAAACAATTCTCAAATGCAGGTAGATGAAATCTGCTAAATTTATTTTGGCTTTATTGACTTTCATGGGAGTTGACAGAATTAGTTTTGGTTTATATTTGATCCAATTTTATCTATTTTTCACATGTAAATCTTAAAAATCAATCTGAATAAATATTGATCTCTTTCAGGAAGGCAAAAATAGAGTTTGGATTGCATAAAACTGCTTAAAAGACAGCCTCCCTTGAAGTTCAATAAAGGAATAAAGCAATCTGTTCAACTGGTTTTAAAATAACACTTTAAAAAGCCTTTTTAAAAATGAAAAAGTCAAAATCCATTACATTTCCATATTTGGCAAATTCAGCGTCTACAGTTTCACCGAAGAGTGTTTGACCTATTTATTTGTCACTGAGACCACTTCACAGTGAAGGGATTGTTAGTTCCTGCAAAACTGAGAAAAATCCAATGTGCATAGCGCATTTGCAGATGGAAACAGAGTGTGTAGCCGGATTTGGAGGGTGGGTTGGATGGAAGCTTTGTGTTAACAACTGGTGAAAAGCTTGACCTTTGAGTGACCTAGGTCAAACAAACCCCCAGCTCAAGAGCTCTCCTTTGACATGGATACCTGTTTGGGGAAGGGGGCCAAGAGAGGGAATGGTGATAAAATTATGTTATAGACCTGCTAGCTTACTTTTTAAAAAGTTTTGGTTAACTTGATGATTTGGGGACATAGTGGTCATTTTAGTGTGTTATAAAACACTGTAGATCTGTTTGTAACAGTCAATAGGAAAGCATGACAGGGAGATTTCTTTCTTTCTTTCTTTCCTTCTGTCTTTCCTTCTGCTTTTCTTTCTGTCTTTACTTCAGTGATGTGGTCAATACATGCCCCGCTCCAACCTCCCCATGCAATATGATCTGGGTTGTGATTCACAGAGTTGAATGAATGGGTTGAGCTCCACTGATGGAAACATTTGATAATGTGTAAAATAAAAGCCCTGGCTAGGAGGAGATGGTAAGGCTTCCATTGTTTGTCCCCACACTTTGTTTTTATAGAGATTCTCACAGGAACAAATAAATTGGAGTAAATAAAAGCAAAATAGCCCTGCTAGTCCATATCGTGGCTTCACACATGCTCCCAAGTCAACTTTGGCAGGAAACTAGCAAAAAGGTCTGTTCCCTTCCATTTGCACTGCATCTTTATCTCTCCGGTTCATTGTTTGCCACTGAGTGCTTAAACCTCAACTTCCCAAGTAAAAGCTTCCTGTTGCTTGCTTTTAAATATAGTTTTGTTACAACAACAAGAAAAAAAAAATGGAGAAATGTATTAAGGAAGCCAACCGGTGCAAAAAAGGAATAAAGCAGGTCTAGTCCAATGTGATGACAAAACTTCAGAGTTGAAAGGCACACAGTTGGCCAGGCAGGATGCAGTAATGGTTGCTTTTTAGGAATACAACCATAGGAACCATCTTCGTGCCTTCTCCTGAGGTCAAAAGTGAAGCAGAACAATGAGCATGTTCAGTGTTTCTCACACTGGCTCTGGTGCTGCGTTTGGTTTTGCTTAGTTTTAACTTTTTAGCATTGTTTGTGGCTGGAATTTTCTGCCCTTTCAAAATTGCAAGTTAGTGGAGAACTCATCCTTTTTATTAATTGTGCCCTTGCTTCAAGATCCTTTAATGTCAGAATATCTGAAAAATGGTATCCATTTCTGTGGAAAATATGGTTCCTATTCCACCTTAATGGGTGGGGGTTACTCTGATACTTCCTGCAATTTGGGAGGAAAGTGCAGCAGTTTTCTCAGGCTTGGGATATAAACAACGTTGTTTATGCTGTTTCCACTCCCCTAGTCTCTCTGTTTGTGCAGGCCCTAAAACAAGTGGGTCTGTTTTGCATTTAAAAAATTAGTGTATGTTTTCAGAATCAATCTATCAAGTTAGGCCAAGAAATGCCATAAGAATGCATGGTTGGGGGTTACCAAATTCTGGCTTTCAAAACTTACTTGACAGCTTTTAAAAACATTGACTCCATACTCACAAGGATACATGGGGCTTGGCGCACTCCTTTAATTTCACCATAGAAGCAGTCCATTTGGATCTTCTGCCTGGCTCATTGAATGATAGATACACAGAAAGCTGCACCCAGAAAATGATGAGCACCACCCAGATGACCCTCTCCAAAGGGAATTTCTACTGTACCAGAATGTGTGCAGCATTGTGAAAGTACAGTTTATTATAGATATTTATTGATGAATCTGTTTTTTTTTAGTCTTTTTTTTATTGGTTGTTCAAAACCTTACAAAGCTCTTGACATATCATATTTCATACATTAGCTTCAAGTGAGTTATGAACTCCCATTTTTACCCCAAATACAGATTGCAGAATCACATCAGTTACACATCCACATTTTTACATAATGCCATACTAGTAACTGTTGTATTCTGCTACCTTTCCTATCCTCTACTATCCCTCTACTATCCCCCCTCCTATCCTCTACTATCCCCCCTCCATGAATCTGTTATAAATTGCTGGTGGTACAGTGAATTAAAATATAAAAGGAAAGTAGTTCATTAAAATGCAAAATGTGTGAGCCTTCACTTGCTCTCCATGTGTGCACCTGTATGGGTATGAGGCAGGAGGGCCAGCTGGACGGAGACAGGTACTGGGAAGTCTTCAGGAGCACTCACTCAGTCCTGCAAGAACAGAAGAGACTGCCCATGTGCCAGACAGTCCTAAGCCTTTCAGTCTGTATGAACTGTCACTGCTCTTAAAGACATAACCTCACGTGTTCTGCAGGAGTCAGAAAATAGAACATGCCTGCAGGTTGCTTAGGCATCCGAGTCTGGGATGCAGACCTCCTTGGCAGGTTGGTAAAGTGGGACTCTGAGTAGATGCTAAGATCTTAATCCTTGATCCAGCTTGGTTTGCTGTGTTCACCACAGCACACTCAATAACTCTTTCACTTGGTTGCCTTCTTGGTTGCATTTAAGAAACTGCCCCCTGGGCAACTAAGCTAAGGAAGCTGCTGCTCTCCTCTGGCGGGTCCAGCAGGAGAAGGATGACAGGAGAAGGCAGATGCTCTTTCCTTTATGCACATTCCCAGTAGAGCATTCTAAGTCCTGCTCAGTGGGTTCCTAGAGACTCCTAGAGCAGGGCCCATGAAATCTCCTTGGTTATTGGTGCAGATCGGGCTGTCCTAGTCTGACAGCCAAGTAGCCAGGTGTTCTGCACAGGTGCTGGTGAAAAGTGTAACTTCATGTTTGCCTCATTGCTTTAATGAGAGGGTTGTATCACCCATGTCCATGCAGAAATCTGCCCCAACCCTCACCATTCTCAGAGAGAGAAGCTGGGGCTGGGGTTGTGGCTCAGTGGTGGAGCGCTTGCCTAGCATGTGTGAGGCCCTGGGTTCAATCCTCAACACCACATAAAAATAAATAAATAAAATAAAGGTCTATCAACAATGAGAGAGAGAGAGAGAGAGAGAGAGAGAGAGAGAGAGAGAGAGAAGCTGATACTGCACCCCAGTGGGCTTTAAACTTCCAGGGTGGATTTGAGGATCATGTTGATTGACAGAAGCCTGTGACACACAAACAAACACATATGCATAAGACCCATGATATTCAAACTTAAATTCCACAACCCTAGTTTGCCTAAGAGATCACCTGCTATCCCTTACTACTCTGAGACATCTGTAATTTGCAGAAATGCTGGTATTTACATTTCCATAGTCCAATCCTGAAGGCATAAATTGGAGCTGAGACTGGGGCTCAAACCACTGCTCATCTCCCCTGGTACTCAACCCGATGACAGAGTTAACATTTGGATAAGAATTCATCTTATGATTCTGTCTGTTGTAATTTATTCTCCCCCAGTTTACCATGGGCCTTGCCATCTTCCTGTGATATTTGTATCTTGTTTTATAGTTATGGTTTTAGACCCTGAGTCACCTTAAGGACTGTGGGATTTAAGTCTTGCTAATAATTGTTATTAAAATTGAAGGTGTAAACTGTATCTTCAGGAATGCTGTTCATTTTTTCCTACCGTCATATCAATAAAATAAGCCAAGAATTTATAATTACTCATCACATATCCTCTGTGGAGTGGTTAAATAGAACATCCGCTTGTTGCTATGTTAATTTCTACTCGTTGCAAATGAATAGGAGCAAAATATTCCCGACTGTTTGAATCTACCTTTTGCCACACATTATGACTTCCCTAACAGCAAACCACAGAGTCTGCTACCAAATGTCCTTTGGTATGCTCTCTAATAAATAAAGCAGCTAAAATACCAAGTATCTTCATTAAGCATGCAATGATCATTTTAACTGCATCAGCTCTGAGTGACCCATACATCACCTAATCAGACCCATTTAAAGAGAGAGAGTGAATATGAGTCGATCATCTGTCAATATTGCACTTAGTGGCAATGTCAGTAGAATTTAGTCAAAGAACAATTTTTTAGCTATATCATTATTTCATGGAAAATATCATCTTCAGCATGTACAGGTGGTAGTGTGATGGTCTACACAGAAACATAGGTTTAACCAGATGAATGAAGATTATACTTCATTAGTTTATCATATGACCAGAGATGGCATGATGTTAAGAGCCTTTCCCCTCCTTTCAATCATTGTTCCATGTATAATAGTAATGAGGACTTAGCAAACTCTAAGAGCACAAGGCCAACTTTCTTGTTAAAAATTTCTTATAATAAAATCTGTATATTTCATGTGTATGGAGAGAGAAGAATAAACTCAGGATAAGAAATATAATTTTTTCTGTCGATAAACAGAACTTATAAAGGTAATGTATTTTTCTAGTGCCTCCCCTTCCCACAAACCACCTTACACAGTTTTAAACAAATCTAAATAGATTATGATTTCAGTCTGCCATTCATTCAACAAACACTGATGTGCATATTAATACCATGCCTTGAGGATATTCAGTAGTGAACAAGATCATTTGCTGTGCTTAAGGAGCTTAGAGTCTGGTAGGAATTCCTGTGAATAAACGGGCCATGGAAATACAGTACAAAATAAGTTATAATAGTTTCCTTCTTGCGTGGAAAGGAAACGTGGAAAATGCACCTACCCTTGTATTGGAGGATCCTGGGAGTTCTACCAAGGGAAGGGACATTTTTAATAGCATGTCACAACTTCTCAAATATCATCTCACTTGTTCTCACAATGTGCTTCGAATTAGCTAGTTCCTTGTCACCACCACCTCTTCTGTTGCCCAGGGACGGGAGGCTCAGCAGAATTGAGTCACTTCATGAAGGTGGGTCACCCAGCAGGTGATCTGGGACTTCAGCCCCATATCTGACCCAGAGTGCATATGTTTGGGGGAAGCAGAGGAACTTGGAAAGATGAGAAACAGGGACTGATGTTGTAAAATCTTGGACCACTTAGAAAGTTGCCTTGGTGCCCTATCAGCTGTCAAAAGACCTGGAAACATCACTGCGTATTCAGACACCCTAAGCACAGCTCCAGAATAACCACTTTACATACTTTTTTGTTTGTTTGTTTGTTTTGTTTTTTAAATAAGGAAAACAAGCTGGTGTAGAATAGAGTCTATTACCATGATTGCTTAAGCTAGCTTTCAAAATTTTAGTTTTCTTCCATACCTTGAGACGTTTTTTGTCTTCTCTCATGCAGATCATCTTAACACATCTTCATTTTCAAAAGTTCCTGATTTTTCTTCACTTGGTCATACTTGCATCTTTTACCTGTGGGCCTGCAGAGACCCCACTCAACTTTCCCATGCTTTTGCTCAGATCAGATTGTGCAGGGGAGGAAACTTGTTGCTCAAACATTACAGAGATGCCTGACATAGGGAAAGTTACTTCTGAGGTGTTTCTGGAAGAAAGGATTCAGAAAAGATGGCTATGTCTTCTGCACCCCTTTCTGGTATCCAATATGGAAATCATCATCTCCCAGACCACCGGGGTTCCAATGGATGCGATTTGGGGCTATTCCCCAGTCTTGCACACCAGATGAGAAGGAAGCAGGAAATGCTGAGGCTTAGGAGTCTTGCTACACCCCAGCCACACAGAGCCACTGGGCAGCAAGAGGATCCTGGGACAGAGTAGAAACACCCCCGTTGTAAGAAGAATGCGGCTTTGGAGCACTTAACTTGGATATAGAAGTTGGCTTCTGTGCAGGCAGTTGGGTGGTCCAAGATAGAGTGTCCAAAGGGTGTAGCAAGTTCAGGCCTGGCATTTGGGCATACTCCGTCTGCTAGGTGGGGCCAGCAACAGGAATTCTAGGCCTCAGGCCAACTCAGAAGTCAGGCAGGCCTGGCATAGGCATTCTGAAGTCTGGGAGGGAGACATCTCCTCCAGCTGGGATGGAATCAATGTTCAGTCCTAAGAAAGAAGGCCTGAGGGAGGGGAAGGGACAGAGCTTCCCGGACAGCTTATGGTGGGGGTCACAATTGCACTGAGGAGGGAAGTAAGGGAAGAATCCATTGGTTTCTAAGATTTTCCTCTTGCCCCAGGTGGATTTCAGGGTAGTGTGCCTCTGGCGTCATTGTTGTCGAAAGCCCTCTGCCAAGCCTCTCGGGGTGTTAGATGTGATTTCTGCATAGCAGATGAGGGATGCCACCGCCTCTCAGTATGGGGGCAGTGTGTGCATGTCCTTGCTCTAGGCTGATGTCCCACGGGGCAGCCTTGTTTGTGTTTATGTATTCCCCGTGCCCTGGGAAGGGAGAGTTTCCTCTCTTTGACACATAAATGGTGAGAGGAAAAGCTCTCCTGTGAGCTTCAGGTCGTCCTCTTTTTCCCCTTCTTTGGTAGAAGCCTGGGGGTGCCTGGTCAAGGCGAATTTCCCAATTTCAGAGTGCACATTGGCCTCAGGAGAAGACAGGTGCCTCCCGGCTTTTCTATTAGCAGAATTTCAGATTCCTGACATGGAGAGACTCTGGAAAACATTTGTGTGATGCTGGAAAACGTCTGCTTTGTCCTCCTTTGTGTCCCAGGCGAGGACCTTTTTGTCATTTCCTAGGCAGGCCTGCCTAAGCCCCCTAGGGCCGCCAGGGGCCTAGGGGAGGCACCCTAGCTGGGACAGGATTCCCAGACAGGACTTTTTTTTTTTTTTTTTTTTAATGTTTTGAAGGCACATTCAGAAAACTTCCTTGGATGTTCTTGCAATATGGGTATTCTTGATTTTACAAAGGATTGGAACTGATGTCTCTCCGTTCTTTTGAACTTTCTTCTCTAAATCCATAAATGTTTAGTACTGGTTTTCTTGGTTTCTGAGTTTTTCTTTTTTTTTTCACGTTTAACCTTTTACCATTCCCTTGACCCAGGTGTGCACCTTCCCCACCCTGAGATGTGCTCTGTGTAGCTTCCTTCTTTGGAAGGGTGTGCTGGCTTGGACAGCAGACAGCGGTGAGATAGGGCCCTCGGCACCCTTGAAAGGCTTCTTGGAGGCTAAGGAAATGCACCTTGGTTGATATTATCTAATCTGATGAGACTGAAAGGAGAGGGTAGCTCTAGAGTGATTAGGAGGTTAGCCTAAGGTCAGACCTGAATTTGAGCCCACAAAGACCTCTATTTCCTTATCTTGCAACAAGGGTTTTGCAAGGATTAAATGAGATAATTCAGAAAAGTACTTAGCAGAGTGTATTATCTCTGTGCAGTCTGCAATCACCAATTAGTAAATATGGGTTATTTCTCTTAGGTTTTAGTCTTTGAGAAATCAGTGCCAAATAAGATTTTCTCTTTCTTTCTTTCTTTCTTTCTTTCTTTCTTTCTTTCTTTCTTTCTTTCTTTCTTTCTTTCTTTCTTTCTTTCTTTTTTTCTCTTTCTCTCTCTCTTTCTTCTTTCTTTCTTTCTTTCTTTCCTTTTCTTTCTTTCTGTCTTTTCTTTTGTACTGGAAGGTTGAACCCAGGGGTTCTTTACTATTTAGCTACACCCTTTGTCTTTTTTATTTTGCAACAGTGTCTCCCTAAGTTTGCAATCCTCCTGCCTCAGCCTCCTCAGATGCTGGAATTACAGGCATGTGCCACTGCACCTGGCAAGAAAGAAGTTTTTTAAATATAGAAGAAATTGACTTTTTTTCTTTTCTTTTCCTTCCTTTTTCTATCATGATAACAAATTTCACTTTAATTTCTAAAGCTCTTATGAGGATTATTTGACCTAAGTTCAATGTCATGTATAATTTCAAATATCTAGTAAGTGCTCAATAAATGTTAGCTTTTAGTATTTCTATTTTTCTCACTATCTAAACAAGCGATGGAAAATTTGGCTTATTTTTTCTATAGTGCATGTCACTTTTCCTGGATTTCAAAGGTATTTTCTGAAATGACAGAACTTTTTTTCATGTTAGTAAAACAAAAACCCTTGCCATTAACGCCTGCTACAGAAATATTATGTAGAGTCCAGAGGGCAAGTTATTATGAATTAACCTTTTTTGTGTGGGGAAATAAGAACCTGCATAGTAGTCCCCCTTTATCTGTGGTTCTGCTTTCTACAGTTTCAGTTACCCAAGGTCATCTATGATCCGAAAATATTAAGTGGAAAGTTCCAGAAAGAAATAATACATTGTTTTTCATCATTTTAAAGTAAATTTTATTACAATATGTTGTCATAATTGTTCTCTTTTGTGATTAGTCATTGTTGTTGATCTTTCACTTGCCTAATATATAAATTAAACTTAATCATAAGGATGCACATTCAGGAAAAGGCATTGCATGTGTAGTGTCTGGCACTGATCTTAGTTTCTAGCATCCAGTAGAGATCTTGGAAGGTGTCCCCTGAGGGTACAAGGGGACAACTATACTAGTAAAAGTTGCTTTACTGTGTCCCCATCCACCAGTAGGCAGCCAGCTCTGTGCAATGGGATGATCCAGGTAACACTGCCATTTTACTCTGAAGTACACTTACAGAGTTCTAGCTCACTCCAGGGTTTTAAGACAAGGAAAGAGAAACAAAAGGAAGGGAAGGAAGAGGAGAGAAGTGTGCAGTGATGGATAGGAAAGTGGGTGTGGGTATTTTAGGATGGTCGGACCCCTAGGAATGGGAATGGGATGGCAGGAGTAGCAATACTTGTCTTAAAGCTCTGGGTGAGGGGCTTCAGATTGTCTCCCTGCTCAAAGAAAGCTCCCATTAGCCCAAAAAATACAAGTACTCACTTTCACTGAGCCAAGTCGCTGCTGCCAGGTGAAGTGTCAAACATCTCTTAAGCAGCTTGTTTTATTTAACATGCCCAACAACTCTTAGTTGTCGGTGTCAGTACTATGACTGTGTGCACTCTTTCCAGAGGGACAGAAGAGAGACCTAGAGAGGTTGAACAGCTCTCCCAGGGTCTCACAGCTATTAAGTGGTACAGATGGGATTTACATAAACCCAGACAATCTGAGTCCAGGGACTACACTATCCTCTTACAGTACCTCCAAGGTGGAGGCAAGAAGTGAGGAATCTTACAAGGTAAAGAGATACTAGGGAGCAAGATCTGTGGCACTAACAGAAGGAATCCTGATTCAACCTTTTTTCTGCTGTGCCGGTTAGTCTGAGAAACATCACTGATGTCACCTATTTAAAATATGAGGCCCAAGTAGCCTTGTGTCCATTCTTGTCCAGCAAGTGCATGTACAGTCTTCACTGCACAGAGTAGCCAGAGACCATTCCTGTTTTCCTCTTCAGCGAGGCAGACGTGTGCTCCCAACGCACCCAGCTTTATTTGCTCGGAGAAGAAGCTTCTCCAGAATCTTGCAGAGAGTCACAGTGAGCTCCTAGACTGGCAGCATAGCATGCACAGACCCTGGAGCGTGTAAGAAATGCAGAATCCCAGGATCTTTGCTGCTAAATCTGAACCTGCAGTTTAACAAAATCCCAGGTGCTTTGTGTGCACATGAAAGTAAATAGCGCTGCTCTAGAAGGTTAGCCTTATCTACTCTGCCCACCAAACTGAAGCCACCGGTTTGCCAAGTACGCTTATTGAAAGGCAAGCACTTGTCCCTAATTAATCGAGTGGCTGGTGTGAGTGGCACTACAAATCCACAAAAGAACTGGAATCTCCTTAATCAAAGGAAAACGCATTAGGTGCAATAATAGATGCATGCCAGTGATTCTCAAACCTCTGCTTGGGTTTTTAGGTGGCTTTGTAATCAGAGGATAGCGAAGCTTTATTATTATTATTATTATTATTCATTCTTTCATTGCAATTTCATTTCTTACCTATTTTACTTCTAACTATACTTAATATATCTTTAGTCTCCCAAACACTCAGTAATTCACATTTCAAAGCCTTGCCTCATTTTACTTCCTTTGCAAAGAAATCTCCATGGACAGAATAGCATTTCTTTCTCCTCCCTTGACACTTGGCGTTTCCTGTCCTCCAAATTCTGCCTTACTTCACATCATTTTCCTTGCTGAGTCCTGTTCTCTCACAGTGTGTTCCCCTTTCAAATGTCCAGTGGCCCTACCTGCAACCCTGTCTTCCATTATACTTCCTTACCAATGAGAACAGAATAAAAGGGCATCCGTGAGGGAGGAAGAGGAGAGTGTCCCCATGAGTGTCTTGAGAGAAGGTTCCCAGGAAGCCAAGGAGAGTCAGAAGGTGGACGGGTTGCATTACATTTAACCAATGCCTCACAGTCATTGCTATGAAGGCTGTAGGCCCTCTAGCCACACAGAGCAGCAAAGACAGGGTACTCATGTGGAAAGAGTTTCTACAGAGTACAGACACAGCATGCTGGTTTATCTGGTGTCCTTCAAGAATGATGTGGTCCAGATGAACAGAATCCTACGTTTAAAAATATTACAATTTTAAGGGTATTTTGATGAAAATATTTTCAGGCTGTACATATTCTCTATTATATCTGATTATAATAAATACTTTAAATGTAATTCGAAGTCAGTAGACATGTGAGTTATGTGTTAGATATTTTCACATATGTGCTATGTGTTATATATTTTAAAGAGGTTCTGCACAGCCTTTTAAGCATTTATGGGGTTGTTTTTCACTATGTTAAAGGTCCCTAGTATGTAATGCCTCTTAGGTTCTAATTTTTTTATTTTTTGCTTCTATATCATGTTGTTGTTGTTGTTGTTGTTGTTGTTATTATTATTATTATTATTTTACAAAGCTCTCAGTGTACAGACCACAAGGCCAGAAATCAGATGAGCAAACATTTGAGAACTGCAAATGAAATAAATGTAACTCTCTTTGATTGAGCATCTTCGGTCATTGATCTATAGAAGGTGTACGGGTTTTACCAGAAAAAAAATCTATGGTTCTATCTGCTAGTTTTCAATGTGGTGGTACAAAAATCTCTAATACTGGGATCTTTCTTAGCCTACTCCCTGAAATACTCATTGAATTGGTCTTCAGTGCCATGTAGGCACCAGGATTTATAAAAGGTACAACATGTCAGGCACAGTGGCCCACGTCTGCAATCCCAGCAGCTCAGGAGGTGAAGGCAGGAGGATCATGAGTTCAAAGCCAGCCTCCGCAAAAGCAAGGTGCTGAGCAACTCAGTGAGACCCTGTCTCTAAATAAAATACAAAATAGGTCTGGGGATGTGGCTCAGTGGTCAAGTGGCCCTGAGTTCAATCACCAGTACCCAAAGAAAAAGAAAAAGAAAAAAAAAAAGCTACAACATGATTCTACATGTAGCTAAAGTTGAGAACCATTATTGCTAATCTGGATTTCAGAAACTTTTTTTAAAAAATTCCATTTTTCAAGCATTCATCTGGTAATTGTCTTGTTGAGAAAGTGAACTCTTAGATAAATAAGCACTATCCTGCTGCAGCCCGCTGGCTGGGCAAAATAGCCGGGGGGTGACGAGCAACTTGTGTACATTGATACAGCAGGAGTGGGAGCCATTTATTGTAGGACAACAGAGGTATTTATACATTCCACACAGCCTATCTTAATTAACATAAACTAGATACAGCAGTCAACCAATAAGGAATCTCCACACTTAATAGCTCGATGGCGTTACTTCACAGACCACTCCCCCTGGCATTTTGCCAGGCGCCATCCAGACTTGTTTACAGACCCTAACACTATCCTATCTGTGTAAAAGTGTATGTATGTATGCATATGCATGCCTAATAACAAACACACAAAGTACTATAGAAGTTTTAAAATAAGCAAACTTTTTTGAGGCATCATGAAAATATGTGTATGTGGTGTGTGTTTGTGTGTGTGTGTGTGTGTGTGTTTGCCTGTCTATAAGGTCCCAAGTGTGACATCTGTTTTCTTTTTTCCTAAAAAAAAAAATCTATTTTCATGATTATATAGAACTTTATGCTCATTCATTAATATATGACTCATTGATATTTGGGGAGATTATTTTTTAAGTAATGGACTTGCATTACTAAAAGAACTTGACGAAACAGGCTAGGTGCTGGTTCTCAAAAGGCTTTCTGAGCTGTTGATTCAAAATCAAACTTCATGACTTCGGCACTGTCTTACCTTTGCATTTCAAGTGTATTTTCTTTATTTTCTTAGAAACAAAGTTGGGGGATTTCCATTTTGTTTTACTGTTAGTGCAATATGTAGATTTCAGTAATATTTTGCAGCATACTCACATCCTGACGTTTCTAAGACTCTATTAAGAAGTTATGCTGTTTTTGCAGGGATTTTCCATGGTGTTTAGTTGTAAAAAAAAAAAAAATGCTGAATGGATGAAAAAAAGAGTAAGATATCTCTCTCTCTCTCATTCTCTCACTCTCCTCTCCTCCCCACCCCCGTTCATCACTGCTGTTTGTCCTCTGTGTGTAGGCAACTAATTTATTGTTGTTCCCCTGCAGGGAATTCAAGTCAAAAAGTCATATTCAATTATTAGAAAAAGGTATTTCTATCTTAAAAAAAATGTACAGCCAGGTGTTATGGTACACGCCTATAAACCCAGCTACTCAGGAGGCTGAGGCAGGAGGATGGCAAGTTCAAGGTCAGCCTGGGCAACTTAGCAAGACCCTTTCTCAAAAACAGAATGAAAAGGCTGACGGGCAGAGGGCAGTGGTGTAGTTCAGTGATAGAGCATTTGTGGGTTCAATTTCTGGTAGCAGCCCACCCCACCAAAAATGTTTATCTGATTTCTTAGTAAATGCCATATCTGTCCAAAGTACCCTATTTGTATGAACACTTATATAGATAAATCTTAATCAGACTATAAATGTGAATACTGACCCACTCTAATGCACAATGCTTACATTTTATAAATTTAGGGAGTCCCCTGTCTTCATTTAATTTCCTCAAGTGCACATTAAGATTTTGAAAAAAAAAAATTCTGTTCCATAAAAATTTAGTAAATATTTTCATTCTGGGTCTCAGTTATTATGTTGAATGCCTTCCAAATTTTTCACCCAGTTACATTTTATACATTATTTGTGTTGACAGTGAAGAATCCTGAAGTGATAGAAGCTTAATCGAATGCACTATTTATAGTGAGGAAGTTATTCCAAATTTATTTCAACAGGCTGGCAATCTCTGACATAAACACCCAAATTATGAATGACCTACATATATACACAAATATTCAACCTAGATCTCTGGCTTGTATTCTTGCTGTGTTACATCCATGGAATCATTAACTGTCATGACAATTCTGTAAAAACCTTGGAGTGTTTAGAGATACCTGGCCTCCCAAATCTAGGCAGGAATAAAGTGGGGGGATGGTAAACTGGGGTGCATGGTGGGGACAAGGGATGGAATGTCATGATCAATTTGAAAAGACACTGGGCTCTTTTGTGAGAGTAGCATCTGTTAATTAAAAAATAAAATAAAACCAAACCAAACTCTCTTCCCCAACACAAGCTGTATGTTTGTTTTTTTTTTTTTTAAATCTTGCTTATTTACTTTGCCTAAAATTCTGCCATTTAAAGACTCAGATTCATTTGCATTCACACATCTGTTTTTTAAAAATGCCCCATGCTTCTGGGAAGTTGAAAAGAACATCAGTTATTCCTTCTCCATCTAAATTGGTCTTTTGGATGGCTTTCCACTGAAAGTTGGGCTTAGGTCAACAATCCTAAAAGGGTGGGCATTTTTGTTGTTGTTGTTGTTGGGAAGTGATGGGGGTTAATTCAGAGCAGGAGAAGAATAGGTCCAGGTGGGAGGGCAAGAGCCTCCTCTAGGTAAGTGTTGTATACCTGGAAACTCCAGGAAGGGGATGCTGTAGAAAGAGACAGAAAAAGAATGCTGCAAGCTATTACACATGTTCTCATATTTTCCTAAGCTGCTTCTCTCTCTCTCTCTCTCCTCCCCCCACCCCAATTCATCACTCTGTTTGTCCTCTGTATGTAGGCAGCTCTATGCATTCTATGCTTCGAAATATGAGAAGGAACTCAACTTCCTCCTTATTCCTGTTCTTTTTGACTCCTTACACTCAGGGCTCAGATGTCATCTGGAGCTTCATTTATTTACTGAATTACTTTGCCTTTGCCAGGCCTGGCCTTGGGACCTAACGTCATTCATAACTTGCCTCTTCCATGTGAAAATGGGTTCTAAATGTCCTGGATACCTATTTACCAGTTGATGTCAGGGTGTAATGCTTGTCTAGCCAGGCACGGTGATGCACGTCTGCAATCCCACCAGCTCAGGAGGCTGAGGCAGGAGGATCTCCTGTTTGCCACAAGCTTCAGCAACTTGGTGAGACTCTGTCTCAACATAAAAATTAGAAAGGATTGGGGATGTAGTTCAGTGGTAAAGCGCCCCTGGGTTCCATAAATAAATAGAAATGATTCACTAAATAATAAGAATATTTCTACAAGAAAATTTCTAAAAAAAAAAAAGAAAAAAAAAAAAGAAAAGAGGAAGGGGCCAGGGTCATATGTAGATGCTGGCCATGCCTCCCAGTGACCTACTTCCTCCAGCCATGCCCCACCTACCCCCAGTTACCTCTCACTCCATCTATATTATTAACCCACCAGCTGGATTATCCTGATGACGTCAGAGCCCTCACGATCCAGTCGTCTGACTTCTGACCGCTGCTGCATTGCCTAACACTTAACTTTTGGGGGGACATTCCAGATGCAAACTGTAACAGAGGATGTTAGGTTGAACTAGAAAGAGACACGGAGGAGTGAGACTTTATTTGATCAAATTTAGGTACTGTTAGGGCGAGCAAGGGAGAGGACACCCGTAGCTCCACAGAAATACGCTGATAGGTCCAGACTCTCAGCGCTGTAGGGACAGACACCCACAAGGCCCTGTGTGGTCTCGCCTCTCCTGTCTCCCCTGCCCCATCTTGTTCCACTTTCCCAGGTTCCAGTGCTGTGGTTGTTGTGCCACACAAGGCCTTGGTGCCGGCTGTTCCAGGTGTCTGGAACACTCTCCTCTGCCCTCTGTCTTAGGCTGCCCATCACATCTAGTGGACTTTCTCCCCCTGCTTCAGATTTCTGCTCTTGACCACACCTGCCTCAGGTGATTCCCTTTATTTCACACATTTGCTCATTTCTATTTCTTTTGGATTAAGTGCTTCATTTTGCAGTTGTACATTAATTAATGCAATCATTTTGTTTAACGTTTGTGCGGTCTAACGGGAATACTTGATGGAAACAGACTCTTTCTGATGCTCTTCACCTTTTGTGTCTCTGAGTGTTTTCAGAGTGTTTGGGACATAGTAAGAGTTCACTGCATTATTGTTAAATGGATGAATAAAAATGAGTGACTGTAAATGTACAAGATGGTTCTCTGTATGGGGCTCATGTTTATTTATTTATTTATTTTGGTACCAGGGATTGAACTCGGGGGCACTTGGCCACTGAGCCCACATCCCCAGCCCTATTTTGTATTTTATTTAGAGACAGGATCTCACTGAGTTGCTTAGTGCCTCGCTTTTGCTGAAGATGGCTTTGAACTTGAGATCCTCCTGCCTCTACCTCCCAAGCCACTGGAATTACAGGCATGCGCCACCATGCCCAGTGGGGCTTATTTTTAAACTCCACATTTTTCTCTTTAGAGAAGGCGAATAGTACACTGGCAGAAAGAAGGACTTTCTACAGACTCTGATTCTCCAATTCTTAGGTTTCTGTATGTCGGAAGTCCACTGAAGGCTGTGAGCTCATTCTACCGTGGTTAAGTATTATCAATTTCTTGTCCCCATTCGACAAGCCCAAATTTAACCAGAAAGGGAAAGCTTCATGGCAAACCTCCATGGAGTACATGGGGCCATTTGTTATTGTAAGTGCCACAAGATGGCATTCCTAATCTCCTTCTACACTAGTCTTAGGTCCATCTTTTCCATCAATGCTGTTGGTCTGTCTCTACCACAGGACATGTGTTGAGCTCCTTCTAGAACTTAGCCCTTTTACAGCAGGTGTCCACAACTGATTCCTTATTTTTTTTTTCCCCCAAAAGAATCACCTCAAATTTTTCAGGAAAGCTGTGGGTAACAAAATAAAGTAACATAAGAATGCACTCTCCTTTTCTGTTTTTCTCTAATCAACGGGAAGTCACTTTGAACAAAGAAAACCAAGGAAAACGTCTGCACCTAAGGATGAGAAGATATTAAAAATTATGTTTAAAAATGCCCAGGAAAAGATAGAAAAGGGAGGCCAAGGAGTTAACAGAATCCTAATGAAACTTTCAAGTCAATCATTGGATTTAGATAATTACATTTTTGTATATTAGCCTCAGATTTGGAAGTACATGAAATGTACTGTGTAACAAGACTTAAGGAATTGAAGTGTATTTTCATATATCTGACTAGCTCCTTCCTCATGTCACCTAGGATCCTATGACATTTCATTTGTATCACAGTATCAGATACTGAAGTCCTCAGATAACCTGTTGCTGGAAAATTGCTGAGGCAGATGTGCAAGAATGCTATGGGAAAAACCAAGGAAGTCCAGAGTTCTGAGGGTTTTTATATTTATCACCAGATGTTTACAGTGTGGGTCTGGAGTTTGAGCTCAGGCCCAAATTATCTGCTTTAGGTAATTGAGGTTCTTTGCTGTGGTAAAACTGGGAGATGTGTCAAGAGGAGAAAATAAGTAATTCATTGGGAAACATGCAGAAGGAAACAGCCTTTGCTTTATTTTGTAAAGCTGAGCTCGAAAGAAAAAGCACAAACAGCAAAATATTTTAGGTAAATCATTTTAAGTGACAATCACAGGAAGTAGTGGTATATTTTTTGAAAGATTATTGTAAATGTTATAAATAATTCTGATACTTTAATTGTCAGTACTTTCTTTGTCCAAGATAGGCTTAAGTTTCCAAGGAAACATCCTAGCTCCGGTGAATGCATTTCTTTTATGTTTTCTGATAGTTGTTTCTCGAATTTCATTGGTGAACCTTTTTCAAGAGTCTGATTTATACATGTCTCAAAAAGAAATGTAACAGGTGGAAACTGAAATTATGGCTTTTCTCCACACAGCAAAAAAAAAAAAAAAAAAATACAGTCATGCATTTTCATTTAATAAGCAACAAACAAGTTGTAACCTTGACACCAGGGTAACACTGGGGTTAGGGAACAGAGAAGTATATGACTTGGTCCCTGCTTTCAGATCCTATGATCAAGTCAAGAGGATATATCCAGAAGTCAATAGTCTTAGTCAAGTACAATGCACAGAGGATGGAGAAATGTCAGGAGAAGAAAAATCACTCTGGAGTGTGTGTGTGTGTGTGTGTGTGTGTGTATGGGGGAGGAGTTCACTAAATCAGCCAGAGTCCAGCTAATGTATCTTACAAGATATGGCAGTTGAGCGGAGTATTAAAGGTCACCAAGAAGTCTGCCATGTTGTTGGGGAAGGAAGAGAAGGTTGCCCCTGGGTGAGGGACTAGCATAAGAAAATGCCAGAAGATCTGGAGAACTCTGCATGGGGTGATGAGAACTTGGGGTAGGCTCAGGATCAGGTGAGAGGGGAATACCTAGACATAGAGGGACTTGGCAACAGCTAGGCTGCAAACACACCCAGGAGAGAGATCCTGAAAGGCCCTCCACGCCAGGCTGCAAAGTCTGACCTTTATCCTGAAGGCAAAGGGGAGCCATGGAAGGATTTTAAGTGCCAGGGTGATATGAGCAGATATGTGCTTTGGAAAAATGATTCTGGCAGCCATAATACATTCTAAATGAAGACAAAAACCTCTCCTTAAGACCTCTGAAGTATTCTAGCTGGTTCCTGAGGAAGGGCTGTCTGTAAATCTTACCACTTATCCTCTTAACATAACATAGAAACATTATCCCACCTGACTTCTGGCTAACTAGATACCACCAGGAGCTGGAGAAGTGGGTTTGGGGAAATTTTTACATTTTTCCAAACCAATCCTGCATAGGCCTCTACAAAGGAAACCCAGCCTTTTCATATTGAGGAGAAATTTGTGCCAGCAGCCACTAGAAAGGCAGGAACGTTTTACACACTACTTTAGGGGCAAGTGCCGTATTTTCTCATTGTAGATATGCTATGGGAGAAAAGAGAAAAAGGCACCCTACTGTAGTGCTTTCTTTTTGTCAGCAATCACAATATGGGACAACATTTCTGTTTGCCTGAAAATTAGCCACCTGACAACCTGAGCTATGCATTCACAAGCTTTTGAATCAACCACTTAGACCTCTTTCAATGTAAAGTAGAAGGTACTCAGTGTTGAAGGCTATAGTTATGGACTTTGTAAGAAACACTCCATTCCGAAACACAGCAAGAGGGGGAAAAGTCAAGGTCAAAGACAAGATAGAACCCAAAATTATGAAGCTTCCATACAAAGATGTCATAAAAAAGAGTCCTGAATCCATGGTGGCTTCCAGCTGGCTCCTAGCAAAACAAGAGGGTCCACAACCTTACATATTCATTTGCCCTGGTGGTTGAAAGTTCATATCCCTAATTAGGAGCCTTGTCTCTCCTACAGAGGGCCCTGTGACAGACTCCCCACCTTATTTTTACCTGATGGCCCAATGATACCAAGAGTTCTGATCAGTTGTGATGTAAATCTTGGGCACTTTGGGGGGTTTTGTTCTTGCCTCACTCCCAGTAAGTTTTTGGGACTGGCAGCCCTGGGGCGGGGGAATTAGTAGGGATAGAAAAATGGGAGCAGAGCTTTGACCTGCCAGAGAGGAGCCCCTGCTGACACGGTCAGTCTGACCCATTGAATGGCCTGAATACGATAAATGCCGCTTTATCCCTCCTTGAAAGGCAGGAGATAGCACAGTCTAAATGCCCTGGCATGCTTAAATAGGCGACTCGGGATGTTTGAGTTGAGCGTGTTTGAAATCTGAGCTCTCTGACAGCCTGGGAGCTGCCACAGGTCACCTGCCTTGCTCCGTAGGGACAGGCCCAGGTCTCACAAGAAATTGTCCATAGACGAATTGTAGTACAAATTCCTTTCTTTGTTGGTTGGCCTCTTTCACTAGACCATGGCCTATAAAATTTTGTAAAAACAATTCTTAAATATTATTTGAAAGGGCAAATGGCCCACGCTGAAAGGTTTGACAGTTTGACATATAGTGCATGGTTTTGATAGCTCGGAAACTGCACAGTGTGGCCAAGATTCTCCCCCTGCCTGTTAGAAGCCTGGTGTTTTTTAAATAGTGTCTTGTTGCTGTGCAGAGTTCCTTGGCTCCTCGCAATCTGACAGGCCATGAGTGTGCTTCAGTGATCTTAAATCCTTTTAGACTAATTTGTGACCGAGCAGAAAAATAGCTAGCACCTTGGAATCCAGCGTCCGAAAAGCATAGAACCAGGTACTGCCAATTAAAGAGCCTTTCGGATAATCATATCAAAGCAGATCACTCCAGCCTTCTGATAACACCAGAGCCAGTGCCTAGAGAGAGAAGAGCCCAGAGTTTCACTTCAGTGAGGGGAAAGAAAGGGATTTGAGTGGCCTGGTCTCATCAGAGCCCAGGAGGTCGCAGGGAGTGGATTTCTGCATTAGAATGTTACCTCTGTGCAGTCAGTGTGCGCTCAGCGCCCCATGGCTGCCTCTGCATAGCCAAAGGCCATTTCCAGGAGCCTGTGGCCCCGCAGTCACTGGCCTGCTAGTTAATTGCCACACGGACTTCATGACACATGGGCAGATAATATGACATTTTCGGTTTCTGTCACTAGCAAACGCCACAACGTCGCTTGCACTAGTTGCTAAGAAGCTGTCAGAAACCATTAGCAGTTGGCTAAAGTCGCCCTATGGCATTTCCTCATAGCATCAGCAAAACGAGCATAAATCACCCACTGGAGCCTACTGCTATCCTAATGAGGCTGTAAGCTTGTTTATGGACTAGCATCATTTTTATGATTATTTCCACCTTTTCAGTTTGCCTTCATTTGGCGGCAAGAGAAGTCAGCTCCAGGAATGAAGTCACCGCTGACATTTTACAAATGTGGTTCAGAGCTGCTGCCTGCTGCCGTGTGGTCGGCCGGCGGTTCTCCAAGTTTGTTTAGTGATCTTAAAAATAAAAAAAAAAAAAAAAAAAGGAAATAAATCCTCTGGAGACCGCATAGAGGTGACTGTATCAAATTGCAGAGTGAATGGAAATGCTAAAGGTACAATTGACCATTGAGACTCTCCTCTGGGGTCGAGACGTTCCGAGATCAATTTTCAATTTTCGAAAGTGGAAGAGGTTAAACAATTTATTAAAATCTATGAAAGTGTTTGCTTTTAGAATAGTCTGTTTTATTATGCTCTTCTCCTTCCCCATCGTCTCCGTTTCCCTGACTGTGTCGGAAAGGAGCAGGGTTTATTGTTCTAGGCTTTTCTGAACATGCACCAGTATTTACACTGGATTGAAAGCATTTGCTTCCAATGAAAATCTTGTCTTAGATTACAACCCAGCAGTGTAATTTCCCTCCCAGATGGGAGTAAAGTAGCTGTATTTGCCTAAAAACAGTAGGAAGAACAAACTGTGCATTAAGCCAAGGCTGTTTTTGGCTTGAGCTAATGATGTAATAGAAACCTTTTATTCGGGAGAGGTCACTGCCAGGGACTGAAGGGGGTGATCTGGCTCCTGCTTGAAAGGTTTCTCCATTGTATCTACATAAGTCTTCACTTAAAAAATTCTGTTCCTAATGCTTCTGCTTTCATACAGCAGAAATAAACAGGAAAGGTTCTGGTGAGTGTTACACATGGAATGCAGAAAACCTTCCTCCCCTAATGGAGTATATAATTCAGGTGCCCTCAAGGCACGCTTTCAGGAATTCTTTTGCCCGAGGTAATGGGAAGCTAAGGCTGCTTTAAGGCCTTGATTATCTATTGATGCACAAAGCTGGAAAAAAGTCATCTCCACTGGATTATAGTAGATATTTCCATAAATTATCAATGAATTCTCTTCTAGGCAGGCGCTTGGCATTGCTTGCTAAATTAATCTGAAGGGGTTTGAGATGGATAAAAAGGCTATTTTTTTTTAAAGGTGGAAAACAATCACGAGAGGTGGGGAAAAACAGTATTGTTAGGTTAGAAGCTTTTCATTTTTAATCAATGATCAAGTCATATATTTCTTTTCCTTGGTTACCTTTTGCATATTGAAAGTGGATTAGCCCATTGAAAATTTAAATGCTGAGGGTTGTTTTCCTTTCTCATGTTTCTTTAATGAATTGTTATTTTATATGGTGAATTGCTTCTCTGTATAAAAAGCCTCTTTAAATACTGGACTTTCAAAGAATTTATTAGGCAAACCCAAGGGGACTTGTCATAAAACACTTGGTTATGCAAATAAAGACTTGGGTAGGCTGGAAGGGAGCATTGATTTAGGGATGAGGTTGTCTGGTCCAGAATGGACCCCAACAGCTCCACATCCAGCCACATGACCTTGAGCCAGTCACCAAACACAGGACTTTCTTTTCTGATGAAGTGATAGCTTTGGGTTGGGGGGTCCTCATGATCTCTTCCAGTAAGAATCCAGACTGTGATTCTGTGGACCTTTAACAACATAGATCACTTAAAATACGGTGAAATTATGGATTGTAAACCAATAAAAGTTTAAATTCAGAAGCTGTGCAAAAGTTTGGCATTTGTGGCATATGCTACAATAATAGTAGAAATGTTGACATTAGTTCCTCACCCAACAAAGTTTTCCAACTTCAGCTCTGCTCAAGTCAAGGCAATTGAAAACACATAAAATAAAATAAAAATGTGGATCACTTTTCTTTTTTTCTCAAGGGCGGGGGTTGGGTTTCTTGAGGGAGTTATTACAAATACTTGAGTTTTAACATAACTACTATAGGTTAGACTGGCATAACTGAAAATGAAATAGAGAATTCTTTTTGGATGTAGAACCCCAAGAAAAGAAATGGGAAGTAGAGAAGTTCATGAAGCCATGTAAATGAATCTGAAGCTAGTTCTTATGTCTAGTCACTGGGAAATCTGTCTTACCACAGTTACCAAGTTCTTTGGACTCTACGGATTCCCCTCCAATAACTTTTTTAACTAGAGGAATGTGCTCTGGGGTGTATTTGTTATCTCTTTTCTAAGCCTGGCTCCTGTAGCTCTTCTTTTCTGGACCCAGATCAACCAGTCCATTTCTAAAAGGCAGAGGCATCCATGCAGACCAGGGCCCTAGGTGGCTCACTGGAGGGGGATGTTTGACAGAAGCTTTGATACTTATTAATGTAGTGGGTTGAGTCCATTATTGTTTTCCCTTTTGATTTTGGTACCAAGACAAAAAAAAATAGCTACTTCCATTTGGATCTTGTGACTTATTTTCAACACTGATGATATGGATGGAAATTTTATATTTTTTTCTTATTAAACGTGGCATTATAAAAGGAGTACTACTTTTTTTTATTTTGTTGCATCACAGAGCCAAAATACATTCTCTAAGAAACAGTTTAAATGTTATTAAAAAAAAATGGAAAATTAGGATCCAATATAGAAGACTAGATTACCAAGTGACTTCAGGATGCAAAAAATTTAAATCTAGAAGACATTTTAGAAACGGCCTGGATTACTAATGTAATGTAATTCCAACTTAACTATTCATTTAGCATAACTTTATTTGATTTAAATAGTAGTTGTTTTCTAATTTAAAAACCATTTCAGGGGGGTTTCCCTTATAAAACTGGATGCTCTTCCCTAAGAAAAATTCTATTCTATTTGAAGCATTCCTATGTCAAAGTTCTTATATGATGGATTACCTACATTTCCCTGTCCTTGTTTAACCAGTCTTAAGATTGGTGGAAATAGTTGATATCTTAAATGCATCTTCTCACAAGTTGATGTCGATGACTGTATGTGGAATTTGAATACCCAGGCAGCAACAGTTCATGACTACCGCCATATTTAACTCCCTAGTAGAGTTAGACAGTCTCAGTGAGTCTCAGCTATGCAGATTGGAATGATTACCATGGCAACAAAGCCACTAAAGAGATTGGCTATTTCCCTCCATTCCCTTTGACCTTTAGCACTGTTCTTTGGAAGAAGTTCTTTAGACCTGATTACTTTTGAGCCTAGGCCTTGTTCTTTCTCTTTGTCTCGGAAAAAAAAGAAAAGTACCAAAGAAACTATTAATCATTTAACTTGCTCTTTTGGTTTTGTTTATATCCAAAGGCATTCTATTTGAATAAAGCATGTCAAGGTAGCATCAGTCAAAATTTGATTCACTATGTTTGCAGGTGATGGCTTGGACAACAGTGTAGCTTCCCCCAGCACAGGTGACGATGATGACCCTGATAAGGACAAAAAGCGTCACAAAAAGCGTGGCATCTTTCCCAAAGTAGCCACAAATATCATGAGGGCGTGGCTGTTCCAGCATCTAACAGTAAGTGGATTCTAAATGACATATGTAAACTAAATATGGACAATGAACCAGTTTTGATAGAAAAATAAATGATCCCTCTGGACTTGAAATATTTCTTAAATCACTGTGTTCGCACAGTTTTTGCAAAGTGTTAGCACTTGTTTCCTAGTTACGTACCCCACATGAGGAGTTTTCTTTGAAGTTCGCTATTGCAATTTTGTTAACCTTTGTAAGTTATAAGGTTTAGGAGTTCATGTGCACTTGTGATTTTAAGTGTGTGTGTTAATGATGTTGCTTTTCTAAAGTGTGACCCTGAAGTATTTAAAAGAAAGTTAGTCAAACCCTAGAGAGAATGACTCAATATCTTCAGTGAATGCTTTAGTGGACCTTTACAGTGAACAGTCCACAAAAATTTAAATCATGTTGCAATGGCAAGATGATCGTATAATTTGATGTTAAGTGGCTTGAGAGCACCAGCTTCCATTACAAAACACTCATGTGAGTCAGAGTTCCCAGTGAAAGTTGTCCCTGCATTTAGAACTGTAAAGGAAAACAGCAATATATAGTCAGCTCTTCCTGTGTAGTCCCTTGTGACTTTTCAAGCAGAGTAACAGTTTATATTGTCTGTGTGAGTATTGCTGTTTTCACTGCAGGAATTCTCCTGGAGATGTGAGAAACTGGAAATTTGGGGCTTTATACCACCAGGGGATTTATTTTGTTTGGGTATTGTTCTGAATGAATTTCATGTTCAAAATATTTATAATCATAATATTTTGGTGGATATTTTTGTAAGTGCATACGGATTTGATGACATCTGAGGAGGAAGACAAAAACGAAAATTTATGGATAAAATAACATTTTAAAAATCAGCAAAATTGTTGACCAGGGGGATTTTCAATATAAGGGACAAGTGATGGATTTAGACAGGCTGTAGCCCAGCTGCACAGATGAATGAATGTTAAAAACTCAACTTTTTTATTCATGTCAGGAGCAAATCCTTTATGTTACTATTTTTAGCCTACTTTGCTTTTCTTAAAGTCATTTCCCATCCCACCCATGACCCCTTAGATATTGAAGTTCATTCTGCATTGTTACAAACATGTCTAGAACCTGTTGACTTCACTCCCTTGCCTGCTTTCTAAGCCATGCTCCTCAGTGAGTTGTCTTGGGACAGGGAGGGAAACCTAGGGGAAGACTGAAGGCCATTTTGGTTCTGCTTCTCTGGATAGAAGTTGAGCCTCCAATAATTCTCAAGGTATAAATTAATCCTTATGTTCCAGCATTGGTGAATCAAATGAAAACCGAGAGCAGTAGAAGTAAAATAATAATAATAATAATAGATTCTTTCATTCTCTTCTTCCCACCATGATTCCCAATAGTATCTTGACTATGCTGAGCATTTCTGAATGAACTTGACGGCTTGGTGAATGCTGGAAGTTAGTCAAGGATTCAGATTGTTTTACCTGTTATAATTTTGGTATCATATTAAGTTTACCTAAAATCTGACTGAGGTACCATTACTCATCTGCTGCTAGTTGCATGTAGGAAGAAGGTATTCTCAGATCTGCCTCATGCAAGTTTCCTACTGAGGTTTATCAATCACTGTTGAACTTGGGGGAAGGAGGACTAGGATGTCCAGGTCATGTCATGAAAAACAATAGTATGACATTTAGAGGAAAAGTGGCAATAGGTCAAAGGTACACATGCCAGGATGCTATTTCCTCACTAGCTAACCTGCTCTTGAGTGAGGGTATCGAATCAGGATGAGCCTGAAGTCACAACCAGACTATTTCTATTTCTTAACTGAACAGGAAAAATGAATGGATTTCTTCAGCCCCATCTCAATCAGCAGGGGAGCTTTGGCTTTACTTGAAACTGAGATGCCCCTGAATAAAATATAATCAAATATTAGTTCAGACAGAATCAGGAGAGAGAGAGAGAGAGAGAGAGAGAGAGAGAGAGAGAGAGAGAGAAGCAAGTTATTTTATTCATCTGCCAGATTTTCCATTTTTCTAGGCTGTACCCTTTCGAAAAACCTTGCAGAGAGCTATATTACCTTTTAAAAACAAAACAAAAATCCTTTTTAGCTTTGTGATTATACCTGCATTGCAATGCTTATGTGGACTATGCATTACTGGGGCAATCGTAAGAGAAATTATTCATGAGCTGCCTGATTTCTTGAGGCCTGGCTAATTGCCTTCAGTTTTAGAGTCTTTGCTGGCCTGTGTCACTGCCCTGGAAGAGGAAGTCCATTCCTCCATGTCTCTCTGGCTTTCTATGAGTGTTCATAGAAGTTGCCTTGTGGAGTCTATTGGGTATTTCAACCCTCCTTGCCCACGCCAATGCCATCTGCTCAGACAGAAATATTGATAACAGTCTGAAAGAGCTAATTGCTCTCAGAACATCATCTAAAAAACAAGGTAGAGATATGAAATATTCACACCATTCCTTCCCCCAAAGAGAAAAATTCCCTCCCTCCTCTTAATTGCAAGAGCAAATAAATCCCCATTTACAAAGAACACCCTCCCTTTTGTTTTGTTGTTCTCCTTAAATGAATGCCTTATCTTCATCAATACATTTTTCATCAAGAGCTCCTTCCAAAACGTTCTATGGAATAAAAAATACTATAGATATCAAAGAGGTTTTTCTTGTCATTGTTGTTGATTGTCCAGATATAAGTACTGGCATCTCATTCTAATCCATTAGTAACTTTATTTCAAGTTCTGAGAGACTTTCAGGGATACATGATTCATTAGTTCCTAATGAACAAATTTTAAATAATCACATTATTGCTATGTGATTTTTGCAGTTTATCTAGAAAATCCTTTCTGAAATTTTGCTGGATAATAAAAGAACAATTGAAACTATGGCTAATTAAAACAATAGCGATAACCATTGATTGACAAATTGTAAATGAATCTTTTTTTTTAAATGCCAAAAGGCATACTCTAAACCTCACATACCTTATTGAAAGCAAATTGCTATTTTTTTTCTTTTTGAAATAAATGGATCAATCTTTTCATTGAGTTTATTCAGTTAAAAAAAATCTGCCCATGAAAGGGCTTTCAAGCATTTGTGTGTTAGAAGAGTAGAATAGGCCCTGAATAAAAAACCTTTCTGGATTTGCACCCCAGCTGCATGAGAAGAAAAAATGTGCTGGTCTGTAGTTATCCACAGGTAGATTTAATCAGTAGCACATTTTACTACTCCAAAGAGAGAACTGAAAGCTCATTCTTGGACTGGAAGTCTCTAGCAAGCTAAACTGCACATACTTGTGTATAATGAAAACAATAAAAGAAAAGGAAACAAGTTTTAAACTTTGGTGATTATGGAGTAAAAGGAAATTTCAGTGCAGTATATTCCCAGCTTCGACTTAGTTGAACATTTGCCAGTGTTGATAAGTAGAGAAGTAGAAGAAAAGATTCCCTGGAATTGAAAAGAATGACTGGCATGATTTAGATAATAAGAGAGAATTCAAAGAAAATAAAAGCATGTATTAATAGAAATGCTTGCATTTGCCTGAAGAGAAATTATTGCAAACAATTAAAAAGTACTTAATATTTGCATATGAGTCACTGTATCGTCACAATCCATTCAGGGACTTATGTCACATCAAGGTGTGTGTGTGTGTGTGTGTGTGTGTGTGTGTGTGTGTGTGTGGTGTCCCTTCTTGAGGGCGTTATTCCAGTTGTAAACAGCCTACTATGTCATAATACTTAAGCTAGAAGTGCTTTGCATATTACCGGTTTTTCTGCTACATTGTGTCACAAAGAAGTGTATTCAAGGACCTAGTGAAAAATGAGGAAAAGAAATAAATTTAATTTTTAAAGTACAAATCAAAGATCTTTCTTCTTTTTTGTTTGCCTACCCGATCATATTGCAGTTTTCAATATAATCTAAGTGGAGAAGCGGTTAAAGTGGTTCTTATTTAAAATATGCAGATATGCAGAGACTATTTTTCTGCATGAAGCCACTGTGTGTGTCTCAGGAATCCTGAAAGTTAGGGGGAGTGGAGATATTTAAAATGTATACCTGCAGATTCAAATGAAAAAAAAGCATTCAAGAGTCAATATTTGGCATGGACCAATAGGAGAGGGGACCCTGAAGGTTAATGGGGGAAGAGGTGATCGAGAAGGTTGTTATGGGGAGGCAATCCAGAAGATTACTGGGGGAAAGTGATCCAGAAGGTAAAATAATTTTTTATTCACATTTCCTCCAACCCCCCATCTTTTCACTCATCTTGAGGATCCCCTTGGGTTAAACCTGACAATTGAGACAAAGTTTATTTCTAAGTCATACACATATATTTACTATGTGTTTTTGTTTCTTTTCAATTTTTTTTTTTTTTGCATGTGAACTTGTAGCCTGGAAAATGTGTGTGTGTGTGTGTGTGTGTGTGGCCAAATTTATGTCTTCATTTCTGATTTATAAGACTTTCCTCTATTGTGGATAAAGCCAATGTGAGGGGTTGTAGAATCTTCCAGGTTGAGAATGGCGTTTCCATAGAAACACTATTAGATGAAAAGTGCCCTGCGGGTCCGCCGCTCTAAGGATGGAGTAAATGGAATTGAATTGGGAATTGAATGCTCTAGAAGAGACAGATGTTGTTTCATTGGTTTTGCTTTTGGTAACAAGATCTGTTGGAGACATCTTACTGTCATATCTCTGCCTGCGATTTTGGAAGAATTACTGTCTAACCATTATGAATTATTATGACAATGAAAAAGTAGTTCTAATTGTTATCAAGCTAACCCATTCTGTTGGTCAAGGTGAATGAAAGGTCAGAAGGTAGATAGATGGACCTATAGGTGGGCTCACAGGGAGGTAACAGAAGGCATTTTCTCTCCTCCCATTTGCATTTCTCTTTCTGCCCTTCACCTCCACATTCCGTCAGCTGAAACACTGAACATTCTTAGTGAATATTTCTTCCCCGATGGCTTTCTTCAGCCACCTGGGTCCCAAAAGATGTGAGGAAGTCCTGAGAAGCTGGTGGGGGCAGAACAGCCACATTGGTGAATTCTTGCCCGAAATGTCTGTCGGAGTAATATAGAGTATTTGAGAAAGGCTGCTCCTTCCTCAAAGTTGTCCTAACCTGCTTTGATTTTCATGTGCCTGAGCCCAGGGAAGTGATTTCTGGAGTTAGTAGGTAACTTTGACCCCTTCTTTTAGTATGTGTAATCTGCAGATGTATTTTTATATTAAGATGCTTGAAAACTAGTATAAAGGCAATTTGTCCCCTTTCAGATGTTCATGTACCATATCAAGAAGGAGCTCTTTTAAACATATGAGAGGAGGATCTTTGTCCTCATTACTTTTACCCTTTTAAGTAGTTGTCATTTACCTTCTCCTCTGACCAAAACTAGTACTTGCTGAAACAATCTCAGGTTTGAAATGATGAGACTCCCTCTCTTCATCTTAAAAAGATCTCTGCTACTTTGAAGATAGCATTTTTCAACTTTGTTTAGATAAGGGCCCTGACTACTTTTCACCCAAGTGGGAATCATTTGTCTCAGGAGGAAAATGGAACAGACTATTTAATTACTCGAGGGGATTATTGGAATGTCCTAATTCTTCTGTGATATACATCATATAAACTCTGTTTTAATCATGAAGCGGGTGGCTTCCAGATTCTGGGGCAACTGCCTTTTTCTTTTTCTTAGCTAGTTATTGAAATCCTAATGGGATGGGTGATGAATTTTCTTAGGTCAGGTAAACTGAAAAGGCTACAGCTGGAATTCTTCACCCAGAAGAATCGGAGTTAATACTAATGATCATTGTGAATTAGAAGATCAAAGGGGAAGCGTCAGCCTGTTCTCCAAGTTGCTGCCCCAGAGGCCATTAGTGACCTGGCAGAGCTCTCTCCCAGCCTTGAGCACCTCCTACCCGGTGCAGGCCTTTCTTCCCCACTCCCAGTTATGCACCTCTGACCTGGGGTAATTACAGTCCGTTGATGAGGAGGCATTGAGAAAACAATCAAAAGTAAAAACAAAAGTCGAACTTTAAAATTGCCCATTTATCCAGGTACATAGGACTCATAAACCAATAGGCTTTGACAGGACTCTGTGTTTTTTGGATTGTGATGGAGATTTTTGAGATTTTCATGCTGTCCAATAAATGGTTTTTTTATTTATTTCACTGATAATGCCTTCTCTGTGGGATTATTGTAATGTCTGGCTGGCAACCCTTCTAAATTTTTCCTTTTGTTTCCAAAGCTAAAATAAAACTACACAATAGTTAGTTTTTCTCATATTCTCTCGCCCCCACCACCACCCTTTCCTTTTTGTAGGACTAGGGATTGAGATCAGAGCTCTGTGCACGGGAAGCAAGCACTCTATCACTAAGCTATTTCCCCAGTCCCTCTGATATACTCTTAATTAGGAGAATTAAATATAAGATTAAGTTTAAAACAAAAGTGCCCACATAAGCACAATTTATTAAGTCGATGGTTTCTGATGCAGAAGACCATTTGAACACTAGCCAGCCATTTATAGACTTTAAAGTATACATCAATATCGTGTCTCATTTTTATTCCAATTAATGACAATGTTTTTGAAGATAAAATACCAAACTTGATCCGCAAGTATGCAACTGCTCCTCCTCAATTGATCTTTCAGATTAAAACTGAAGCACCACATGTGTATGTGTAAACATATACATTTAGACATACACATATGTCTA
The DNA here is from genome assembly GCF_048772815.1 of Callospermophilus lateralis. Taxonomy (NCBI): domain Eukaryota; kingdom Metazoa; phylum Chordata; class Mammalia; order Rodentia; family Sciuridae; genus Callospermophilus; species Callospermophilus lateralis. The sequence goes on from NC_135318.1 coordinate 53,793,412, forward strand.
TATATGTATGCATACATCTATATATACACATATTTATATATACACACACATACATATATGTGTATATGTATGTATACACACATTTAAACTAACTCAATCAAATCCTTAGGAATTTTACTTTATCATCATCATCATCATCATCATCATCATCATCGTGTTACTGGGGATTGTACCCAAAACCTCACACATACTAGGCAAGCACTTTCTCACTGAGCTACATCCCCACCCTTTTTTATATTTAAGAAAGGGTCTTGCTACATTGCCCTAGATGGCCTCTAAATTTTGATCCTGCTGTATCAGCCTCCTGAGTAGTAGGGAATAGGGGTGTGCATCACAAAGCCCAGCTCAGGAACTTTATATCATATAAACCTGACTTTACTTTCTCAGTGTTTAAGATTTCTAGAAGATACCTTACCTTAAGTATGAAGGTTTGAAAGAAAATCAGATGGTTTTGTTTCAGAATGGATTTTAGTGTAGTGTTTTGGGTTGGTTTGGTTGGTTGACTATTTTGCTAGTAGAAGTAAAATCACTATGTTATGAAGTGTAGCAAATTTTGACTTAACTAGAGACATCTCTGTTACATCTCAGTCTTTCTTACTCAAGTATGAATGTGACTTTGGGATATTCCTACATATTTGCATGTATGCATTTTTCAGTAGGACAAATCATCTCTGAACCATTGCCATCTCTAACAAGCCTAGGTGGGAAAAGTAATCTTTTTTAGTTTTTAATTATTTTTTACTTCTTCTGAGCTCCTGCATAGGCATGTTCAGGGCTCTAATTTTTCTTTCTGCTGCTGAAGCCACATGCTAAGGGGCTACCAAACATATGTCTGTTGCAGGAATCACAAAAACTTCTTGGCCATGCCAAAGCTTACATGTCATATGCACAATGCAATGATGTTTCAAAAACAATTTTGTTGATGCTCCAAGGTAATACAAATGATTGTAATTGTGTAGATTCACATTGAAATGATTACTGGTGATGAGAGTGCTGGTGGTTCAGTGTTGCTTGCACCTGTGTTTGCAGAGCACTGAGCTTGGTGCAGTTGGCATGGTCAGTGGACTTGATACTTCAGGGTATCAAGAATAGAGAAGAGCTCTCAAGAACTCAGATAGGACAACTCATTTTGGTGGGCCAGTAGAGAGCTTCTGGAAGCAAAATATAGCTGACAGGGTTGTGCCTTTCAGTTTTTTAACTTTTAAAGACAAAAATTTTAAGTTCTTGTTTTTCTAGCCATTGCAAAACATGTTCAGGCAGCCAATTATAGCCCAATGAACATGGCTTTCGATTCAAAGTATACTGCTCTATCTAAAGAAAAGTTAGACCCTAAATATGTAACTCAAGAAAAGGAAAAAGAAAAGAAAACCTGTGATCAGTTTATCTATTTTTACATTAACTTTGTCACTAGTATCCCTGAGTACCCAAGGGCTCTCAGTTGTCCTATGACATAGGTGGCCCCGAGAATTTGGTGTCCCAGGAAGTTTTGAGAGGTTTAGAGGCCAGGAGTATACTTTGTTCACGTGGATGTTTATCCTAAAAAAAAAAAAAAAATGATCACAAATATTTTTTTCATTGCAGTTTAAAGAAGTTTAGGAACAATTCTTACTACCACCTAAAATGAGCCAGTTTCCAACTCTCTAGGGGAGAAGCTCTACAAATATGATTTGACCTCATTTAAAAAAAAAAAGAAATAGGATTAATTCTTGCCTACATAATGTTAATTTTATCATTTGTTTAGACAGCAATTTAATAATTGGTTGTCTATTTTGATATTGGATCATTTTCTTTTTAGCAGCTGAAGAAAAAATTAATCAAAAGGCTAAATAAAATCATGAGTATCTCAGTGGTGCTTTATAGATGAATTTTTTTCACATACATTTGACTCTGAAGATAAACCTGTGAGGTAGACAGGATGAAAAAAATGAAGTATAAAGAACTTAATGGTTTTTCTCAAGGTCAAAAGCTATGAACTGGCTGAGCTCAAACTTAAATTTCCATGTGCTTTTCCACTGAGCTGCCTCACCAACACAGGACAAATCAAATCACATTGTGGGAGTTTGAGGTGTAATTATAATCTCTTGCTACAGCTATCTTAACAATAATAATAATAATAATTATTATTATTATTTGTTAAAATTTTGAAAATTTTGGTATAAAACCTTAGAATGCAGTCTAATGGTTTACTGGCAACTAAGATTTTTTTTTTTTTTCTGGATTCTTTCTCCAAATGTCAAATATCTGCCCTTCTAAAAGACAAAACTACGGCTATTGATAGTTTACAATAATCTTAGTGATTTCTGAATTGTTAGAATTTCAAATTTGAGACACTATTTAACTATTCCTCCTTCCTGACAGAAATATGTAAATCTCTACCTATGTCTATTACTAGCAATGTCTGGTGGTGGTTTGGGGTTGAAGGATCTTTCCTTATGCAAATCCTAACTAAACCTAACACAGAATTTAGCTCCTTGAGGATTTTTTTTTTTTTTTTTTGCCTGTCACGTGGCCAGGACGCCAAAGAGCTATGTCTTTAATTTGCTTTATGGAGATAGAAGAAACTGCTTATGCAGCCCCGATTACTCTTGAACCTACAATCCAACTGTCGCTTCTCAGCAAAGAAGGCTGCTAAACCCTGGAGAATTAAGCCGCCGCTCTGGGGTATGACACTGAGGTCTGATCATTTTAAAGCTAGTAATAACCAGAATCCTAAAATTCTTATGAATAAAATGTAATTTTAGTAATGTTTCCATAAACAGTGGTAATGGTGGCATTTTAGTAGGCAGTGACATTAGTCACATCGAAATTGCACCACATTGGCTTTTAAATTACTCCACCTGTCTGTGTGAATAGAATTTTCAGTGTAAAAGCAGAGAGACAGCTGCTGCTAATGTCTCCTTCTCCCCGTGCAGATAATGCTGGCAAATCTACATGCATAAAGGACTGGTTTGTGATGTAAAACGGTACCTGACCCCGCTGGCTCCTGAGCTACAAAGCAATACCTTTAATTACCAGTGGCTGTGTTTAGTTGTTGATATAAAAATGTCAGCTTCCAGGAGTGTAACCTCAGGTTCACTCCCTCTAGTAATGTCACACGCTGTACACTCTTTTGCTTCCACCCACATCCGTACTGCGATGCGTAAGCATTTATCTTGATGTGTTTCAGAAACATGCCCAGTATTAATACTTAAAAGGAAAACACCTAATACTGCATGAACTTGATTGATGATCTTTTCATTCGAGAACTTTTACAGATTAGTGGAATCTGGTTCCCTCTTGCTAGCCAGAAGAGAAATATGGCACAATGTTTATACCTTCAAAGGGCTTACTGTTATTCATCTAATACAAATGCAGGTCCTTATGTGGGGGGGGGTGCAAGCATTTCATAGATAAGAAATGGGAAAGCATAGAAGGGCTGCAGAATATCACATTTTTTTTCCCTATGTGCTTATGCTTCCTGTTGATAGATGATGAATTTGACTTTCTGGAGAAGGCTATTTATCCTTAGTTTTTTGGTTATGGTTGACTGTAGCAGCTCCATTGAAATGAGAATGACCCAGGCAGGAGGATCCTCTTGTTCGAGATAGATGCCTGTTGCCAACAATGCATTTGGTGAAATGGTAAATAGGAGATATACGTGTCTGGCTCATTTGCAGGCATTCTTTTTGACTTTTTTCACACAACTGGTGTTTTCGTGTTTAATTTAACAAGGAATGAGTAGTAAATGAAAGCTGCTGCCTGAAATCCCACTGTGAGCGTGTTTTGCACTTGGCTCCCCAGTGACAAGGCAATTTGTGAAATTATGTGATGGAGTAATTAGATGAAGCCAGGGCTCCTGATTGTTGCCATGCATATGTGGCGAGGGTTTGTTGGGAAGAGGGAGGGGGAGCAAAAAATAGATTATTACCCTGGCAAGTTGGCTCAAAGCTTCTTCATTTATTTGTAAACAGAATATTTAGTGACCGCATAGGAAGTAGCTGTAATCACCAGCTCATAAAGAAACCACAGCAGAGCTTTTGGATTTTTGCAGAGTGCTCATGTAAAATTTAAGCTGGGAGGCAGAGTCCCTGTTAATGTAATTAGGATCTAATTTACCACCCTTTGCACACAGATGTAATAATGTCTAGATATTTATTCTATCTTTAAGCACGTTACATATACCTCAGTGCAGCCGTTACTGAACAGAAACAGGTGTGAGCACTTTCCTAATTCGTTTTCACACTGTAAACACATAGCAATTTAAGGGAAATATTTACCAAAAACGAGGGGAAGGAATGTCTGCAAATGAGGCAGTAATGGACAGTTGCCCTTTATGTACTGATGGATTTCTCAATGGTTAAGTAAATTAAAGCAAATGCTAGAAAAATCAATAGGCCAGCATAGTCTTGGTTTTGCCTCATAGACTTCAGGACAGAATGACAGATGTGGTGTCTATGACCCATTTAAGTATTAATGCTTGAAAAACTGCTTCTGCATGCAAGGTGGTAGGCTTAGAAACATTCTGCTATATTAAATTATAGACAATAATATTTTTAAGTATATGTGGAATTTATACGTTTCAGTTAGGTTGTTCTTATGTGTTACATTTATACTGGAAGATTAGTTGCTTAGTTGTTGCAATAGCACCATAAATCAGATTTGAATGTTCCCGCATGGAAACATCTTCATAAGGCTGTAGTTGGAAGTTGAAGATGATGTATTTTGAGCTGATGTGTATGTTGAAGTGAATATGCTCAATAACACTCTATGTGGAAACCAAATTAAATTTAATTAAGGTGTAGATGCTCAGAGCCTTTGGAAAAATCTGTAAAATAACATTCAAATGTGGCATTGTAATTCAGTTACTCTCCAGGGCTACACTTGCTATATTTTACGTTTGAACTAACACGGGTAACATGTCACATAGGTTGACTGTCACACACGGTGTGTGGAGTTTACAGGCTGGTCTATAGTTCCAAGTGGTAAGTGTTAACCTCCAAGAACAAGAAGACAGACAGGTTGGTGACAAGGCAGAGTAGTAGTTTTCCCACCCATTGGTCATATTTCCAAAAATTTAAGCCAACTTTAAGAGAAATCAATTAAAAATAGTCATAATATTGTTTTGTTGACTACTGAGACAGGAAGACAAGGAGAGAAGCAAACCCAAGCATACTTAAACCTTAGAGACCAAAGCTGGTTTTTAAAACTAAAATAAGATGTGAGGATGAAGTTATGATTCTGGTAATCTGAAGACAAGATGCCTTGTGTTGGGGGAGCATTTGAGCTAGACTGGCTGTAAGTGTCCTGTTTACCTTTGTGTCCTGTCTAAACTTAAGCAGTAATCGTTCAACTTCCTTCTTTGCTCATGACAAAGCAGACATGGTCCCTTCTGCCTCTGGGTATTGAAAACCAGCATGTAAAGATGATATTGTGATAAATCAGAATCATTGGAATCTTTGCTGGGTTGGTATAATGGAGGGAAGTAGAAGGATTGTTTACTTTTCAAGCAATCAAGAAGCTATTTCTGGATTTTTATTATCATACAGCATAACATTTATATTTATAATATTCCTCTGAATTTGTATCATGAAATTTCACAACGTGCATATTTGGAGATTTAATGGAGGTGTAAAGAGTAACTTTGAAAATATGGAAGTCTACCACCTAAAAAATCTGAAAATGGAAATTATGACAGAATTGAAGATTCTTTGGCTTCTTCCAAAGCTATGCTCTTTAAACTTTAGCATGCATTCAAATTCACTGAGAATCTTTTTTAAGATGTAGGTTTTGATTCCAAGGGATGGGGCCTGAGATTTTGTATTTCTAACAAGTTCCCTGGGGTGCTGGTACTACTGGTCCACAGAGCACACTTGGCCTAGCAAGGATCTGAGGAACACAAGCAACATGACAAATATCAAATAGAAAGATGGTTGCTTTTCTCCATCTTTGATTTTTGTAAATTTTTCCTCTGATTTTTAAAACTTGATCCATTTGTTTTCACCCTATAAGTCAGATTCAAGTGTTCTGCTTTGCCCCTGCCAACTTTCAGTTCTTTCTCAGAATATCAAAGACCTTTTGTTGGTCTCCAAATACCCCCCAAATTTCTGATAAACCAAGGACTCACAGAGATATACATTCTGGGCCTGTGGACAGTGCACTTGTGTGTTCAGGGTGGGTGGAAAGGTCATGCTGGGGGTCGAGTGACACAGAGGAGGGTGCCATTCACCCTAGCAGGCTTCAGTGCTCTGGTGACAGTGTACTGAGATGGACATTTTCATGGAGGGCGGGCAGGGTGTGCAGTAGCTGTGCTAACACCAGAGTTCCTGCTCTGGTCCTGGAGCTCTGACAGTTGTCAGTAAGCAGTAACAGTATCCATAAGCACAGAAACAGTACATGCATTGGAAGGAGAAATGAGTTTGTTCCTGGGACCTCTCAACACCTTGTGTTCTCCATGAAATCCTATAATATTTTCACTGCCTTGTGTACTGCCATGGACACGGTCTATCTCAGTTTTTTTTTTTTTTTTTTTTTTTTTTTTTAGCATCCTGGAAAGGAAATTTGTTGTTTTCAAAAGTGAACATCTGAAAAGTATATTCCCTCTAGTTTGGCTAAGATCTAAGGAATTATGATAAGTAGTGCATATCTATTATCATTGCTTAGCAGGTAAATTCTCTCACTCGTTAAAGAGTTCATGAATGTAGTTTCTTGAAATTAGGTCATTTATTTTGGTCTAAGTCATTGAGGATCAAAGGTCATAAGGAATCCAAAAGCCATTAGTCAGGGTTCTTTTCTGGACCCCTTAGATGTCATTGTACGAGTCACCCATGGCAGCCTGGGCCTGGCCTGCTGTCAGGGAGCTGGCAGGGTGCCTACTTTATTTCCAGTTTGCATAGATAAAAAGCAGAGCAGCTACTCTTGGAATCACTATAAAAATAAGCTTACATAAAATCTCCATTTGAAATACAGTATGTGTGTGCCCCTGCATGCTTTCTCTCAGGGTAACCATGGGACCTAGAAATCAAAATTAGGGAGAGAGGCATACATTTGGTAGCACTGTGGATTACCCTTTGTTTTGGTGCAGGCATTTATAATTAATTGTAGGTTTAGTGAAGACCAGATTCTCATAAAGAATTGTAATGACAAAACAAGCATTTTAATTTGCTAGTCTAAAATAAAAATAAAGACATCACTTTCACCAGTGTGTGTGTGTGTGTGTGTGTGTGTGTGTGTGTACATGTGTGTTGCCCTCCCCTTGTGGGAAAATTGAGGTATGTTTGGCAAGAATGACTTTTCATGTATCAGAAGGAGTGGACAAGAGATTTAGTCCATTCCACTCATTTACGTCCTCCACGGAGCCCTGTGAGTCTCAGGTCCATGCCTTGAAGTGAAAACGTTACTAAGACAACAGGTGCCCAAGACTTAATCCCTGAAAGGTACTCTATTGGACCAGATACCACGAGCACTCAGCAACATTCATCACTTGAGTGTTCAAGAGAGACTGAGGAAGCACTGGGGTGAATTTCCAAAAAAAGAAAAAAAAAATTTGAATTTTTAAAAAAATTAGACCTAAAAGTAAGTATCCTATTTGATCTATAGAAGGCTACTAACCATTATTCATTAATTTGCATGTGATTCTACAATGAATTATTGAATTCCCATTTTACAGATGAAGGAAGTAGAATAGAAAAAACTGAAGATCTAAGAAAAATCTTAAGTGTACAGTGAGAAAGAAAACATTCAGGGCCATCACTTTCAACCTCCTAGAGTGCTCTACTTCATACCCTGACATTTAAAATTATGACTTGTTATTGTTCTTGAAATTGCCTTGCATACACAGTTGACTGATATGACAATGGAAGTCCATATGACCTCACAGGGTCCTAGCTTTGCCCCAGCTATTGAAGAGTGATCAAGACAGCTCTGTGGTCAACCCAGGGCTGTGGGTCCCCTGCATAGGTCCTGTGTTGTCCCTAGAAGCCTCTGATACCTATATTACAGCAAGAGCAAGTTTACGTTTGTTGTTGTTGTTGTTGGTGGTGTGTGTGTGTGTGTGTGTGTGTTAGCAGGAATTACATATTGTCAGTAGGAGCCCATATCTAGGAATATTTTGTTTTTGGTTTGTGGGGAGACAGCTAGAATAGTCACCATGATTAGACAACCTAATCCCACCAAATAGCAGGAAAAGGCAACTTTCAAACACACTTTGTTATTTTTTCCTACCATAAATTATGGTTAAACTTAGGCCATTGAATTCCAACATCAATGGGGTCATTAAAGTTTTTCTTCCCCCCATGGAAGTTTCAGTGCTTTTTGAGAGACCACTGTGTACAAGAAACTATGTACATTGGGAGCTTCCTAAGACCTTTGAAGAAGGAATTTATCTACTTGGTGCAGTGCATAGAAGGAACTAGAGTTAGAACAGTTATGCGACAGCTACAACAGGCCCAGAAGATTGTGCTTGTGGCCATGTAGAGAGTTGAATGGTGGAAGATATCTTAGAGGTAAATTAGGCACCTCGCAACTGAAAACATTCAGCCACCTCCACGGAAACTGGACGTGTGTAAGGAGTTTTGGATCCAAAGAGTGCTCAGGGAGAAAAAGAGGAGGTCGGGGACAGACTTTAAGTGCTGCCTACTTTTGAAATCTGGAGTAAAAAAAAGCTAGAAAAAAGAGATGGAGGAGCAGTCAGGGAGGTATTTGATCAAATGTGGAGGCGGGGTACCCCGATTTCTGGAATGCCTTTCTGGTACAATATCAAGAAAGTTGAAGAATCCATTCCTCAGAATGAATCCAATATGGCCCCAAACTGACTGTCTTGCTGTCGTCCTCCCATCAGCTCAGGGCATCACCATGAACCCAGAAGCTCCAACCAGCAATTCAGGAGTCACCCTGAAGGTTCCCTGTCTGTCCCCTTCATGGGGTCTTATTTGTTCACTCCCTAACTCCCGACAATTTCTTCCTGCTAAATATTTTTCCATTCTCGTTCTCATTGCCACTGCCTTAGGTCAGGCTTCCAAGTCTCCTCCTTTCTCAGTTCCCCCCTCAACCTCCCTGCTTCTAACATTGATGCCTCATTTTACCATCTCCAAGGATTTTCTGAAACAAAACTTGACCAAGTCTCCCCCTACTTAAAATCCTCGGGATCTCCCTTGAGCTCCCAAGATACAAGCTAAACATTCTTGGCATGTGGTTGGAGAGTCCTTTGAAGTCTGACACTGATCCACTGAGAGCCCAGGCTCCTGCCTTCCCCTTTACACACATGCTTCCACACTGTGTGCAGACAAGTCTGAGGCTTCCAGTTACCTACAGGTGCTGCCTGCCCTGGCATTCTGTGCATCTCACATGCTGGTCCCTTGTCTGGGATTGTCACTTCCATGACCCACTCTCCACTTGACACTTCCCTCCATATCCTTCACAGCTTATCTTAACTGTCACTGCTTGGGGAAGCCACTCCTAGTCCTCCCAGGAGAGAGGAAATGGCCCTGGCCACCAGATCCATAGTGCCTTGAGGAGATTCTGACAGAGTTCTTATCGGTGCATTTAAAAGCTGCCTTCCTATTTGAGTTTAGGACCTAATCTTTCATCTCTATATCAGCAGAACCATATTATAGATGCTTGATAATATTTACTGACCAAACGAATGAGTAAAGTTTCAAAACAAAACTGTCCAAACCCTGGAAGTTTGTTATAAAGTAGAAGTTCTGGGGAAAATTCTGGTATAGGGATTAGAATATCATCCCAGTGACCTTCCTTTTTTTGCTCACAATCAACAAACTGACTTTTTATTTGACTGTCTCCACACTAGTTCATTATCTTCTGCTCTGGCTTGAATGTTTGTCATCTCCAAAACTCAGCATTAAATTTAATTGTTGGGCTAGGGCAGTAGCTCAGTGGTATAGTGCTTGCCTAGCATGCATGAGGCACTGGGTTCAATTCTCAGCACTGCATATAAATAAATAAAGGTCCATTGACTATATGTGTGTGTGTGTATGTATATATATATATATATATATATATATATATATATATATATATATATATATATATAGAAATTTAATTGTCATTGTAGTGTTAAGAGATGGGGCCCCTAAGAAGTGATTAGGCCTTTCAAAGAGCTGTTTTAGGCATTTGGAGGAGAAAGAAGTTGTTTTATGAAGTGTACAAGTGATTGTGCAGTGGAAGCAGCAAGAATAGACACATGTAATTGCTTTAGGAGGAAAAATTTGTTCAAAAGTTTGGAAAACGTTGGGCAAGAACTTCGGCCATGGTAATAAGAAGAGGTTTTACTTTTTTTTCTTTGTTTCTTTTTAATATTTAGAAGAAGGGAAATTTGAATCTGTTTACACAAAGAATTGAATTCACCCATCTTTTTTAATTTTTTAATTTTTTATTTTTTGGGGGGAGTATAGGGGATTGAACTCAGGGGCACTCAACCACTGAGCCACATTCTATTTTGTATTTTATTTAGAGACAGGATCTCACTGAGTGGCTTAGCACCTCACTTTTTGTTGACACTGGCTTTGACCTCGAGATCCTCCAGCCTCAGCCTCCCAAGCCACTGGGATTATAGGCACGTGCTATGGTGCCCAGCTGAATTCAGCCATATTTTCATGGGATTTTTACTGTGTTCTATGCAACTTGTTAATATCCTGTCTAGTTACTTAGAGAATAGAAAAGAAATCTTTGAAGATAAAAAATAGAGAAGAACTCATCCATGCAAGGAGGATCCAGGGGGGAGGGCGACAGGATCGAATCTCAGAATGACTTAGCAATAAGTGTGACCCTGCAGAAGAAGAAGACCTGGGGACACTTAAAAATGGAGAAGGCTACTGTTCCCTTCCTGGATCCTTTAGCAGACCCGAAACAGAGTCAACTAACGAATGTCTAAGAAGTAGGATTGGGAACTGGAGGAGAATGGAAGTCATGGGGGAAATTGTTCTTGGGAATGTAGTTGGCACAAGAAAAAGGAAAAAGAGGGAGTTTGGGGAAGGTGAAAGGATTTTCACCATGAGGTTGAGAATACATATAGCCCTAGACGCCACACTGTGACCAATGACTGCCTAAACTTCTAATAAGCACATTTCATAATCAACCTCTTTTTTTTGGGGGGCATGTTATAATTACGGTGAAATAATGAATTGTTAGTGATATTCCACAGGAAAACAATTGCATCTATTACTTAAAAATTAGTAGCGCTGGGAAAATTGATCAAACCCCAACCTGGTCCACATAAGTTGTACTATCTATCGTAAGTAGGTTGGTGAACTCAAGATTGCATTAAAGGTTTTATCTCAGTTTTGTAGGAAGTTATCATGCAATTACTGTACATTATCTTTCAGTGCTGGTCATATGAGAAGTTTGCAAACTTGTTGTTGATAACCTTTGAATGTGAGTTGTACGATAACCATGCAAATGCGGCTGTCTGCCGAGATAAAAATTTTTTCTTGCTATGATATTTGAAAGAAAAGGGGGATTATAAATTTAGTTAGAAAAAAATCTACACATCATTTGAAAAGATTTGACTATGTGAGTTAACAGGCAAACAATCTCAGGTATGCTTCTGAAATCATCCCTCTGCCAGAAGTTTCATTTTAGCCATAAGAAGGAGTGTTCCCTGTTCAGACACATTCCCTTAGCTTCACAAGTTGAAGTTGAATTGATCTTGACACCGCTCCAGAAGAGTCTACTGTTGTCTTTTGGGTCTGATGGCAAATGACAGATACCTGAATTTGTGAAACAAAAAGGCACCCCACACATAATGCACAGCTTATTGTCATACACAAAGGACAGTTGGTTCAGTGTGATTGTCGAGTCACAAGAGGACTCAACTCATCTGAGGTCTCTCTGCTTAAATAGGGAGGACTGCTGACCTGCGAACATGCTAAAAAGAAAATAGCCAAACAAATAAATAAATGGCTCAGTCGTCCTTCAAACGTGTCTTAGAAAAAGAATTAAAAATCGGTTTGCTATCCAGCTCTTTGAGGCAATGTCATGACAATGTTGGATAGCCAACTTCCAGTAGCTGGTTTACTGCAGGCATTTCTGCCCTTGTCTTTGGGATTACCCGTGTGCCATGTGCACAGTTACACAATGCATAAAGGCGAGGGTCATTTCTAGGACAGATAATTGAACATTAATACTCGCTGACATTGTCGAAGGAATGATATGTCAACCTGACAGGGCCTATGTGCTTACATCTGCTGATTGGCTGCGGACGAAGGCCCTCGTGTCAGGATCAGACCCCAGGCCTGGCTGCAGCAGGGCACAGGATGGCACAGCCATTAATCACGAGCTGCCATCTTGGGCCAAGAGAGCGTCTGCAGAATTGCTTGACATCTTGTGCGTGGCTGGCAAGTTGCATCTGTCGTGTTGTGGCTTGGGTAGGTTGGCTCTCGGCAAAACAACAAAAGGCAACACCACTGAAGACTCTGAGTTCACGTCAGCATACCAGAATGTTCAGTGGGCCAAATGTCCTTTATAAGGATTCCTTTCTGAAACTAGCTGTCCACTGTGAATAAATGGGCAAATCATAGAGGCTGAAACAGAGGTTCTGAGATGACATGTCTTTTGTTCCTGTGGGAATTTGTTTTGATGGATTTGGGGGTTCCTGACTCACCACAGAAAGGCAGCATAGTGAAGAAAGCAAACAAGAATCAAACTGAACTTACTTGCTGTGATTATTTGTTTCTTTTTGCAACAAAACATCAAATGCTTTAGGCAGGTTTCTGAACAGAGGAAAAAGAAGTCTGTGCAATTATTTTCTTGGCCCTGAAATCACATGAACAGCACTTTCCTGCCTCATTTATGATAAATCTTTAGTGAGTTAATCCTGTTGCTCCAGTATTTCCACAGCTAACACTGTATGGAGAACATGTATCCATTCAGAAAAAAGAAACATGGAACAATCACCAGGTCCTCTGACACTCAGCCCGACTGTGCCTTCTTAAAATAGGGGTAAATACTCTGATGGTGGTTACCCAGTGTAGATTTCTACTGTATAAAATGTTCTAAAATAGGGCCCCGGAGAGCATCCATTATCACATATTGGTTAACATCACAGATTTTTAAAATCCCAGTTGTATTTGATCCATGAAGGAAAAAAAAAAAAAAAGACCTTTCATCTGTAAAATCTAGTTTCTCTTTGTTATTAAAATAAATGAAGCCATTAAACAAAATATATGCATGTGATAGTTGAGTTCATCATTTGGCATCATCAAAATGATGGAATTTTGCATTTTTTAAAAGTCAGTGCTGCCGTTTTAGGAGGTTTGATGTAAAATACAGAATCCAAATGTGCCGGAGGTTTCTGAAACTTTATGACATTACCTATGTTTTCACCTTCAGTTTATTTATTTATGTTTTTCTCTACCTCCCTCAACAACAAAAGTAGGATTCTATTTGAGAGGGTTAAAACAACAACAACAACAAAAAAGCAACATCCCCCCCCCCAAAAAAAAATCCTGTGACCAAATGAAGTAATTATAACTATTGATGAGCTCATATTGTGAATGTGCTGGAATTGAAATAATTTCCAAACACTTTATTTCCAAAGGTTTGTTTTTAATTACAGCAGCATTTGGTTGGCATGCAAGGGTGAGTTCTCATTCTTGATCTATCCTAGTTGGAGCCCAGGCCAAAAGATTCTCTGCTCCCTTTTCTCGAGAGCACACTTTTCTGCCAAATGTGGCGCTTGTCCCCTGCCAAGGAAGGTGGGCCGACTGCCACTCCTGACTTCCAGCCACCAAAAGACAAAGGCTCCTGACATCCTGAAGTCCAGCAAGCCAGAATAGGCCTCACACCTTGAAGGATCTAGATTATTGATTCCCGTGCCCCATAGATTTTATAATATAGAATATTTTCTCCGTGCCTGGGTCAGTCCCCCAGGGTGATTTAGGCACTTACGGGAATGTGTGACCCTGTGAAGGCCTCGGGAGGGTCATTTAATTGTCTTGACTCATCCGTCTGCAGCCTGAGCCCAACTACACTGCCAATCTCACCTCCTCACTTTTCTAGAGTTTTCTTTTTTACTCTTTTCACGAGAACATAGTAACTATTTATTTACTTCTGTGAAGCTCAAACTCAAGAGGAGTCATAGATGAGTATAAAATATCCAGTAGGGAAAACATAACCTTTTTTTTTTTTTTTTTTAGCAGGATCAGCTATATCATTTTTGGGGAGTGAATACTGGGGATTGAACCCAGGGGTGCTTTACCACTGAGCTACATCCCCGCCCTTTTTTTTTTTTTTTTTTAATATTTTATTTAGAGACAAGGTCTCTCTGAGTTGCTTAGGGCCTTGCTAAATTGCTGAGGCTGGCTTTGAACTCATGCTCTTCCTGCCTCAGCTGCTGGAATCATAGGCATGTGCCACCAGGCCTGGCCAATTACATCATTTTTGGAGAATATGTAAATTCTCCACATAAATTGTACTGAACTCTCCCCAAAATTATTTCAAGATGGTGACAGGAGTTCATGAATTCAAGTGTGGACACCTTTCTGTGTGGGTCCTGGGGTACTGTACTAGTAGCACATCCTGAAGCCCTCTCTGTCTTTACACATCCTGGAAATGAGTTTGTTCAGATAAAGAGAATCACAAGAAAATATTAAGATCTAATTTAACACAAGAAAGAAAACAAAACAAAACAAAACAAAACAGGATTACCTAGCCAGATCTTCTTCCCTGGCAATCGAGGACTATATTACATGTATTTTTACATAGATTAATTCAATCTTAGGAGTAATCTCAGACTCAGCTACTGCTGACTGAGCACTAAATATATGCCAGACACTAAACTGGCAATGTGACATTGTTGTCTCCTTTGAGTGCCACCAGTTTTGTTACCCGCATTTTACTGCTGAAAAGGGAGCCATGGAGAACTGACCAGCTTTGCATAAGGTTGTACAGTTAGGATGGGTTCTAAATACTTCAGTTACCTAACTAACTCTGTACACCCAACTGCACCTCTTGAAACCAATTTCTCTTAAAATGTTGTCCTTTAGATTTGCCATTCGTAAATGTGTAACCACATCACTGAAGCATAAACGGACTTAATGACTACTCTCCTGGCCTAAACAGGCTGATTACTCTGCGCATGGGCCTGAACTCTCTTAGCAAGTGACTTAGGAAGGGGGAAAATTAGGGTCCTTGTGTATGTAATTAGCAACCTATGTCACTAAAGAAATGGCAAAGAAAAGCACACTAAATAAAGCAAGACGATATCTAGTTGTTTCAAAGAGGAACAAACTAACATGTCATTGGGTAAAGATACTTCCTTCTCAAAGTCTGTTTTAAAGGGGCAAATGCTATTATTTAAGGCTTTTTAGCATTACCAGTTAGATTACTTATACAAGTTTTCTTGACTCAGTGATAGCAACTAAAATGTGTATTGCTGTTTGGTTTCAGTTTTAGTTCTTTGTCTGATCCTAGGAACAGGGTAATGCATGTTTACACATTGTAACAGGCTGGGCCCACTATCTCATAGTAGGTTTCTGACCCATGTGACTACAGCTTTTTCCTTTATCATTAACAAGATAAACTTTGAGCTTCAGCAGAGTGTAAAGAGAGCTAGATTGAGAAATAGGAGGCCTGGGCTCTAGGCCTACAAGCCACAACTTCCAGGCCAACATAACCCCACACAACCTGCATGTATATATATCTACCCTGAGATTTGGTTCTGCTCTTATGGAATAGGAGGTGGGCAACGTTACAGGCCCTTCCAACCCCATCAGCTAGTTCTGAGGCTCAATGTTATAATAAAACACAATAAAAATATCTTTAGTAAAATATAATAAAATGAGAAATGATATGTAAATATAAAAGATCACCCAAACTCAAAGTCATAAAAAGTGTGAGTGTGTGTCAGGGGCAAACTAGTTTTTGAGTTAACTTTGATTAAATACCTTTATTTTTTGCCAATCTTATCTGATAATCTTGCTGATGATAGGTCCAGGTCCTTTCTCACTCATCTCAGATGTTTCATGGACAATCTATGAAAACCTCACAGAAATAAGAACACATCTGCACTAGCATATCCCTGTCTAGTTAGAATGAATTAATTGGGAAACAAATACTGGGGATTGGCCCAAATTTTGACTAAGATTCTTTTCTCTTCTGTAATCCACTCTGGAGACAGACAGTGAATTCACATCAATAAATGCTTCATGAAGTCAGAAAGGGTTTGCTTAAGAAGGTTCATAAAGATAAAGGTAATCTTATTACTAAAACAACTTGAAGTTTTTAGGTGTTTTTTTTTTTTTTTCTTCATTCTTCAGGGGAAATTCTCTTTCGTTTGATTGCAAGATAAGGGTTTTGTTGTTAACCAAGATAAAATATAGTGCTGAATAATCTCTTAAATTAAAAATTGAAGTGTATGTTACAAAGAATAGAGATAATTAAATAGCTTAGACTACAATGGGTAAAAGGGAAAGAGTTTTCATGAAAATTAGCTTAGTAAAGGTAAATTGCATTTGAATCTTAACTTCAGATCTGGGTGCTCTGCTATTTGGCATATGTTGAATTGATAATGCCTGTGTGTTAAAGAATTCTGATTGTTTCTTTTGCCTCTCTCACAGCTTATAAAAATGCAAGCAGGCCCATCTAATGAATATTAATAACAGTGATGTCTAGATAACACATAAACCCCCTGGATCTGTGGACTTTGGATGCAGTAGTCAGAGAGGATTTCTGTGACTCTATTTAATACCAAATTTACATACTTTTAAAGAATAAACATCATCTTAATATTTTAATATCCATATTCCAAAGTGGAGATTTTAGTGAAATAAAAAGCTTAATTTTCCTTCCCTGAACACAATGTTCACCAAGGTCTGCATTTTAAGAGACAGGAAACTGTTAGCTAAAAAAGAAATTAACTTAATCCCCCTTCATTAAGTTCCAGTCTTTTTTTGTTACTTAGAGACAAGTAATAATTATACCCGTAGCAATGCAAAGCATGTTTTACACTTTTGTTATACAAAAGAACTGCCCGTCGTTAAGGTGACAGCAAAAGAAAATGAGAACATTGATAAATACTGATTTTTTTTTTTTTTCCTGAAATCTTCACTGGCTCTTGAAAGTAAAATCCACCAGGTATCTGAGAGGCATTTTAATTCATTAACTGCAAAACTCTACACATGTGATTTGAGAAAATGTCAATCAACTAGCTAAACAATATTTTCCCAGCTAAAGTTATAAACACAGCAGCTCAGTGGGTGGAAAAATATCTAAAATGACTACATATTCTAGTTCTTTTATAATGCATAAAAGGTGGGCAGTTTTTTTTAAAGTTTATATCTTTTAGATGGAACTTTCAGCAAAAGCACAGTAAATCCCAACAATATATACTATTTAAAGCCCTCACTCCTCTCTCTCTTTCTCTCTTTCTTTGGCATTGTGAAAGACTTTTGAATTTTAGCTTTACAAAGAGGGGGAAATCATTAAAATGTAGTTTGTACCATTACCTTCATTATTTGTCATCTTAATGGCTGTTCTATAGTTTTCATTGCACCTTTAATGGTAAGCTTGGTCAGGAGAGGTGAGTGGGAATGTGCACATACTTGGCTGCGAAGGCTGCCTGAGAGTGTCTGCTAGCTGGGCTTCAATCCACGTCCCTGTAGATTTTAATGTCCCCACAGACTGTTGGCAGCCTGCTTCCAGCTGTGGCAGGCATGATGCAGTGAATTGCTTTTGAATGTTCTTTACTCAAATAGGCAGTAATTACAAGCTTAAAGAGGTTTAGTGGTCCAGTAAACTACATAATCACCCCTGAATTAGCCCGGGCTCATCAGTTGCAGTCCAGCAAGCTCCAGTCTGCTGTTTGTATGCAGCCTTGATCACATAGCAACCTGATCAGCAGGTGTGGAACAGCCAGAGTCCCCCATAAACACAACTGTCTACTGGGGACAATGATCTCTAATGAGATGAGGCTACACCATCACTGTAATTTAAGTGGGAAAATTAGCACTAGAGAATGAGCACCAGTTCCAGGGGTCTTGAGTCATATTGGGAGGAGAACTCTCTCTCTCTGTCTCTCAAAAAAAAAAAAAAAAAAATCTCACCAAATGTACTGTTCTGCTTCTAACATAGGGATACTTTATTCTTTATACAAGGATTTCTTTCCCTGAATATTTAATAAGAGAAGACATCTGTAAAGGCAATAATGATAGTAGTCAATAGACTCATTCCAGAATGGTGGGGGTAGTATTTCATCTGCCTTGTCTTCTCTCTTAAAGGCTTCAAAACACTTTTGCTTTGATTTTTAAAGTGGAAAAGTGTTCCTCAGGTTGGTGATGGGTCTCCTTTGAGCCAGAGCACTCTCTAAAATAGCAGAGATGAGCTGTCTTTTGAAAAGGACTCTTCCTTTATTGGAGTTTATTGTATGAGTGAGTCATGAACTTTCTTTTTGGAAAAGTGGTCTAGCTTGGCATGCTGTTGTTCTGTTGTGGGTGTTGAGGTGGAATTCTCAGGAAAGAGCCTTACTGTTGAGACTCTCTATCCTTCCTTCAGTTCTGAGTGAGGCACTGCTAAGACAGAGAACTTGGATTTCATCACAATGGGTTCCGGGAGTGGGAAGGGAACTTTTGCGACAAATAGACTAACCCAACCTAGGGTGGATTAGGGAGAAACTTTGGGGGACATTTATACACTGATACTAAGAAAGAAAAAGTGAAATATCATGGTAATTAAGACATGGGCAGTGAGACTGACCTCAAGGTCAAATCCCAGCTCCAACCTGCTTGCAAGTAAATGAGAGTCTGTGCCTCCTCAGTTTCTTCTGTAAAATAAAAGGGCTGGGGATGTGGCTCAGTGGTTAAGCACCCCTGCGTTCAAAATAAGGGTAAAAATATTTTCCTCATAGACTTACTATAATGGTTAAATGAAAGAGTACCTAAAGCACTGAGAATAGTGTCTCCACAGAGGCAGTTAACTTGAGCAAAAGCTGTACTGTTTGGGGAGATGTGGAACTGAGTGAATAACTGTGGAAACGAGGATGCCGATTTTCTGATATTTGTCTGAAGTAATCTACTTACAGAGCCAGTTGAGAAATTTTTGGTGTCTTTATCTTCAATAACACTCATTCATTCATATAACAAATATTTATTGGGTACAGAATGGACTAGTTGCATCATGAATGGGAATAGAATTTGTGTGTTTTTATTAGTAGTCTACGAAAATGAAATGGTTTTGAATGTAATTTAACTCATATTTGATTAAGAATCATGCAAGAAATGAAAGTAATTGGAAACAAACACACACGCACACACACACACACACACACACACACGCACCAATTTATTTCAAAGCAGACAGTTTAAGGCGTATTGGAATGTGGTTGGATGGAATAACAGGCATTTGAGTCTATGATCCTGAGGAATGTTCTTGTATATAACCTATCATCATTCCCCTGTTTGTAAGCAGTGTTATAAACGCTAATAACATGATGGACATACTAGTTGCTATTGAGTTTTCTGTTGTATTAGCAAAATCTACTTTGGGCTCCATTAACAGAACCAAGTTGTGGAAATACAAGATACATGTGCACATTAAGACAATAGCTTCTTTATATAAAGAGGAGTAATCATCATACACACTCATTGGAATGAAACAGGGTTGCTCGAGCCATCCAAACAAAAGTTTGGAAGTGAATTTTCCCAATTTACATGTTACCACCAAATTACAAATCCCAGCTGTGTAAGCTAGAAAAGGTTTTGTGTCCTTTCTGTCCCCAACTTTCTTCATCTATCAAATGGGTATAATAGTTGTACCTTCTTCTGAAGGCATGTGTGAGAATGCATATTTATGAAGTATTGGGAACAACACCTGTTACCTTCTTATTCCCTAAAGCACACGACAATTGAGATTTCTACCACATTTACTAATATGACTAAGCTACTATCAGTAAAGCCCCTTGGACTGGATGTTTCAGGGATAATGTGGGGAAAGTCCTGATGAACTTTCATCTGCAGAGCAGAAGCACTCAGTTTTTAGGCAGAAGTGATGGGTAGAGTTCTCTGCTTAAGGCACACCCCAATAATAAATTCATTTATACCCCCTTATATTATGGTTTAGATTAAAAAGAGAAAGAAAATTAGTGTAAGTGTCGACAACTGGGGAAAGTCAAGGACAGACCTGGCATTAGTGCTAAGTAGTTGTGAGCCCTCAGGCATGTTTTCTGACCTAGCCAAGCCTCAACTTCCCCATCTGTGAAGAGAGGTTAAGCATAATCCTCGGTTGTGGGAGTCATCAGGAGTACATGATATAATGCACGTAATGTGTTTTTTACTGACAGACACTAATTCAAATAAGCTGTTGTTTAGAAGGACACCTGAAAATGAAGCATGAGCATTCTTCCTTATCCCATTCCTGCCCCAGGCTCCTCCCATCCTGGGCTGTTTTCCTTTAATGGTCATTGTGTGTTTCCTAATATAATCATGATCTTATAATGAACTCAGGGTGTTCATTAACAATCATGACTCTTCAAAATTCATTCACTTCATGAATTTTAGTACTTTTAGGAAGAGGAGATAAGTAGTTGCTAGTTTAGAGTCTTATATATATATGTCTTTTATATTTATGCTTAAAATAGTTCTATAACATATATAGCTAATGAAGAATAGATTGAAAACATTGTTATCATTGTAGACTTATAAGTAACTATAGAAAAAAACCACAAATACAAAGGACTAAGAAATTTTTTTTTTTTGTACTGGGGATTGAATCCAGATGTACCACTGAGCCACATCCCCAGCGCTTTTTAAAATTATTTTTTAAATTTTGAGATAGGTCTTGTTAAATTGCATTGCTTAAAAGATCACTAAGTTGCTCAGCTGATCCCAAACTTGCGATCCTCTTGCCTTAGCCTTCTGAGTTGCTGGGATTAGGCATGTGCCACCACACCTGGTGTGAAACTCTTTGTATAAATATCTGTCTTTTTTATTTAGTGTTTTTATTTTATATTTAATTTATATTTAGAAGAAATTAAGAGATCAATTAAAATTAATCCCAGCAGCTTGGGAGGCTGAGGTAGGAAGATCAGAAGTTCAAAACCAGCCTCGGCAACTTAGTGAGGCCATAAGCAACTCAGAGAGACCCTGTCTCAAAATAAAAAAAATAAAAAGGGCTGGGGATGTGGCTCAGTGGTTAAGCATCCCTGGGTTCAATCCCTGGTACCATAAATAAATAAATAAGTAATCAGATAGATAGCCAAGTATAGTGGTCCACACCTGTAATCCCAGCAACTTGGGAAGCTGAGGTAGGAAGACCATAAGTTCAAGGCCAATCTCAGCAACTTAGTGAGGTCTCATCTCAAAATAAAAAGGGCTGGAGATGTAGCTCAGTGCTTAACTTCCCCTGGATATAATCCCTGAAACTAATAAACAAACAAACAAACAGATAAATGAAGAAAGAAAGGCATTTTATTACTGGCTTCTTATAATTGGCTATAAAACAATGTTTCTCTTGCTATGCATTACAAATATGGTCTCATTAGTACACAAAACTAAGATTGTGATGAAATATCAGCCAGCGTCCCACTTTTCCTTCCATACCTATGTCATTTCCACGTGATAAGATCAAGTCTACAAATTCCTACATGACTTTCCTACTTGCACGCCTCCACTGGCGACTTCCTATAAAGCGCTGCTGGATACACAAGAAGTCAGGGCTGTCTGCAGAATGACTCCGCTGGCCTTCAGAAAAAGCTAGTGCTAAGCAATAAATGGAGCACATTGAGTCCCGAGCAGCTAGGCAGTCTGGGGGTGCTGACGGAGAATTAAAAAAAAAAAAAAAACAGGTCGAAATTCTGTGACCCCACTGATGATGCTCCAAACATGTTTGGCTTCTCAACCATCATCGACGTTGCCGCCCTTCGGTCTTCTTTTGATTCGGGCCTGTGTGAGGATGCAGGACTCAACTACTATGCATTCAGGCTATGTTCTTCCACTGCACGGTGCACTGCTTTTGTAATGCAAATGGGAGGCACAAAGTGTCTCTTTGATAATGTGCAGTCAGAAGACAAAAAAGCATTCATGGAAACAGTCAAACTAATTCATAAAGCTGAAAGACAATAGGGAAGCATTATGGATTTTTTTAAAGGAAAAAAAGTATCCTAGATCAATGTAATTGTCACAGTGTAAGCTATTCATAGTCAATGCATAAGGGGGAAATGGCTGCAAGTTTAAAGTGAGAGAAGTTTCCATAGGCAAAAAAAAAAAAAAAAAATCAGATTAAACAAATATGAGTATATTTGGTTAGCAGATTTCTGCCTATGTTCCGGGAGCTCAAATATATAGGTAGGTATTTTAATTTAGATCCATAGACAAAAACTTAGAAGTTTTTAAGGAGCACAGAGACCTAATGGTTAAAAGCCATATGGTGGGTTTTTTTTCTTTTTTTTTTTTCTCTTAAAGGGAGTATCTCTCCATCACATACCAGAGTTTAGCTCAAGGTCAACTTATATTAATGCATTAAACTTAGCTGTGGAGGAGGCATAGGGCTGGAGGAAAAAGGATAAAAGAAGTTCCGAAATTGTTCTTCCAACATATTCAGCCAACCAACAGAACATTGCCTTGATAAGGCTTATATTGGACAGTTGCCATAATTCCTCCTGTTAGATCGGCTCCTCCGGTACCTATTCCCATACCTTTTAAAGTATAGCATGTAACATTTTGCTTGAAAATTGCTTCCACCTCTATTGCTTTGTTATAGCTGTTTTGCAGTTTCGGTATAGAGGCACTGCTGTGTCACAAGAAATTACTAATCTGAGGCTTGAGAAGGGGCAGTGTAGCCTTCCATTATCTCACCCGAGAGCTCTGTACAGGATTATTTTCAAATTTTCTGCTGCCATTACAATGTGCTGTTGGAGTGGGCAAGGCCGTGAGGGAGGGGACGTTATTGAAACTTGGTTACCAGGGTAGATAAGATAAAGTTCATCACTGTCTTGGCATCCGCGTTTGCAGCCAGGGGTGGACATTTTGATGAAAGGAGTGCATTTGGGCGAGGATGTTGTTAAGATATAAGGCTGGACATTTTCCATCTGTTGTGTACTGTAGAGTTTCTCTCTTTCCCCATTGATGCTCCTCTGGAAAAGTCAGTTCAATTGTTTAAATAAATAAATTTTCTTCCAAGGTATTGTAAACTCGTAAATACCAGAAAACCCACATCAGTACCTCCTCTCTCGCGCCAACCTCAACAAATAAAACATTGTGCTGAGATAGCTTTCTTTAGAAAGTTGCTGTTTTCTTTCTGTCACTTTCTGTCCTTTGTGCCCAGTAAAATGACAGCTCTGACTTAACTTTCATCAAAGCTCATTTTGGCTTTATTTTTTTTTAATATTCTTTATTTCCATTAGTCAGGGCACATATACCAGGGGCCATTTTATGCTTTCTTGGGGTTTTTAGGCAATCACTCCATACTGGGTCATTATTCGAAGTTATCCTGTAGATTCAGAAACACGTAAAGAGTGTCACATGCTTTAGAAGTCAGGGTGTTGATTATTGAAAGAGTGATGATCACTTTGTGAGTTCTTCCTGTCAGCTGGGGTCCCATGGCCCACAAGCCGCTTATACCCTTTGAGTCCAGCCTCCCTTCTCTCCCCAGTGAAACCAGCCTGTTCCACGTGTGCAGGTTTAATGCTGGAAGGGAGGGTCAGCTTTACCCATACATAATCACTGTTTTATGGCTTTCCCTCATTCCTGAGGTGTTAATGCAGATCAAATGGGAAACACTCCAGACAGAACCCTTGCAGCTACCGGGATGCCTGTCTGCCCCCCCCCCCCCCAATCGTTAATTCTTATTGTAAGATCTAAAGGTAATTTTGTTTGCTCTCTTAATGCCTTGCAGGTCTCCCAGTGGCCCTTACATATCCTTTCTCAAATTCCCTTCTTGATCAATTGTTTGCAAATAATTAAGCTTTTAAGAGATAATGGCATGAGGCTAATGTACACAACAAAGACAGGCCTCCCTCACTGTCTATTGGACTGTGGTCAAATTTACTCTGATATCCCAGAGTGATGAGGTTGATTGGTATATCAGGCAAGTGCAATAAGTCTTTCCCTCACCAGAGCCTACTGATCTTTTTTAAACGAGTGTCCTTGCCATGGAGATGTCATAAAGCAAAGGTTTGCAGGAAAATGGCAAGGGTGACGTGGCCCTTAGCTGCCGTGTTTTGGAATGGATTTCCCAGGTTCTCCCTAAAATGGCCCTTTTCAGGGATCACTTTTTGTTTCTTGAAAAATGCCTGCCTTTGCCAATGCCTGCTGCATGGCCTCCCCAGCCCTGTGGGTGGAACGCAACGGGGCTTTGAATGTTTTTACAGCAGTCTTGCCCATGGCATGTTGGGTTTTTGTCAAGTCATTTTTTAAAAAAGTCTACAAAGGAATAGCTCATAGAGTCCACCAAAAGCTTATCTAGTAAAGATGCATAGGATTTAAGACATTTAGACATATTGGGTTTCAGTTTTAAAGCCTACTTCTTAGTGAATTTTTGTGGATTAGCTACATGAAGTCATGGCTTTCATGTGATTTGAGCAATTATAGATTTTTTTTTTTTTTCAGGGAATTGAAAGTTTGTGGGACAGGCCAGGAACTCTGAGAAAAAGAAAACATTCAGTTGAGTTACCTTGGACAAGGGCTTAGACATTCTGTTGATACCTTTGTCCCCCCCTTAGCAGTGACCAAATTATTTTGAATTTAATTTTGTTCACACTCATTCATTTCTTTATAGATATCTTTTAAAAATTATATATATATATATATGTATATCTGAACAACTGAAAATTGCTTAATGGAGACAAAGTGCTGGGTCTCCATAGCTTGAGGCTGAGCAGCAATTACACTGCATGAAATTAGACACAGTTTGTTCCAATTACTTAAAATCAGATCACATGAAAAGTGACAGAGGGAAAAAGAAGATAGACCTTTCTCATTTTATGATAAATTATGAAATCAGAAACTACATGATGTGAAAAAAAAAGAACTGAAATTTGCCCTGAAATTTTGAAAGCCAAGTTCCTATTCTTTGATGATTTTAATGATCCAGAGAGAATGTTCCCGACACCACTTGCATAAGTAGAATATGAACTCAGTCTGCTTTATAAGAATGTACGTAAAACTTGCTCGCAAACAGGCATGCAAAATTCTCTTGGAAACACAGGACAAATAAATTACTGTGACAATTCTCAATTTTCAGAGTAACTAAAGATAAATGGCATAAATATTAATTTTTATCCAGTTCTGGTCATAACATTAAGACACAACTAATAAGATGGGGCAAAAGGCATTGCTTTTCAGCTGTTCTGAAGAGGGACTGTTGACTCTTGAAAAAAAATCACTGAAAGGAATTTCTATAGGACCTGGAAAACTGTAAGCATATAGTATTACAGAAAATATTACAGATTAGAAATTGTCTGCATGTCTACAGCTTCATATGGAAAATAGTTGCCAACAGCTAGATGTTAAGATTTGCATATTTCAAAATTCACTTTATAATTAGTTTTAGGTAATACTGTAAGAACTGCTAGTGTGAGTAATTTTTGCATTTGATAGATCTTAGAACTCTAGGTGACAAAATCAAGGGTTTGAAAAGTTGTCCTTTGTTCAAAGATGTACAGTCACCCTAATTTATACAACCTCATGGAGTCATTTATATTATGTACAATTATTCAACTAGCATAGAGATATAACTACTATATATCAAATTATAACACAGTATTCTGTTCATAGGATAAGATATTCATTTGTTTTTTGTTGTGTAGTGAACTGTTATACAAGTAGGAGGGTAATGGGTTGCTTATAACTCAATTTCCAGTGATAAGATTTTTGCCTACAGTGGCCAGTATTATGTTGAGTAGGGTCATTGTCACTTACAATCTGAGCCTAATATGAGTTTTGTATGCTTTTATTTTGAAGAGAATGTGTCGATAACACTTTTAGGAAAGAAGCAAATAAAATAGTGTCATGGATTTCAAGTTAGATTATTTATACTTTGCTTTATTTATTTATTTATTTTGGTACTAGGGATTGAGCCACATCCCCAGTGGGGA
This sequence comes from Callospermophilus lateralis, assembly GCF_048772815.1. Lineage (NCBI taxonomy): Eukaryota > Metazoa > Chordata > Mammalia > Rodentia > Sciuridae > Callospermophilus > Callospermophilus lateralis. The sequence goes on from NC_135318.1 coordinate 53,819,429, forward strand.
TTTTTAATTTTTATTTTGAGACAGGGTCTTGCAAAGTTGTTTAGGGCCTTTCTAAGTTGCTGAGGCTGACCTTGAACTTGTGATCCTCCTGCCTGAGCCTCCTGAGTTGGTGGGGTTATAGGCATGTGCCACTGTGCCTGGTGGGTTGTTTATACTTTTTGTGGGCTTTGAAAGAAATCTTCTTATGCGTTTAGGTGTCGCATCCAAGTGCAGAGTGTCTGTATATCTTGGTATGTTATAGCTGTTCTCCTGGTTCTACAGCTATTTCTTGATTTCCTATTAAGTACAAGTCTGGGCTTTGAGGATAGTAAAAAAGGAAGAAAAATGGTTTAGAGTTGGTAAAGGAGTGGGAAGAGACACCCTTCCAACAAGGAAGCAAATAATTAAAACTAGTGTTTCACCTGCTAGTAGGGAAATAAAGAAAATTTTGATGTGAAAAGATGAGGTGGGGAGATGAAGAGTGGGGAGGTACAGCTTGACCCTGGAGCCCTGAGAGTGACATCCAGAAAGGAGCCTGAGTGACAGGGAGAAACTTGGCATTTTGAATATAACAGTAAGAAGATGGTGTGGGTGGACAAAGGGGAGGGACAGGAGTCAGAAGAAGGCAATAAGATCTGAGGGAGGTGGGCTGCGCTGCATGGTGGCCGTCTCGCAGGCTGGGATAAGCAGTCTGGAGGTCTTTGAACAGGGGACATGTATGGGGATTATCCAAGGTATTTGCCACATCCTTTGGTCATAGTGGGATTTAAACTCTGGAAGGGAAGGAGGAAATATCACTGACCCCTGTCTGCTGTGGGCCATCCCTTCTGCTGGCCAGTTTCCTCACCTGTAAAACAAGAGGAATGATAGATTCCATTTATGTCACTCAAAGGACTATAATGGGGATTAATTACCATCCTGTCTGTAATATACTTGAAGCTCTTTAGAGAAAGGCACTAAAGTCCATGAAAGCAAAGCCTTATTCTAATTGTGTATTTATTGATTAAGTGACAATCAAAGACAATGCTTATGGGAAAAATTGCTATATCTCTGCTCTCCACAAACGTATCCCATGTGTATAGATATAGAACATATTTAAACTTACATATAAGAGCATTGAAGTAGTCATTAACAAGTCTTTTTAGCATCTAATCAGACATTATTAATGAGATTAAAAGCTATGTTAATTATCATTCAATAGACCAGAATTTAGTTTCCATGGCACAGATAGTTAAATTAAGGGTTGTGGGGGTGCCCTTTCCCATTCATAATGGAATAGAGGGTTGACTCTCAGAACAGTTTTATCTATGGAGAATTCCTAGGGAAGTCACATTTCAAGCCAGTCAGTGTCTCCATGGACAGAAACCACATCCTCAGCGATTCTCCCAGACTTTTTAGAAATGTGTATTGAAAATTTAGATATACTTGATTATTGAACAAAAAGTGTTTTTGCCAAAGCTAGTTTTAGTAGCATTCCAAACATTCTTTTGAGAAGGGATGAATTTCATTTTCTTATTGAATCCTGTTGTACTTCTTTATCCACTCTACCTTGTGAGGAACATAACTGGGTTTGTTGTTAGCATGCAAAAAATGCTGATCTTTGACCTTGCATTGGTCTATGTGCAGAACCCTAGCATGTGTCAACATTGAGACATGGAAACCAACTTGGGATAAATTTTGTTTGTGCTTTGCTGAAGAGCTAAAGTGAAAAGTGGTTTAAACAAAATATACCCACTTTGATTTTGCTATTTGCATATGGCAATATGGTATCTTAGAGGGAGAATGTCAACTTAGTGCTGGGGACCTCAGCAGATTGTTGGTCAAAATGCTTTCTCAGAATTCCGTGGTTCAATGAAAGGGTTTAACCAGGATATGATACACTTGTAGATGGTTTAAAAAAACAACTCTTGTCCTTATTTTAGTGCTATAAAAATGTAGTGAAGATCACACTAAACTTTCTGTTTGCAACAAATAAACTTGTTAAAGGATCAACTCAGTATCAAGGTTCTGCAAGTATCCTAAGTAGCTATTTATACACTTCACTAATCTTTGTAATTGGCTTGTCTTTTACTGCCATTAATTAGATGATGTAGTATTCCATTAATAAGAGTGACACACCTCAGCATTTTTACCTTTAATTATAGACTTCACTAGACACTTAGGTTATTGACAGAATGGCCTAAATATTGCCTGATGTACACATATCCTTTTTGTTCCCTTTCAGCATCCTTACCCTTCTGAAGAACAGAAAAAGCAACTGGCCCAAGACACAGGACTCACCATCCTGCAAGTGAACAATTGGTAAGCAATCTGGCCTTGTGTTTACACACAATCTGTTTCCCTCTTTGGCAACCTGCAGCTAATGTTTTGCATTGAGAAGCCACACCCAGTCTCTGCAGCTTGTTGAGCCAAAGGTGAAAACAAACTGTTGACTGATATGTGAGAACACTTTCTAGTATGGAAAATAAAACTGTGTTTTGCCTTCCACCTCTTTTATACTTTGACAGGTTTTATGCGTGGGATGAGTCTGTGTTTAGCTCACATTCATGATGGCTCTGATAACATTTGGCTTTCTTTGACTCTTTTTTCTTAAGGATAATCGATAGAGTGTCATCTTCTTTTCACACGAAAACCCACCATCACCTATCGATCAGTTTTAAATTCATGGAATAACCAAATTCGTTTAGAATTTGTTAAGGTTACGCGGGCAAGGATGGTCTCCCCATTCTCTTATCTCCCAAATATTTAAAGGGAGAAATTGTGTTGCTACTCTGAAGCTATTCAAAACCTGATGTGTCTCAGGACTATGCAATACTATTTCTAAATTGGGTGTAAATTCCTGATTTGGGGCAAAGCTGGGATTGTGCACCAAGTACCAGACAACAATATTCTGACTTAATATATGGCGATGTGGCAACGAGGCTTTGAGAAAGTATGATTTATTACCCTTTGTGAATGTGCTGAAAGCCAGGTTTCATATAATCACCCAGGGCTAGTGTCATATTTGAAGGGTATTGAAATCCAATATCCCCTACAACTAAGTGTATCTAATTAATTGTCCTAATATTTTTAGATTAGTGTTTATGGTGGCGAAACCTTATCCTCTTTGATGTAAAATCCAGAAAAGGCCCAAAGCCCGGTTGGGGAAAGGGGAGTACTGGGAATGCCAGTCACAGACAGAAGTATTTCTTTCTGTTCAATAAGTGTCAAAGATTAATATTACAGAATCTCTGATTACATGGCCTAATCCATTTTGGTGAATAAATTCGTTCTTGATGTCCATTGCACCTAAATTAACAGACCCTACCCTGTTAGAGAGCCTGGGTGCCTTTGGGAGAGATTTCAGATATATTAAACCCCATTACAGAAAATGTAATTTCTGTCAATATAATCCCATGTATTCTTCAATTTAGTATTTTAGAGATAACAAGCTACTTACAATATATTTGCCTTTGGAGGATTAATTTACAAAGTGCACTATCTGCAAGACACAGACAGACTCACACAAGCATTGCTTGTAAGGGTTATCAATTTCTACGACCTTACCGCAGTCTTGAGAGATCAATTTTTGCAGCCCTTTTAGTCAGTGGAGAGGGAGCCCACCCAAGGCACACTACGTCCATATGCTTCACTGGGGGTTGTGTCCTTGCTGAGGTTTTTTGGTTTGCCTATTTTCACCTGCTATTTCAAGACTGTTCAGCCTGCATTTTTGGACTTGTCTTTCAGAGGTTCTGGATGATATTAAATGGGAGACCATCAATTTTATGGACCCACTTCAACTCACCTCTTTTTCAATTCACACTGATGGTGAGGTGGTCTTCATACAATGGAGGCTCTACAAACATTACATTTCCCTGGGAAATGTTCTTGTTTAAGGGTAAAGGAGTGGCAGGGTGAGCTCTCTAATTAAAGAACACTGGAGAGCTGCCTTCCAGGTGATCTATCACTACATGCCATCTCTCTTCCTCCTCATGGTTGCTAGCAAACTCCATCCATAACATAGTTACCAGAGCATAGATTCCATTACAAGTTGCTTTCTCTGGGCAGACCATCTTAGAGGATATTTCCTGTGAACTCAGGGGCAAGAAGGCATTCGTGTGATTTCAGGTAATGTGTATGGACTGTCGTTTTCCTAGATTCAGTGCACAATCTCAGATGGGTGGAGGGCAACCCGTCTCTACCAGTCTGTGATCGTAACTGGACTTCCTGTTTCATAATTAAAAGAGAAAGGGGGAAAAAACTTTAAAAAAAAGATATAACACCTACTACAAAATATTTTTTCAAAGTATATGCATACTTTACTTATTTTTGCCATGCTGGGGACTGAACCCAGCACCTTTAATACAACAGGGAGGTGCTCAGCTACTGTGCTACCTCCCAGCCTTGTTTGCAAGCTTTAAACATACTCAATTTGGTGCAGATATAACTTAAAAAAAATTGCTTTTACTTAGTTATTTGGGATATAACGCAATTCTGTGCTTACCTGGCACTTTGTACACTGTGTTCTCCCTCCTTGTCCTTTCTGGAGTTGGAAGTGACCCTTGTTTCCACCTCACCGCCTTCACATTTGGCCATTGTTTTAACCCTTAATAACTTGGTCTGCTATAGAGAAATGTCCTTCAAATAACCAAAAGATGTCAGAGAGATTGCCTTTCTAAAGTGTGGTGAATAATGGCATCCCTACATTTCATTTTTTAATGTTTTGTTAATTTTCATCTAAATCTTCTTATTCTAAGGAGCTGGTAATAGATTTATTTTTCTTTAAACATAAAATAGGAAATGTGATGCAAAAATGGGGAAACCCAGATGGCACCATTTTGAAACCAAAGATCTCAGAAAATCTTAAACCGCCCTATCTGGAGACTGAAGATCAGAGAAACTGAGGAGTGGTTATCTTTTTTACTTTATTGCATTGCCAAAAATTCATATGGTTTTTACAGGCAGTAGTGCATGTCTGTAATCCCGGTGGCTTGGGAGGCTGAGGTAGGAGGATCACGAGTTCAAAGCCAGCCTCAGCAAAAGCGAGACACTATGCAACTCATTGAGACCCTGTCTCTAAATAAGGCTGAGGATATGGCTCAGTGGTTGAGTGCCCCTGAGTTCAATCCCTAGTACCCCGCTTTCCCTCCCCACCTGGACCTCCCCCCCAAAATCATACAAAGCTATTTTGAGAGCTTGTAAACATTTTATTCCTGTACAGAGCATCACTCCATAATGTTATTTTCCTCTAGAATTAATGTATTTTTAAAAAATCATCACTAGTGTTTCAGTGTTTTCCCTTCATTTCATATAGACACAACCTTTAAAACATTTGTGTCTTCCTTCTTGGATTCTCTAAAACTTGTTAACACACATGTACATTTTTGTATGAACTCTGAGTCACTGTTGATGAGATTTCATAAAATGCTGAAGGGCAGGTTGGGTGTAGATCAGTTGGAATTATTGGCAGCAACATAATGTATTGAAATACACAATATGTAAGTAAAAAATATAAACTCATGTCTATTTGTTAGCGTGTCATAGAACCTCTGGATGATGTGGTTTTTAAGTTAAGCTGTGACTGAAAATGAGACAAGAAGTTTGATGTGTTGTTCTTTACTCCATCACTGAACTTATTTTACCTTCTTTAACTGGCATAAGTGACATGTACTACCTGCTGCTGTAGAGGACTAAGGATAAAGTAGATGGGATTTGCCAAGTAAAGGGCAAAAGAGAATTTAAGTGTAAAATCACAAGACAGATTTGATTAATTAAAATAATATTTTTGGAGTAAAAGAGAATCGTGAGCCAGGCACAGTGGTGCATGCCTATAATCCTAGTTGCTCAGGAAGCTGAGGCAGGAGGATCACAAGTTCAAAGCCAGCCTCAAGAACTTAGCAGGGGCCCTAAGCAACTCAGGAGACGTTGTCTCCAAAAAAAAAAAAAAAAAAAGTTAAAAAGTTTAAAGGACTGGGGGTGCTGTTCAGTGATTAAACACCCCTGGGTTCGATACTTGATGCCAAAAAATATATAAATAAGATGAAAATAAGGAAATAATTGTGACAAATCATATTTGGTCCCATCAGAATAAAAACAGAAGGAATCTTAAAACAGTTGGCATGAGTACCAAGGGCATTTGGGTCCTAAGATGGAATGTGAAATTTATTAGATGAGACATTGTAGGACCAGTTATGCCATTACATTTTTTTTGAGAATTGATGCAATTATGCAAATAATTTGGGTAAAATTTTTTACCAAAATTATCTCATTTATCTGAGGTCCATGCATGCTTTTCCAAAAACATCAGCTTCCCTAACTAATTGCCTAAATATTTCAACCTTAAATATGTGGTAATCTGAGATTTAAAGCATAATCATTTTTTCAATGTAACATGCATCAGACATTTATGTATTTTCCTTTTTTATCTAAAAAATGGTAAATGGTAGTATTCAGGGCTTTTGTTTTTTTTATTGTTATAGTTGTGACAAACACTTCTGATATATAGCAGTGAACACAATATTCTGACATTTTTGTCATTTATGTAGAAACATCTTGAATTTGGGGATTAGATGCTTATTTAGGTCTTTAGATATTTTGGTAAACTTTAAAGAAAATATAAACACACACACAGATTCAATACTTCATTCTTTTTTACCTCCTGAATTGACCAACTTTATTTTTTTATTTTGAAAATATGAGTATAGCATGGTCCAATAAAACCTGCCTTATATCTTTTGAGTCCAGCGTTGCAAACCTGGGGATTTGCTGTGATGATAACTTAGGCTGTGTGGTTGTACTGGTACTTGCTGGATACCACAGACACATGGTACCTGCAGAGCTCTAGCTTAGGGTGCACTGAATAAATTTTATAGTTTCTTTGTTTACATCTGAACACTCTTCCAGTGAGGCCTGATATTAAATGATTATCCTTTTATGATCTGATATGGGTTGTAGGTGCAAAATATATAGTATAGGTGAAATACAGTATGTATGTCAAGAGAAAAATCACTCTCCACAACAGGGCATATAAAACTCCAGGTAGCATCCTAACATCTGATATGACACTGCAGAACTATTGCTCTCCACAGTTCTTAGATTTAGGGTACACACCAGATTTTCCTATTTACTTCATTTATTGCCTCTGAAACTACAAAGCATTCAGCCATCACTTCCCATTTATTACTACTGGAGGGAAAAGTATGTTATCCTTAGAGATTTATGCCTCTGGCAGGTAAAAATGTAAACTTATTTTTAAAAAATTGGATCTCCTTCATTATAATAAACAGATTCGATGGGTAAAGGTCAGGTTTCTTTCTGAGTTATGGTAATAATGTAGCAAATAGTTTTATAAGTAATCAAAGATTCTATAAATACAGGTACCTGTTTAGATGTAAATGTTAAAACATTCACAAATTATCCTTTCAACTTCTGTGATCTAAAAATCAATAGGGGTCAGAGGGTTTCATAGAATTGTTCTGCTTTTTCTTCCAGCATAATTTAATAATACATTTTACAGATGTTGTTTAAACATTAGGCACAGATTGTTTTGTCAATAAAGCTAAACAGAGGCATGACACAAAAGCAAGGAGAGCAGATGTAAAATAAAACAAAACAAAACAAAAAACAAACAAACAAACAAGACCACACCAGTACGAACACAAGAAGCAGAAGCCCTGGGTCACTTGTTTCTATTCAACTACAAAATGAAAGTGTGGGCTGTAGAGTGATTTCCTTGCCTTGAAATCACCTAGGGATGCAGCAACCTTGCCCATACACACACAAAAAAAGTAATTTTATTAAGCAGGTGATTTCACTTTTTCCCTTGAGAATTTCAGTGTAACCCACATTTGAAGTAGACTTCTTAATTGATCAATGGAGTAACAGGTGCGGTATTTTTAAAAGAAGGAGAAGCATAAATAGAAGAACTCCCCAGAACATTTCAGAATGTGTTGTTGTTCTTCCAGCCTCGGTTAATTGCTCTGCTTTTCACCTTGAGTGTCAATTCTAATAATATTACCTTTACAGGCGCTTACTCTGGGTTTAGATTATAGCAATCAGTAATACTCACTAGATAAAATACTGTCTAGTTGCTCATAAGAAAATATTGAAATCAGTCAAAAAATGTTTAGCTTGCATATTGCCTGAGACAGGGCTGGCGAGCCGCCAGACAGGCCGGGTATTATTAGGAAAGCTGAGCAAATAGCTTGCAGGGAAAAGAGCTGTGAATTTAGAAACCTTCAGGTATTGTCATGTCAGAGAGTTTTAGGAGTTCAACAGAGACATTGCTTTTGTCTGCAGATTTTCAAAATTTCCAGCAAACAATCCTCTTTGAAAATGACTCTGCAGACTATTCAATATACTTTATTGTCAGTTTTACACTGTAAGTTTACTTAGAGCTTTTCCCCACTGTGTAAAGTCAAGTCCTTAATACTGTTAAAGACGAAAACCCCCGAGGAAGGGATAGGTGTTGGCCCACGGTGCTGGATGGAAAACCCTGCCCCTTCCCCTTGGGGACCCTGAGTCTAGGTGAAAGATAAACAGGAAGTTCTGGGATAGGGGAAGGAGGATTTAGGAAAGTTCAAGTATAATTCATGTAACCAAGGCCTCTCCTCCAGCCAGCATTGGAGGGCAGTTACAAGCTTTTCAGGAGAACAAAAAAATAGCTCCATGCCTGAAGCTGAGAGCCAGTGCAGCCTGAGGAGGTGTTGCAGGACAGCTGAGTATTGGGCTCCCAGTGAGTTGGGAGACTGATTCACCATAGGCTTGGTGTTTCTGAATACCTGTGATTCCTTTCAAGGCAATTAAAGCAGTGGCTTGGAGACTGACTCTGAACGTGATACCTGGATCAGCAAGACTCTTGCATCCGAATTAAATTAGATTTGCTGTTTGCAGTGTCTTGGCACAAGTGTTTGGTCAAAGAAATGAAGAGAACTCCCTGAGTGTCATGCCACCTAATGGAGCAAGACTTGATCCCTTGTACCTGGAGAGAGCGTGTGAAGTGAAGGGCTGAGGGACATCACGGTCAAGGTGGAGCTTAACTCTGCCCCACCCTCAGGTGGCTAAGGAGCAATTCTGGAAGCCTCCTGACAGTGTGAAATTTACACAGGGGGACTGAGGGAGTAAGGGGAGGGAATAAGCAAGGAAACGGACACTGGAGTCAAAACATTTCCTCTGCTGTCCCCATTCCTCACCAGATAGATACGTGTCCTTGCTCAAGTCACTTTATCTCTGGGGACAGCAGTTTCCTCTGTCTTAAAGTGGACATGGAGGACAGTTGAGTGTAGACTCTCAGCTAATATTCTAGACTGTGTGACAATGGGCATCCAGCAGGATGTGAATATTCTAAAGCTGATCTCATTCCTGGTCTACCCTAGGAATGAAACACACACACATTCCACACACACACACACACACTTTGATAAAGATGCAAACAGGAAAATTAGTTAAAAAGTTGTTACTTTTCCTCATCTTAAATAAACAAATCACATACTGTAAAATAAAAACTAGATGAAATTAAACATTATCGCAAGACATGAAAAACATGTGTGCTGTCATTTTCGGATGCATAATAAAGATAAATCAGTTGTTTTTAGCAGTGTGCTGTGAGTCTGTGAAGGGCATGACAGATAATAGGCTTGAAATTTCTGAAGTTATTGTACAGCAAAATTTGTTTTTTCCTCAGGCATTCAATCTTTTTCTCTAGTAATTTTGTACATGACAAACTTTTTAGTGGGTGCATTAATAATCTATAAGTAATGGGTTGTCAGGTGTCAGTTAGATAAGATTAAAAGACTGTTTAAGCATTATCCATTTGCTTCTTTGCCTGCATTTTATAGGTCAGGAGAAATAACTTTTTGAATTGTGGTCGTGTGTGCATGTTTCTTTCTTTTCTTCTTTTTTTCCTCGTCTCTCTTTCATTTGGCTCCGCTCCAGGTACACGTGGAAGAACTGTATTACATTGCATAAATCCTGCATGTAGGAGCAGATTTGAAACTCACACTATGCTATGTGAATCAAGGGGACAAATGTCTCCACTGCCTCCCATAAATGTATCTTCGTTTTAAAATGTTACTCTTTGTCTTCTCAAAGGAACTTTGTAAGGGGAAACAGACCCAGCTGGGGGCGTCCAAGCTGTGGATGGTAGTGAGTTCCCTGCAAGTCAGGTTTAGGTCTATTCTTGTCAAATCTGTCTTAAGTGTGTTTACATATAGTTTGCCTTTCTGGTATTTTCTGCTTGCACAGACCTGATCTCCACCTATTTTGTGTCAACAGTTGCTGAGGCTGGTGTTGGGTGATTAACCGTAGAGCACGGAAGCTCTTGGTTGTGCCCAGAGAGACCGTCTAGAGCTCTCACTTACATCACCATCTTGCTGCAGGCTGCGCCTACAGAAAACAGCATATTTGAGTAGTTAAAGAGTCAGTCTGAAATATTTTTTTAAAAAAATGGGGCAAATGTTGCCTCCTTGTTGAATAAAACAGCTTTCTCCAAAATGGAGTGGAGCCAGAGACTCAGGGGAAGGAAGTATTTCTGAGGGTGAACGTTGTCTCAGATCTGGTCTGCGTTGCTCCAGTGCATGAATGACAGGTTCTCTGCAGATGCTCAGATTATCTTCTACTCCATTTTTAATTTTTAAGGGGAAAGAAAGTATTCAAAAGAGAGGGAGAGAGAGAGAAGCATAAAACAAATACCCAACATCATGAATACTTGTATCTTTGGCAAAGACAGGGTTCTCCTGTTCAATGCCTTCATAATCATTGATAATTTTCCTATTTTATTTTCATCCTTACAAAGCTTTTAGTTTGATCCATTAGTTTGAAAAATAGCTAACTCTCTCATGCTCTTGACACCTGAACACGAACAAGTAAACAAACAAACAAAAAATCTTAATCTTCTCTGACATCCTTGAGAGTTCTTTTCCTTTTTGCCCTCTTAACTAACCAAGTTTACAAGATTAGATCCTGTCCCTGAAGAAAGGAAAAAGTATTTCCTTTCTCAAACTTGTTAACTCTTTCAGGTTCATGGGGATTATTGGTCTTGGTTGTACTCTTGAGTAATTTAGCTCAAAAATGATTTTTTTTTTTTTTTTGTCATCAGTGAGATCTGGCCCAATACTGACAAAATGACTTTTCTTTTGTCCAAGAACAGAATACTGCCAGGGAGGAAAGTTAAATGCAGCATGTGATTAAGTAATAAGTTTTCAGTGTTTTTACTCTAAAATGTGGAATCAGATATAAAAAAGCAGATTTGAAGACTGGTCTAATGAGGGGTTTTGTTGGACTGTATCACTAGAACATCTGCTGTGGTTGACTTTATTTGATTCCTAGTTTGGGTCAGAGTTCATATGTACTTGGAAAGGGCAGGGGTTTGCAATATTGAAAAAAAAAAAAAAAACTAATGGAAAGAATTGTGCATGTCCAAAAGATGTAAGATCTCAGTCCTCATGGCTGGTCACCTGGCAGTATTATTTACAGAAAGGAAAGTACAATAGGTTATGGCAGGGATTCCCACCCTCAGGGCCAAGGAGAGGCTAGTGGGGAGCAGAGGACCAAAAGACACCTATCAGAATCATTCTGAGTGAAGGCAGTATATAAAAAGCACATTGGAAATTATATTCTAAGTCATGCTATTTTTTTTTGAAATCACAAGTAACAGAAGAGTTTGTGATTTTGAAGTATATCAAAGGGAGCATGGATTAAAATTTTCAGCCACTCTGTGCCACAGAACCATAGAGTACAAATCCTAGGTGGGAGTTTATGCAGCATTTGACAGATGAGTCTCAGCATGGGGACAGGACTGACTCTCAGTTCAGTGCTTCATCCTTTTTGCCTGTATATATTTATTTTTAACAGCTTTAATGAGATATCATTCACAAACCATACAACTCACTTTAAATGCACAATTCAGTGGCTGGTATTTTGTTCACAGAGTTATACAACAATTCTCATAGTCAATTTTAATTTTTTTTTTGCCACCTTAAAAAGAAATCCTGAGTCCTTCAGTTGTTACCTTTCCCCATATTTCCATCCCCATCCACACCAGCTTCTGGCAACCACTAATCTACTTTTTTCTCTCTGAATTTGCTTATTGTGGATATTTCACAAAAGTGTGGTCATATAATATGCAACCTATTGCATTGACTTCTTAATGTTTACAGGTTTTGTCCACATTACAGCATGTGTTATTGGCACTTTATTCCTCTGCATGGTTGAGCAATGTTCCGTTGTATGGATATAACACATTTTGTTTATCTATCTGTTCATCGGTTGGTGAGCATTTGGGTTGTTTCTGTCTTTTGCTGCTATAAGCATTTGTGTACAAATTTTTGGCCCATTACCCATTTTTTGAGAATCATAATGATTGTATCCCAACAAACTCCTGTCTTAGGCTTTACCATGTATGTGCAAAGCACTTTTTGTAAACATTAAGTCACTTGCTCACCACAATTCGGCCCCTGAGTACTGCTGTGATCCTGGGGTCAGCAAGTGGCAATCTTCCTACTCACCTCTCCTGCTTTTCTCACTGGACACTACTCGCACTGTCCCTGCCAAGGCTCAGTGTTTCAACTGAGATAATGAGTGATGCTTGTTCCAAGTAAAGGGAAGTCACACTGACATGCAGCAACTCAGCAGTGAAATGCAGTTTCCCCCAAAGTGACTTAGATGCCATAAGCACTTGGCAGAGATTTGACAAGTTCCAAGAGGAAGTTATTTGTGTTAGTGCTATTGTCCTCATTTGAGACATTCTGTCATATATCTTAGTCAGGAGGTGTAAAGGGTCCATAGATTGTGTATCAATGTGCATCACATAGAGCTTTGGTCTCAAAGTTTTACAAATTGGAAACTTTTTTACAGTGAACTTTCCAAAGAACAGACACAAACCTCCTGTTCAAGTCAAAGTCATCTTCATTATGCCATTCCATGGCTTAATTTTGTGACCAGGTAAAATTAGGTAACAGGCTAAATTTTGAGATATTTTCCTTGGCCTGTGTGGAGATTCCAGGCCCAGGAGGTTTATGTGGGTGAAGCCTTGGGGAGCTGAGAAATGAAAGGAAGTGATCCTTGAGAGAGGAAAGAGCTCAGAGGAATTCCAAGATGGTGCTAGGCTTCATAGTGCCTTACACAGGGGCTGGTCACCAATCTCACACAACAAGGGTTTCAAGTCCAATCATTCAGGGCAAACTTTCTTTAAAAAAAAAATAATGCATATGTAATCATTAAAATGATCATACATCCCAAGGGACATTCATGCTTTATGCCTGCTGCTCAGTATTATCATTAATAGTGTCCCTTCGCCTTCAAAAGTGTTTAGTTTAGATGATAAATTACCTGCTCATTCTACTTATAGTGGAGAGTGGCAGAAAACTAGGATTTGCTTTAAATAAATATATTTATTCAGTGAGGGATGTCTAGTGAGATGCAATTTTATTGACTTTTTGTGAGTATGAGAAAATTAGAATTTCAGTGAAAAGATGGTTCAGCTATTTAACAAGAGAGACACACATCTAATCTTTGTGGATATTATTTTAGCTGAGAAAGTTTTGCTCTATTATCCTATTGCTTATATATTGTGCTAATAATCATTTTAAACCTGTCTAGCTTAAGCAAACCACTATTTTTCTTATGTTAATAAAATTATATCAGCTCAAATTTGGCAGATTATCACAGATAAGTAGATATTTATTAAGTGCCATTTTGATGCTTGTACTCATTGTCAATAGATACCTGTTGGGTGTTTCTTATGCTCAGTGTGCCACTCATTCCATTAAATTTGGAGCCCAGGGCTTTAATAATCTAGGCGGTGGCAAGAAGTAACAAAAGAAATAGAGGCCTACTGAGGGAGCCATCTCTCCTTTGAATTTAGGTCAGATTAAATCTTTTAGTAAGCCCAATTTTTTAAAAAATCATAATATTTGTTTTCAAGAAAATTTGTGTAGCATATAACCAGTGATGAATTATTTTAAAGTTATTTTAATGTCTTTAAGTCCAAAATAAGGAATAGATTTTTGTTAGCATTTTGCATCATCTTTGTCAACTAATTGGTGATATTTTTTTTACTAACTACTTTGAAGAAAATTTTTAGATAGAATTGACTTCCTCAGCTGTGCTAGAAACTTGAGTTCTGAGATACCCTCATCACTTCTACAGAAGGGAAGCCTTCTCATACTGCTAACTGGTGGGCTTCCTGTGACATGAGCAAGTTCTAATACTACATTTCTAGAGTGGGGTGGAGAGGAGAGCTGAGCGCCTTCACCCGCCTGCCTGTCCTGTCTACTGGCCTCCCCCACCTCCAGACACACAGATGATGGATTGCAGTCTTGGAACTGTGGGATCCTGGAGGAGGTTAAGAAACTAGAAGAAGGTGCCAAAAACATGATTTCATAAGGTTTGACTTGAGATCGAGTCAACCTTCTTGAGTGTCTTAAAATCATGTTTTATGAAATTTTATTTCACAGAAAAAGGGAGTGTAGAAGACTTGGACCCTGAAGATGGCCAGTTATGGATTATTAAGTCTAATAAGTCAATGTAAATCTACAATGAAGATTTCCAAAATAGGATTTTGCAGTTAATTTTTTTTTGTTTTGTTTTTGTTTAAAAGAACAGATAGTTACAGATAGTTGGGAGATAGCTAGAACTCTTTCCCCAAGGATTGTTTATAAAACATGCCTTCAAGTTATTAGGAAATGTTGACTTAAAAAATATAGATAGATAGATAAGGTTTTATTTAAATGACTGTGATACTGTTGAAAGAAAGGCTATGTCCAGGAAAATCAGGGAAGAGAAAACGGGTAGAATTCTAGAATTCGATAATTACCTTCCCATATGAAATTTTGTATTTGAAGATTTTTCATGAGGCTTAATTCTAAAATTAAGAAGTATTTTAGATGCTGGGGCTGTGGCTCAGCGGCAGAGCTTTTGCCTAATATGTGTGAGGCACTGGGTTCAATTTTCAGCACTGCATATAAATAAATAAAATAAAGGTCCATTGACAACTAAACAATGTTTTTTTTTAAAGAAGTATTTTAGAGATTACCTAAATGTATTAGTTATTATATGTGCGTGTTTTTAAATTTTTATTTATTTATTTATTTGGTACAAGGGGTTGAACTCAGGGGCATTTAACCATTGAGCTACATCCCCAGCCTGCCCACCCCACCACCTTTTTTTGGTATTTTATTTAGAGACAGGGTTTCACTGAGTGACCTAGTGCCTAGCTAAGTTGCTGAGGGTGGCTTTGAACTTATGATCCTTCTGCCTGAGCCTCTGGAGCCGCTGGAATTACAGGCATGCCCCAATACACCCAGCTATGTCTTTTATTTTTAACTGAATAAAGAATAATGCATCCAGAAATTAACACCATTTAAATTATACTTAAAAATCTATAGTGATACTTTTTATTATTATTTAAATATATAAGTAGTTATTCCTAACTATACCTACATATCAATCAAAGACAACTATAATTAATTGTCTTTTATGGATAGCATATGTGTAGAAGGCATTTTCACTAATGTATCTGTCTAGTTAAAGAAAACCTTTTCTTAATAGTTTATCATTTTAGCTTCTTGGGCATAGAAGGATGTTTTAAAATCATATCTATCCATATTTAGATGGATAAGCCCACATCGACCATTGTCCTACTGACCCATTCACATACCTAGTCAGTACAAAGCTCAATAGGGGTGACAAAGAATCACATCATTGTCTAGAAACAAAACCATTTTGATTTTATGTGATTTACTGAGTTGGCTGTGGCATGCCAAAATAACTAAATATGGACTCCCTTTAATCATTAGTGAATAAGTAGGGTGGTACACAGGAGTAGAACTGAGTGAAGGTAGGAACACCAAGTGAGCAGGTCATTTTTTTTTTTTTTTTTTTTTTTTTTTACTTTTTCAGTATTACAGGAATTATACAAGGGAGTTAAAGAGCAAAAATGCATGTGAAAAATGTTGCCTGTGGAACTGTGGAACTCTACTTTGTATTTTGGCTCCTGGCAGGTACCTGCTATGGTCTCCTTGCCCCTTCTGTTTCCTAAGAAGAGAAAACTGATTTTTTAAAAATATCTTTTAGTTGTAGATGGACACAATACTTTTATTTTATTTTTATGTGGTGCTGAAGATTGAACCCAGTGTCCCACATGTGTGAAGCGAGCATTCTACCACTGAGCTACAGCCCCAACCCCAAGAAAACTGAATTTAGTAATCCAGTTTCAGGGAAAGGGACCAGGGCAGGAAGCAGAGGCTACACTGAAGGAAAAGGCCAATTTCAGAAAGCTGTTCTATCAGATCTTGCTCAGAAAGCAATTCAAGTATCCAAAGACTGACAAAGAAAGGAGATAATGGAATTGGCAGAATGGAAAAACAACTAAAAAGAAAGACTAATGATAAACATTTGTGAGTAAAGAAAAGAAAGAATAAAACAAAACTTCCTGTGTTTTCTTTCTTTCTTTTTTTGGTGCGGGGGAGGGGGGCTTGAACCCAGGGGTGCTTAACCACTGAGCCATAACCCCAGCCTTTTTTCATATACAGCTATGAAATATATATATATATATGTAATATATATATATTCTATATGAATATAAATAATATACATTAGAGACAGGGTTTTGCTGAGTTGCTTAGAGCTTTGTTCAATTGCTGAGGCTGGCTTTGAACTCATGATCTTCCAGCCTCAGCCTCCCAAGCTGCTGGGATACAGGCATATGACACCGTGCCCTGTACTTCCTGTGTTGTCTTTCTTTTTTATATTTTTCTTTTAATATTTTTTTCATTGTCAATGGACCTTTATTTTATTTATTTATATGCAGTACTGAGAATTGAACCCAGGGCCTCACATGTGCCACACAAGTGCTGTACCACTGAGCCACAACCCCAGCCCCTATGTTTTCTTAAAACATAAATCAGATTAACTTTCCGTACTCCTTGTCAAATTCCTATAAAAATGCAAAGAATAAAATTCAATTTTTAGTTGATCTCAAGTCTCAGATTTAGGGAGATTCCCCCCCCCCCTTGCCTTCAACCTTATTAGAACTTGAGACAAACAACTAAGTCAAAAAGAAACACATCTCTGTTTATTTGGACATGGAATAAAGCTATAAAGTCAACCCATTCCCTTCCTTTCTTTTCTAAACTTCTTATTTGGAGACAGAAGATAGTTTGGTGATGAGAAGAACTATTGATCTAATCCATGATTGTATAAAAGAAGAAATACAAGGACTCTTTCTAAATCAGTTGCCTTTCACTGGAGGGAGTCCAGTTCTTAAAAGTATGTCAAAAATGAAGATTGTGTTTTCAAGGCATAGTATGATTAAAAAAAAAAATACTGTCATGTCCAAATGTGATATGGAAAAACAAATGAGACATTTTCTAATTTTAAGGCAACTTTAACTAAAATATTTACTTTTTAAAAAGTTTATGGCAAATTTGAATTACATTCTATTAAACAAAAGTATACAACTATTTATTTTAATGAGAAGCAAAACTGTGACATTGTCATGTACCCCTGACATTCTACATCTGAGTTTTAAGGGCTGTTATACTATATATGAATATTGATTGTGAAATAGTAAGTTTTCTCTCACATCTTCAGACTAATAAACTCCTTAGAGAGCCCTTATCAATATGGAAAACTCTAAGATTGTATTTTCCACATATATATCTTATTTCAAACTATTCTTTGGCTCTTAGAAAAGGATATTTTTATTGTGTATCCAAACTCGAATTTTGTCCCTCTCTCACTTCTCTTCACGAACAGCATTTCTTCTATTTTCAAGCTTGAATATGGTAAATGCTGCATTTATTTGTACACACACACACACACACACACACACACACGTAAGAAAACTAATTTACTGGTGCCTCTAAAAATGATAGTGTTTTAAGAAGGAAATACATTCATCTAAGCTCACATCAAATGTGAAGTCTTTTTTTGGTTCAGTGTTTAGAATACTCTTGACAATTTAGACTCTTTCACAATGAAAAGTAAAGCACTCTGTCACAAAAGCAGGGAGGATGAGACTCAAGGTCAAAGGGCATTTTAGAAACAAACAGCTGGACCAGTTTATTTAAACAGATAGAGGGACGGGGGAACTGACCTCAGTTTGACTTATAGTGGGAGGAGCAAGAATGCCATTTTATTACTTTGCCCAGAAGGAAAATGTTTTTGTATTTGAATTCACCCCCAAAGCCATTTAAACACATAGCTCTGCTATATGCAGCTTGATTCCAACGAGAGGGTCCATGTGAGATAGACTGAGACAAAAGGAATATCTCCTAAGGAGAATCAAATGTTGACATGGAGTTAAGATCAAAAAGTGATGTTGTTTTAAAAAATAAATTATTTGCTGCCCACATGGTTATTTTCATAGAAAGACATCCATCATGACCTCATATAAACAATATAAGTTGTTTATTAACGTATGGAAATTAAAATTCAGTAATGTTCTGAGAGCTTCCTGAATTGTATAGGTACTGGTAATATTTTATTATGTTGATTTTTTAAATGAAAGTTTTCTATATTTTTAAATTTGCATATGACAGCCAATGCATTACAATTCATATTACACAGATAGAGCACAATTATTTATATCTCTGGCTGTATACAAAGTATATTCAAACCAATAAGTGTCTTCATACATGTATTTGGATAATGATGTCCATCTCATTCCACCATCATTTCTAACCCCATGCCCTCTCCCTTCCCCTCCCATCCCTCTTCCCTATCTAGAGTTCGTCTATTCCTCCCTTGTTCCTCCTCCCTAC
Organism: Callospermophilus lateralis; assembly: GCF_048772815.1. Classification (NCBI taxonomy): domain Eukaryota; kingdom Metazoa; phylum Chordata; class Mammalia; order Rodentia; family Sciuridae; genus Callospermophilus; species Callospermophilus lateralis. The sequence continues at coordinate 53,838,148 of NC_135318.1, forward strand.
CCCACTATGAATCAGCCTCTTTATATCAGAAAGAACATTTGACATTTGGTTTTTTGAGATTGGCTAACTTCACGCAGCATTATCTTCTCCAATTCCATCCATTAACCTGCAAATGCCATGATTTTATTCTCTTTTATTGCTGAGTAGTATTCCATTGTGTATATATGCCACATTTTTTAATCCATTCATCTACTGAAGGGCATCTAGGTTGGTTCCACAGTTTAGCTATTGTGAATTGTGCTGCTATAAACACTGATGTGGCTGTGTTCCTGTAGTATGCTGTTTTTAAGTCCTATAAGAAGTTCTAGGTAGACTTCCTAAAGTTTTCTGTTTTTTAATGAGAGGATTCCCACATTGACACCCATATAAACTATGAGTAGCTTGTATCAGTTATTGACACTAAACAAAGAAGCAGACAGCACCAAGTACCTGTGGGCTCTTAGCTATGGGAGGTATTTGCTCTCCACATAGAGTCCAGGGTAGGCCTGGAATAAGTACGGTTAGTGTTGTCCCCTGAAAACCTTCAGAGGGAAGCAGACAAACCTCAGCAAACTGAGCATAGAGTGGCCCAGGTGGTAAGTGGATTCAAAATACTAGAAGGACTCACATTCCAGGAGGAACTTTCTAAGAACCGTGGATGTGTAATCTAGGGAAACGAGGAGGAAAGGCCTATGGGTCATGCGGGCTGTGTTTAAATATTTGAAAGGCTATCCTAAGGAAGTAAGATTAGAATTGTTTAAATTACCCCAAGGAGTTGTACTGCAAAAGGATTTTAGATCAAGTGAGACAGGACCTTCTAATGACCTGCCTTGCCCAGAGATGGACTGGACTCTCAGGTAAGATAGTGAATGTTCTTTAGAAACAGAATCAAGCCGGGTATGGTAGCACATGCGTGTGATCCCAGTGGCTAGGGACGCTGAGGCAGGAGGATCACAAATTCAAACCCTACCTGGAAAAGTGAGTGAGGCCCTAAGCAATTTAGCAAGACCCTGCCTCAAAAACAAAAGAAACAAAAAGACAGGAGATGTGACTCGTGGTGAACTGCCCCTGGATTCAATCCACAGTATCACATTTAAAAAAAAAAAAAAAAAAAGGAAAGAAAGAAAAGAAACAGTCCAACAGTCTAGAATCTACTTGGCAAGGATATCATAGCAGAGAATCATAGTGACCAAACTTGATAACTATCAAAGCTTTTCCAAACCTGACTTGTAATTTTTATATGATTCATGGCTTGAGTAGTCATGGGCTCAGCTCAAACTGAGTTGGTCATTATGAGTTGGTCGGTGGGAATCTAAAAGCATGAGTGTGAGTAAGGCAAATTTTAGAATTTCGATAAATTGAGTCCCTTCATCATTTTTTGAGTAGCCTTATCTTGGTCTTTATACACAAGCAGGGAAGCCACTGAAGTTCCAACCTACAAGACTTTCAGAGTCATGCTTATTCCTGGACTCAACATTAAGGTTGCTCAAAGCCAACTAATTTCTAGATATTTAATCTGGATTATACTTAATCCAGACATAATCTGGATTGTATTTAATCTGTATTTAATCTGGAATAGTCTAGATGGGTGACACAGCAGTGGCCATGTTCAGGTCATAGCATTAGGAGGGCTTTCACTACCACCTGACAGCTGTGTGTCATTCAACAAATTATTAACTTCTCTTGGGTAACACGTGACCTCAAATTAGTCATTTAATTTTTCTGAGCCATGGCTCCTCATTTGTTAAAAGTATGTCTTCCAATTTTTAGGAAAGTAATATAAATCCTATACATCAAATATAATGTTTTAAAAGGGACTTGAAAAAAGATAGTTCAAAGAATGAATTCCTGCAGATTATGAACACAGTACCATAAATAAAGAGCAGCTTTTTGCTCTCTTACCTATGTTAGTTACTATGAAAATTACTTTTGGTATATGCAGAATATTAATATTAAATAATTTTCTAATTGGTCATGCAGTGAAGGCAGCTAATGAAAAAGCAGATTTTTTTTTTCATTTTAATTGGTTATTTCACATGGTGTTTGTGCTACACCTGTGCTTATAATGAGAATGGAGAATTAATCTAACCTTCTGCTCACATGATTCCAATTTTCATGGTTTATACAAGATAATGATAACCTGATTTGCAACACAATTTGTTGTAGATCTGTGTTTTAAATATTTTTATTAGCAGTTCAGGGACTTCATATACAAGAACTGATATAATATATATTGCCAGTAAGAGTTAGCACCAACAGTGTACATTTTAGTTAGATTCCAGTTTCATTATTTATTTTAATTACTTCTCAGATAATGAAAGAACATAAGAAGATACAGGATATTGAGAATCTTAAAATGTTATGAAGTATACGTTTCTGTTTTAAAAACCTGACCCTGTCTAAATAAAAGCCCTGGTTTTTAGGAACTACTTTCCTTCGCTGAAGTGGGCAGGCATACAAACTAGAATTCACACTGGACGGTAGAAACTTTAATTATTAATAGTGCATTATTAAACTTTTCATTGTATTTTTTTATGTCCTGTTCAGATTTGATATATTCAAATCTGAGTTGGGAACTAAAAGCAATTTAGTATTTCAGAATCTAATATGTCCTCTTCATTTTTTGTATTTGATATGTAATTCTTATTATGCAGTACAAATGGATCTTAAGAGTTAGAATCTTTTGTGTGTGACTTTGGAGAGCTTATGTCAGCCACTTTTTAATATTTCAATGACTAGCCATTTTTGGAGAGGTTATGAAAACAATAGTGCCCCCCCAAAAAATCAATTATTAAGACGTTAAGGTAATTTAACCATCTTAATAAATGTTTATAAGTTTTCAGTAGGAGTTGGAGAAAGCAAATTATAAATTCAACAACTGTATAGCTGTGACCTTGCCTTGACCTCAGACTTTGCATAAAGAGAAAAAGCCACCCCAAGAAATCTCTACAAGGAATGCATTTCTCTGAAGTCCCCAGCAGTGTGAGTTAGTGGTGATAAACTCCAGACATTCTCTCATTTGATGGTGTGCTGCCATCTCAGTTCATTATCTTAATAGTGGGCATTAAAATAGAATTGGGTTTGCCAAAGGTAGGGGAGGTTTGGATAAAAATGGCAAAAAAAGAACTCAGAGAGCACAAGATTGAAGTGTCGCTAATTCAGAGAGGTAACAGATGCCCTCATGAGCATCTCA